>NC_139802.1:1777537-2152537 GCF_963457635.1 Microchirus variegatus
GTGGAGGAGGGGGAGGAGGACCCGGTGGCGGAGGTGGAGGAGGCGGCGGCGGCTATAGGAGTCTCATCCATCCCCGTCTGTCTCATGAAACCCTTTTCCGCATGTATGGAGGAGGAAACCCAGCTGGACACCCAGGGTCTCGTGGTCCCGCAGGGCACCGGATCCACCCAGATCCCCTGTCCCCCTTCCCTGTGTCCCCTCTGCCAGGGCCAGGAGGAGCCGGCCTTCTTGCTCCTCCTCTGTCCCCGGCGTTATCCATGACCCCCTCATCTCACCTAGCCTATACCCCCTCACCCACCCTGTCCCCCATGTTAGGCTCCCACTTCTCCTTCAACCCAGAGGACATGAAGCGCTATCTGAAGGCCCACACCCAGTCCGTCTACAACTACGGCCTCAGCCCCAGAGCTTTCCTCCAGTACCCCAACATCGTCATCCCACAGCCGCACCGGCCTGCGGCAGACAAGGTGGTTCTGAGCGGAGAAAGAGCAGCAGGAGGAGAGAGAGGAGGAGAGCGGCACCACCATCCACCCCTGGCTCACTCGGCTCACCACCATCCGCACCAGCCTCACTCAGCTCACCCTCACCCCCACCCCCACTCCCATCCAATGCACCATCCACTCCATCTGGGTGAGGAGCCTCCACACATGTCCCCCTTCAAGTTTAAGCTGCAGCCGCCACCACTTGGCAGGAAGCAGCGGGAGACTCAAAGCCAGAGCAAAGCCAGGCAGAGCTCGCTGTCCTCGGGGTCCGGCTCCATGTCGTCCACCTCTGGCCTTGGATCCTCACTGTCATTTGGCAGCGACCTGAGCTCAGCCAGTGGCTCGGGTCTGATCTCTGCCTCCTCCTCAACACAGTCTCTGAACAGTGCAGGACTTCCCAAGATAAAGGTGAGACACACGTGGATCTGTGCAGCTCTAAAGCACTGCATCTCTAAAAAAAATAGGTGATTGTTAAATGTCATGAGCAGGTTATTAAAACTCTCTTTCTGTCCTGTGCTTGGCTTATGAGATTAGCATCTCTGAAACTCTCCACTAATATTCACACATACTTATTGCATTTATGGTCTGACTCTTCAGGTTTCTATGTCAGTCATTACTTTTACGTGACAAAAGAAAATGATTGTGGTAGTCCAACGTAAACCAAACCTCTAAAATACATTTATTATGGAATTACTGATCAGTCATCAGGGTTTCCCCCAGTAAACCTGCGGCCCACGGCGTTTTTGTAAAAAAAAAAAGATTAAAAGTTCACAGGTTAAGCCATTTATTAACAATACTTAAACACCAACTATAGAGTCTTACAAAAAGACACTCTTGAAATTAAGTAAATAATATACATTTTTTTCACTTAAGTTAAACATTAATTCAGTAATTGGCCAGTGAATCTTAAAACAAGCCATGCAATGGTTACATTTAAAAGTAAAATAAATCAAATATAAATTAATATAAAATATAAAAATACCACATAAATATAAAAGTGGTAGTGCCCTCTCATCTGGTGCAGACAAACGGCCCTTTTATTTCTGCGCACCGCCCCTGCGCTGTTCTCTTCTCCCTCTCCTGTGCCATTCGTCGCTCCTGCGCTTCTGCGTCTCCAAGCGGTCATTTCATATCTAAAGCAGACTGGATCCTTTCTCTACAGGTTTTATCCCCACATAAAAATAATGATCTTTATGACGAGGATGGAAACGTCGTGACAGACTCTGAGGAGCAGAGAAAAATCTGTGGTGTATAAAAAAAAATCTATTTAAAATAAATAAACGAGCAACGCTAAGCCTGGTGGGGGGGGACAAACCCTGGTCATGCTGAAAAACACTGTACATCTTAGTACAGCTTCAGTGGTGTTCTCATCAATGACAGTGATTGTTTCACGGTGATTTCCTCCATTTTCTTCTTGTGCTCATTTCTGTCTCTGTTTTTACCCGACCGTCCAGGTGGAGCCGATCTCTGACATCGAGTCAGAAGAAGAGGTGGAGGTGACCGACATCAGCGACGAGGACCCAGACGAAAGAGATGAAGAGTTTGAGCTCTTCTCCCCCAGGCACTCTAGAGCCTCTGACCACCACCACCACCATCATCATCACCACCTTGCTAACGGCACAGCCGCATCCCACCATCACGCCAATCCTGACGAGGACCTGGACGAGGATGTCTTTAAAGCCCCTGCTCCGCCTCCACCTGGTCTGACGCCCTTCTTTACCTCACAGCAAACACAGTCCAACTCCCACCGTGTGATACCCGTCCTCAAAACTGAGCCCACCGAGCCAGGGGAGAGCAGCACTCCCCCACCTCAGACGGGCTCGGCTGGATCTTTCCACACTAAGTGCATCCCCCTGAAGTTGCGCTTTAAGCGGCGCTGGAGCGAAGACCAGCGCATGGAGGCCTCGCAGGAGGAGTCGGACGACAAGAAAGTACGCGCAGAAGAGGAGAGGGAAAGACAGAGGCAGAGTAATGGACGAATGCAGACGGAGGAGGACGGAACAGGCAGTGGAGACGGGGACAGTCCTCCCCCTTTGGCCTACGAGGGCTCTTTAGCCACGCCGTTGGCCTCACACCGGAGGGTGAGCGCGGAGCTGCATCGCGCCACCGCACAGCTGTCCCTGGAGAACAAAGACTGCTGATGAGACGTGCAGCATAAACACTACTGTTCCAGTAGCACAGGAGATGGTGCGGGAGATTGTAAATGGTTCCTCTGTAATCCCACACTGACAAACTAGATTCCTCAACCCATCGGTAAACTGAGTGCACAGTTCAACATGCACACACACAGCCCATCGGATCACCCAGCTCACTCAGCCATGTTCTGTTTGGGTCAGAGCCTTTCTGGGACTCTTTCAGATTCAGCCGTCCCAGCCACAGTGACTGTGGTAGGGGGTTAAATCAGAGGGAAGCTCCCTTGTGAAACTTCACCGCCCCACCTGGATGATGAATCTCCAGATGCCCTGTTCCAGTAGCACAGCTCCAACCAGTAGAATCCACAGCCAGTCGAGACTTTCCTCAGGGGGGACACTCACTCCCTTAGAGCCCAGCAGCACACCAAGGACGACGTTGTGCGCCCTCTTTCCATGATACGTTTCTTATGAGAAGACAGGACTTTGACAAGTGCCTGTATCCAAAAAAACCCACAGCCCACAAGTGACGGCAAACAGAGGGAGAGTGTGGGGATGTCTTCACTTAACTCGTGAACTCTTTGCAAAGTCTGCCAGATACTGAAAAAATCACAAGGATGAAAAGGAAAAGTGTGTCTCTAAGTACTGAAGAGTGGGGGCTGTTGGCATTGTCTGACTCTTAAACCTGACCCACTCCACTCAGGGAAGCCTATTGCTGTATGTTTTATTTGAATCATGCACACAAACAGACTCTAGCAAACATAACTATTAAAAAAAAAACGAAAAAAAAAAAAAAACAGCCAACCGTGAATGGAACTTGGGGACGATATGGACACAAGACCACACAGCCCTCTCAGAGATGATGATTTTAGCTTGACCTTCCTTGCGTCTGTCCGTCTCTCTCCTGAACTGCCCCTCTTCCCCTCTTGAGGACCAGCTGTGGAAAGATCACGACTCCACTCAATAAAATGAAAACGGGAGAGGTGACTGAAGAGGAGCTGCTGAAGGGACCACGGAGGGACAACACTGGGGGAGGAGGGACTTCAGGGTGGACTCCAGTAACTTTTGACTAACCTTCTCGCCTCACCTAACACGGCTTGTACACTGAAAATAGTTTCCCTCGATCCCAGCAGCGCAGAGTCCCAGTTCGCCAGAGGAAGCTTTTTTAACAATCATAGATAGTGTTAAATAAAACCAGCAAAGACTCTCTCTCTCGCGCACAAACACACACACACTTACACATGCACTGCCTTTGCTCTTAAAGTGATAGCTCAGGTTTTGTGGCGTGTTTTGGAAGAGGTGCTGACACATTTTCACATTGCTCTCACTTAAATCACAGCTGCAAGCGGGTACACTTAAAAATACAGAGTTTTGCTGCTTAACCTAATTAAGTCTATGCCTGCTCAAGTCTACAATATCTCATACATTTGCTACATAATCTTCCATAAAACAGATCTTTTCCAACTGCAAAGTGACGTTTGGAAAGTGTCGTCGTCTCACAACCAAAGTCCAGAGGGAAATTCAGTGTTTTTAGGCCACAGTGACACAGCAGCTGCTTGGTTTGGTAGATTTGTGAATTCACAATATAACACCCTTGAATTTACTGGTGGAGGCAGTAGTGGATCAACAACTCGATCACCAATTTCCTGTATGGACTTGATCATCATAAAGCGCTCGCAAACGTCAGTGTCCAGCCAGAAAAGGCTGCGTAGCGTTTAGAGAGGGGGGAGAAAAAGCAGCTAACGTGTTCTTAGGCTAGCTTTACACGACAACGATCTGAACACAAACCCGCAAAAGTGGCGTTGCGTTCCCACTTTTAATTCCCGTTTAGACGAGCATGTTTGGGTGGAAATCTGCATGCACGCGGCGGCGCACAAGTGTGTGAAATATGATGTAGTATGCATGCCAGGTGGCTAGGTGGCACTGTGACTGTGCAGTACAGCGTTGAAACTTCCTTCTACTTCTCTCTAGTAGTGCTAAGTAGCAGCTAAGGCGACTTGAATGTCCGACTGATGGATATAATCCGACATGTTTGTTGTTGTTGTTTGGCTGTACTGCACATGGATCTGACGTCAACACGTACGGGAGGATAGCCAGCGTGAGCAGCTCAGGGAACGCGATGGTGGAGCGTTTTTAAGATTTCCACTCTGGAGGGTGGGTTCATTTTTTTGGCGTTTTTAAGCCCCGAAAAAACGTCTTCGCCATCTAAACGAAAGGCACATCTGATCTAACATTTTGTCGTTTTCACCCGAGAGCGTTGTCGTGTAGAGCTAGCCTCAGGCTGTAGCAGGTGAGCCCTTTGTTAAGTCGTCGTCTTGCACAGTGACATCAGCGCGGCATGTGTCAGCATCTCATACAACAGCTTTTCCAAAAAACCCTGAACTATCCCTTTGTGAATGTGCTCCCTCTCTGTGTCTGGACCTCCAGCTCTGGTGTCGTCATCCCCAGGTCCACACACACACACACACACACACGGAGCCTCTCTATGCCTTGTTTTTATAGCATGAACTGAAGTGCAAACTGAGCTGTAATGCGGACTATATATATATATATATATATAGAGAGATATATATATTAGATTAAACTATTGAAGAAAAGTGAGATTTTAACAGACCCATAGCGTTTTAATGATATGATTGATTCAGGATTTTTTTTTAAAGTGGATAATATTGAGTGTCATGTCGCTCACTCATTAACAGAGAACAGAGTCCAGGTGAGGGCAGAGAGAGGATAGGCTGAGGTCCAGGCGTTTCTTCTACATTTGTTTCATAAGCAGAGGAAAAACCAAACAGGCCAGTTTACCGTGTGTTAGGGGGAAACTTGAACAGACGGCTTATGATTCAGATGTGTGGTTCACTCTGCTCTTCACTTCATTTGCAGCAGCACACGGCGCTGTCCTGGGCCCAGGCCACCTCTCCAGATGTGTGTGTGTGAGAGAGAGAGTGAGCTCATGTGTTATTATTGACACGGTAATCTTGTCATTACGTTTAAAGGTCCAGTGTGTAACATGTAGGAGGGTTTTGTTGGCAGAAACTGACCAACATCCATGTTTGTACAAGAGCGTAATAGGGCTGCGACTGACGTCGTTGGTTATTGAAAGGATTAATCGTGTAATCAGATTATAAATCACACAATGGCTCCATTATCCCATTATGTTTTAGATAATATACAGTCTAGAAGTACATCAGACTGCAATTACTAAAGGCCACATTATACTTCTCCGACTGCGTATGCGTTATCCGTCTGCGTCACCACGGAGGCGCCTCGAGCATTTATACTTCTGCGTCGTGGTGACGGACACGCGCTGCAATTTCCCGCCCGATCAGTAGGGGTCGCTGCGCAAGGTTGTTGTGTACGCTGTTCTATCAGCTGACTGTCGTGAGTGGAGCCAGTCCAGCTCCACCCATACCATTACTCTGGTACCACGGAAAATGTAATGGTTTCAGGTTATTTTGGTACTGTTCCCAATGGAAACGCAAAAAAATACATACTGTACCGTACCAAAACTACGGAGGCCCCGAAGTGACATGAGGGGGAAAAAAATTACGATTTTTTTTTTCCTTTTATCTCGAGTTTCAAAGTCGAGATCTCAAGTTTTTCCCCAAAAAATATGGAAAAAAAAATTTCTTAATTTTTTTTTTTTTTGGGAAGCTTGAGATCTCAACTTTCAAACTCGAGATTTCGAATCTTTTGGAAACTCGAGATTTCGAATCTTTTGGAAACTCGAGATCTTGACTTTGAAACTCGAGATTTCAAAAAGAAAATTTTGTCATTTCCAAAAAATTATGAACATTTTTTTTTTTTTTTTTCTTTGGAAACTCAAGATCTTGACTTTGAAACTCGAGAGTTCAAAAAGAAAATTTTGTCATTTCCAAAAAATTATGAATTTTTTTTTTTTTTTTCTTTGGAAACTCGAGATCTTGACTTTGAAACTCGAGATTTCAAAAAGAAAATTTTGTCATTTCCAAAAAATTATGAAATTTTTTTTTTTTTTCTTGGGAAACTCGAGATTTTGACTTTGAAACTCGAGAGTTCAAAAAGAAAATTTCGTCATTTCCAAAAAATTATGACTTTTTTTTTTTTTTTTTTTCTTTGGAAACTCGAGATCTTGACTTTGAAACTCGAGATTTCAAAAAGAAAATTTTGTCATTTCCAAAAAATTATGAACATTTTTTTTTTTTTCTTGGGAAACTCGAGATTTTGACTTTGAAACTCGAGAGTTCAAAAAGAAAATTTCGTCATTTCCAAAAAATTATGACATTTTTTTTTTTTTTTTCTTTTTGGAAACTCGAGATCTTGACTTTGAAACTCGAGATTTCAAAAAGAAAATTTTGTCATTTCCAAAAAATTATGAACATTTTTTTTTTTTTTTTTGGGAAACTCGAGATTTTGACTTTGAAACTCGAGAGTTCAAAAAGAAAATTTCGTCATTTCCAAAAAATTCTGATTTTTTTTTTTTTTTTTGGAAACTCGAGATCTTGACTTTGAAACTCGAGAGTTCAAAAAGAAAATTTTGTCATTTCCAAAAAATTATGAAAAAATTTTTTTTTTTTTTGGGAAACTCGAGATCTTGACTTTGAAACTTGAGATTTAAAAAAGAACATTTTGTCATTTCCAAAAAATGATGAATTTTTTTTTTTGGGAAACTCGAGATTTCAAAAAGAAAATTTCGTCATTTCCAAAAAATGATGAATTTTTTTTTTTTTTTTTTTGGAAACTCGAGATCTTGACTTTGAAACTCGAGATTTCAAAAAAAAAATTGTCTTTTTCTTTTTTTTCTCATGTCATTTCGGGGGCTCCGTGCAGAACAGCTTAAAAAGTGCAGACTCTGCACCGTAAATGCAAACAAACAAACCGCTAACGAATAGCGTTAAGTTGAAGTCTGTCATCATGTTATAGTTTCATGTGCAACTTGAAACAGAGATTGTTGCGCGATTACAACTCATTTTGTTCTAGATTGTTGACGACAGCGTTGTTTGGCTTTTCTTGCCTTTTAAATCTAGCGTCTGTTTTTAAGTGCAAAAAAAACCTGCATATATCAACTTGTAAAAATGTGTATCTATGGCAACCTCATCGGCTAACGCACAACTCTCCACGTTTGTTGCATTTACGCACATATTCATTGTCATATACCCGGCTTGGTAAAGAGAGTGGTTATCTGTACTCTCGCCATAAGGTGGCACTGTTTCTTACGCACTGGACCTTTTAAAGTCACTTTGCAGGTTTAGGGAGGTTTTTCAGACACACACACGTGAGCACATACGCACAATCGCGTTGGAGCGTTCCCTCTCTGCAGCCTCATCATCATCCATCCATCCCGGCGTCTGATTGGTTGATGTGAGCCGTGTTGACCAGAGAGCGGCCTGTCCCTGCCTGACCAGCAGCGACAAGACCGATCTATAGCGGTGAACTGTGAGATAGATGGCCTCCAGGCAGGCGCTCTGTGTAGCTGAGCTGATCCAATTTCCTCATCAGAGCCTGTGGTCTGGACTGGAGCAGGTTCACAACACACACACACACACACACACACACACTCTCACTCACTAACTCCTGTGTCTGTATTTGAACAGACTGCTGCCTTATTACTGTGTTTCATATCTGTGCAGCAGCTGAGGCGTCGCTCTACCTGCTCTGCTCTCACTCTCTCTCTCTCTGTGTTTTGAGCCGTTGTGACTTCCTGCTGACTGACGCGGTCATGAATGATGTTTCAGGGTTAAATGAACGACTGGAGTCTGGTTTAGACGCAGGCTGTCGGTCCAGGAAACGGAAGACAAACGGCACAAAGACGACATCTCGCGACTGTCGAAAAAAAATAATAACGTTTGCCGAGTTTATTTCTCTGATGTCAATATTGCGGTTGATTATTGTTGTTGTTCTTATTGTTCTCATTGGGGGTTGTTTATACCTCTCCACCTTGCATTATTATAATTATTATTATTATTATTATTCCATGGTTCTGTTAGCTGTTGCTTTCTATGTTGTGTACATCATTTTTGAACAATGTGGAATCTCCTCACCGAACCCCCAAACTCCATTCCCCCGTTTCAGAACCTTCAAAATCCTTTTTCCTTGTATTTCATTTTTTTTTTTTTTTTTTCAATTGTAATTTAATTAAAATGTGTAATATTAATTTTGATGCAGACGGAGAAATAAACACCAGGGACTGAGAGGGAAGAGCAGTGTCAGAGGATTTTATTAAGGGTCAGAGGGGAAGTGGTTTTATCTTTAGTCATGTATTTGTGATTTTTATTTTATAATGTTTTTCTCCCTTTCTCTGTCCCTCTCCTATATTTTTTCATTTTTTGCGGGGGGGGCAGTAGGGTTTTATGTTTTTAAAAGAAGAAAAAGGATGTATTGTTTTACTGTGTAAACGTCTATCTTCTCCCGCTTTCACTCTCTTCTTTCCCCCTCGTCTCCCTCGAGCTGTTACGTAACGCTCAGTCAGAGACAAGACTTAATACCATGATGTAACATTGAATATTTTCTCCACTTCTTTCGTGTTTTTTTGTTTTTTTTCTTTCCTCCAAACTTGTAATTAAGCTGTAATCAGGGTTAATTAAAACCAGTTAAAACCCAAATATGTACGCGACCGTGTGTTTCATTTATGTCCGTCTTTCTTTCACATGCGTCCGTGTTTATGACCCCGGCTTATAATCCGATGAACACGTTTTTGTGTAAACAAGGAGATTAACCCCTGACTTTTTGCCTCGTCTGCAGCTCGCCGACAGGTTTGGAGGCCTCGTGGTGTTAAAAGATTTGTGTTAATTACAGTGTCAATAAAAAAGCTCGACAGCTTCGAGCTTTTTTCGGTCGCGAAAGAAGTCTGCAATTTTGTAACTTGAAATTTCCAAGCGATATGAGACGCTCAATCACCAGAGTCACCATCAGCAGTTGTTGACAGATGTTGACACAAATGATTGTTGCACTTCAAGACAGGGTATCTGCGGGGTCTTAAAAAGTCTTAAATGTTTATGTTTTGAAATCATGTTTTGTCATGTGGCGCCACCTACCACCGTCTACCAATCATTGCAGTCAGTAGAGTCTCAGCTGCCGAGCAACCACGGGTTACCAGTTACGTCAGAAAACGAAACCTAAAAGACCTCGGTGTTTTGAATTTGAATGTAGTAACTGTTTTTGGCCACATTCTTACATATGGCGGCTTTAACAAAAGATGCATAAGATGGGTAAGTGCAAGTTCAACGATTTGTGGCTCCAATTTTCCTTCATTTCATATATTTGAAATGGGTCTTAAATTGTATTCATTATGGTCTTGAAAAAGTCCTACATTTGACTTGTTGAAACCTGCAGAGACCCTGCAAGAGGCTTGTAAACATTTAAAATGGCTTAAAAGATAAACTATAGCTGAATAAATACAGTAAGTGATGTAGTGACGATGGAAAGAAACTGTACAGAACACAATTCCCAAGAGTAAAACTGACTGAAATATGAACAAAGGGAGTCGAGTGGACACAGGTGCTTCCATGGTCACCGTGATGCAGACGTCTCCGAGGTCGTCGCCATGACAAAGAAAACCACCGTGTGCCGCCGCTCATCCATCCACATAATGTCATGTTCACATTAGACTCCGCCGTTTACCTTAGAGTCTGTGACATCAGCACACGCTCACCGTCAGAGGAGTTTTTTTTTACCTCTGTCACATAGACAAAAACATCTATACATTTTCATAAAGTATATGGTTTTTTTTTTTTATATATATATATATAGTGCAGCTCAGTACAATTTCAAATCACAAATCCAGGTGTTTTTGTGTCAGAGAAGACACTCTTTTATAAACTGTACGCAAAAAAACAGTTGATATTTAGGTAAATGTCTCCCTTGTTTGTTACGACGCCACCTACTGTTTCACGCCCTGCATTGCTTGATGTACGTAGACTAGGCCGTACTACACGGATAAAACGTGGAGTCGTAATAGCCGGCGGCGTTGTGGACTCTGTCTCTCCGCCGTAGACGTGAGATTCCGTGCAGAACAATGAGCGAGTTAAGTCACTCCGTCTCACCGAAGACGATTACGAGACTCCGTAATGGTATCCATGAAGACCAGTTGAGGATGGGAGTCTGCAGCGTCCTGTTTGCGACTGATGGTGATAGTTTTGCATTTAGCTGTTCCAAAAAGTACATTCCAGTTCTTTGCCCAGGCTTGGAGTTCATGTAGGTCTTCATTTAGGGATTTAGGGTGAATTCCAATTCCTCGCTTAATCCTCAATCTTAACCCTCAATCTCAAAAATGTGCGCTCCCTCTAGTCCAAGTGCTGTCCTGATTCTCAGAAAAATTAAGTAGTGGGTCAAGTTTAAGGGCTGTATCGCCCTCAATATTGAGATTTTCCGAGACCACCCTTGGGAGCAAGGGCTACCCAGAATGCATTGCGTGTTTTGACATAACAAAGATGGCGGCGAAAGCAGCAAAAACGAGTATGCTACAAATTAAGTATTTTCTTTGTTAGTAGAGATTAAAAAAAATGATGAAAACCATTGTATTATCTTAGTTTAGGCCCATATTATGGATTACTGACGTCATTGTTGCGTAACATTTATTTTTATTTTTTACCATCTTTTGTCAATAGTCGGTCGGTGCGGACAAGCGATGGTTTGCTATGGTTTACTTTTCAATAAGTCGTGGTGTGTGGTAACTGTCAGCTGAATATTTGTATGAGTATCATCTTATAACTAACTGACAACCTAATAACTTGACTGACAAACGGATCGTAATAAATAATCCTGACGTAAATGTGTTCTTCTTCTTCTTCTTCTTTTTTGGAGTTGACAGACTGGACGCAGCTTTCGCGTTATTCTGCCCCCTACAGTCTGAAGACGTATCTGCATTTAAGGGGTGTCCCATTTCTAAGTGACAAAATAACCCTCAACACTTGGTTTTGAGGACCAGTTAAGATTAAGGGTTGAGCTTGAGGGTTAAGATAGGAATTGGAATTGGCCCTTTAGTCGCCAGAGTCCTAAATTGTTTGTTTTCTATTATGCTCAGAATTGATGTGTCGTATGTGTCATATGGAATAGTCTCGTTTTTGAAGACTTTCTGCAATATCATCAATGTAAATGATGAACTGGAGTGGGCCAAGAATAGAGCCTTGAGGGACTCCTGCGCTTATGGCCTCGGCACTGGACTTTACACCATTGATAGTAACTTTCAGTTCTCTACCTGTGAGATAGTCTATTATCCGGGTACACGTGGAAGTGCTGCACTGAGACCATCTTTAAAAAATTAAGTAAAAACAAAGACTTGCCAGGACTCGTTCGTACATCACACGTGTTTTGATTGTATATCTTCAGTGGAGATGCAAAAACAAACAGTGATGAACTCCTCACAGACACCGTTAGTCACTGACGAGTGATCACAAAAGATGACGCCAGTCACAACACAACAACAAAAAAAGCTGTTATGTCAGTGATTTACACACACACACACACACAGGCTCCCATGCTCCTAATACGTCAGTGTGATATATGACTAGTGTTACCTGGTTTTACCTGCGCTGACCTTGGTGAGGGAGACCGTGTGTGTGTGTGTGTGTGTGTGTGAGGACAAATACTGATACTTACCACAGACTGTATATAAAAAATGCATGTGATCTCCTCGTTTCCTCCCTGAAGCTCACCCTGAAGTTTGCCGTCTGCATAAATAACTCACTTTAGAGAGGAAGTCTTTTCTCACTTCATTTACATTGTAAATGTGGCCCCGAAAACATATTTTCATAAGAGTTAAATGTGTGATATTCAGCAGTGCATGTTGTTATTGACTTCACATTTATGTTTGTCTGGCTTTGTTTTGCATCATGGACGTGATGACTTATTATCACATATACATCTTTATTGTGATATCATAATGGAATATTGTGTTATAATAATTTTAAGATGACGTTGACCAGACTAGACACTCATTGGCCCCCAGCTGACTGACAGCATCCGTAAATACTTTCCTGAAGGAGACGAATCGTCTCAATCACTATTTTCATGGACATGAAGGATGTCAGTGATGTGATTGGCAGCCGGTGTCATCCAATAGGAGCAGTGGTTGCAGTCGAACTTCCCTTTGTAATTCGTCGACGTCTCGGATTCAAAACAGGAGTTCAGATTCTTATCTAATTTTGGTGTCACTTGTGGTTTTGACGTGTTTTTTGGCTGGTGCTCACAACTTTAAAGGACTTTAAAGGTTAATGGTCCCATATTATGCAAAATCAACTTTTTAATCATTTAAATCCTTATATTTGGGACTCTTGGGGTCCTATCAGTCGGCAAAGTGTGAAAAAAGATGACTCACTCATGTTTTTGTGGTCCTCCTCGGTCTAAGTACAGGAGATAAAAAACGCGATGTTGACTTCACTGGGACGTCACAAGGTGCTAAATTCCTGGAATTGTTAAACAATTAAAGTTCTATTCTTGGCTCCACAGTGCAGCACAGAGTTCTACACAAACTTCCAGCCTCAGAGGATTTATCTGTCCAATGGATACATGCTATATATGACGGCAATGTGCCTGCTAGAGCCTGCAAATGACTCACTTTTCCAAATGCTAACTGCTGTTAGCTCCCAGTAGCCTCTGTGGCTGATGTCATTTCCTGTCCCTTAAAGGTGCCATATGTAAGAATGTGGACAAAAATGGTTACTACATTCAAATTCAAAATACCGAGGTCTTTTAGGTTTCTGGCTCGGCAGCTGAGACTCTACTGACTGCAATGATTGGTAGACAGCGGTAGGTGGCGCCACATGACAAAACATGATTTGCAGACTGCAAAATATTTTTTTAATGCAAATATTTTGTCTGTACTGTTGTTGTTGGTGAGTTCAGTTTGTTATATGAACATTATTCCTGAGTCTCTGTGACATATTAGGAGGATTTTATGGCCAGTTGCTTTAGATTTATTACATAATGCACCTTTAAGTTTCGTTTTGCTTTTTTTTAAGGTGGATCTAAAGAGATAGTACTAAACAGAGCGTTCTGAAGAGGCCTGTTTTGTCAGAGTGATTGAACTGCTGTGGTGCTTCATCCTTATGCTATTTTTGGCCAAAACATGTTCATTAGGACACCAGGGAACTAGGTTAACTTGGAGAAACAGGGTATAATATGACTCCTTTAAAGGTGAAGTAAGTAGTTTATAGTGCCATCTAGAGGAGAGGCTGAAATTTGCAACAAAGAACTGCTCCTCTGCTCACCCCCTCCCTTCCCTGAGCGCTACGGTGTCCTCAGCAGGTCAAATGTCGTCCTCGTCGTCTTTCTCCGTGTCAGCAGATGAGGTTCGTGAGGCGAGGGAGAGGGCGGAGCTACCGCGGGCCGTAGCAGACGAAGCGGAGAGAGAGGAGGCGGGACTTCAGCTACAAGTAAAGAGACGCTTGATTTGTTCTCTCGCGTTTGTCCTTACAGGCTCCGGTAGAAACATGGCGTCTCTCTGCTCACAGTGGCTATGCAACCGCGGCCCCGCGACCATGTTATTTTACATGACTTTTTGAAACACTACGAAAATGAAACAAAAACTATTATACAGCGACTAGACAATGCAGGAGCACATAATATGTATAAAGAAGTGGATTTTGGGTCATATAAACCCATAAATACTACACAGTGTCCCTTTAAAGTTTAGGTAACAGGTTAGGAAACACGTTATGTTTGAGTGTTTTCTGTATAGAATGCATGCGTCTACTTTGCTGGACCTCACTTGGTGACGCACACCAGCTGCTCCATTCACACACACAGGAGAAAGAGAAAGAGACCACAGGAACCACTGTGCTCTCTCACCTGTCCCACATCCCTCTCTCCTCACTTCCTTTAAACGCCTGCTTTCGCAGAAGCCCGTGCAGAGTCGACTCTCTGCTGCAAGTATAACCACAACCTGTGCACACACACACACACACACACAGGTCGTTTGCACTGCATGCTCTGTGAAGTGTCACCGTATGGTGAAACACTGGCGGCGTGATGATAGTAAGTTCACCACATCCTCCACTGTACAGAGAAACGATGCACCGCACACAGGAGTGAAGCACTTTCAGAGCAACTGCGCTCAGTCACAGACGAGCGCGAGCTCACATTGATGTGGTTTGTTTGAAACTTTTGTCTCCTCTCGACTTCTTCTTCTCTTCCTCTCAGTCTCACCTCCACCACCGTGAACAAAAAAAAAGAGAAACATCGTATAGATTTTTGTGTGAAGTGTCGCTGACTGACCTGATGTGGAAAAGGTCAACACAGAACACGCTTTTTATTCACACAGCACAAACAAAAACTGGTTCACACTTTGCTTCCTCTGTGTGCTCATTTCCCCGTCGACTGTCTCCCCCTGGTGTTAGAACACTTCACTGCACGCTCAGAAGAAGTGCTGTTAACTCTGTGGACGTAGTTAGTTTTTTATATTTACGGTCAATCTCATTTTCACTGAGGGCCACATCAGCATCATGGTTACCCTCAAAGGGTCAGATGTAACTGTCATACAGAATAAATGTAACTAAATGTAACCAAATATAATGTAAAATAAAGGTAACTACTCTGTAACATATTGCTAAATAACTTTCTGTATTTATTACTTATTCAAGTTACAGTAAAAATATGATGCATTATAGATGTAACCTGGTCCGTGATGGCAATCGCCGTGCATTGTGGGAAATGTAGTTTATGGTCAACGCACGCCTTAAAGCAGCATAGACCTATTTTAACACAGATTTTTTAAGACCAATTAATCACTCGCGGGCCACATAAAATGACGTGGCGGACCACATCTGGCCCCCGGGCCTTGAGTTTGACACGTGTGGGTTAAAGACTTGGTTTTAGTTACGCTAGGGTAACAAACAGCATTCAGTAGTGATAGTTAAAGCCGCCATATGTAAGAATGTGGCCAAAAACGGTTACTACACTCAAATTCAAAACACCGAGGTCTTTTAGGTTTCGTTTTCTGACGTAACTGGCAACCCGTGGTTGCTCGGCAGCTGAGACTCTACTGACTGTAATGACTGGTAGATGGCGGTAGGTGGCGCCACATGCAAAAAAAACATGATTTCAAAACATAAACATGATTTGCAGTCTGCAAAATAATTTTTTTTAATGCAAATATTTTGTCTGTACTGTTGTTGTTGGTGAGTTCAGTTTGTTATATGAACATTATTCCTGAGTCTCTGTGACATATTAGGAGGATTTTATGACCATTTGATTTAGATTTATTTAACAAAACAGGTCACAAAATAGCCAATATTTTTCCTCTGTATAATTCAAACATTTATTAAAATATGTAAAAGTATTTTTTTTTTTACATCCTTCCCTCCTCTTCTTTCACTTGAGTCAAATAATAAAGAGAATATAATTATGCACATGTCATCTTTTACATGCGAGTAAATTCATATTCAAGCGATACTTGCGTTAAATGAGGGCTTTCAAAACATAAACATGATTTGCAGTCTGCAAATATTTTGTCTGTACTGTTGTTGTTGGTGAGTTCAGTTTGTTATATGAACATTATTCCTGAGTCTCTGTGACATATTAGGAGGATTTTATAGATTTATTACATAATGCACCTTTAAGTGTTATGGTCTGTCTATGAATGCTGTGCAAACATGTACATGTATGTGTTGTTCTTCACTATGTCTCTCACACAGGACGCCCGTCAATGAGAGCGAGTCTCGTCTCCAGCTCTGGAAAAAGACGTCTGGACCTGGAGGAGCAGCTGAGTGGTGTAAAGTTACTGCGAGTGAAGAATGCAGTGAGTACAACGTGTCTCTGTTCTGTTCCTCTGCAGCTTTGTCATGGACGTCGGCCTCAGACTCCACCTCTGTCAGTGCTGAAACCACTGCTGCGATGTGAACCTCTGTACTTATATATTTGAAGTCATCGATCAGAATGATTGTGGATCAGGACACGTCTTCATCTTGTGTTTCTCGGCGTGATCTCGCCCTTAAATCCTTTAAGTGTGCAGAGTCTGAAGGAGACAACGAGCTCTTCCTTTTCTTCAGCGCTCAAAGCCCAAGGTAAAGAGTTCAGTGCAGGGAGGAGGAAAACAAACACACACTCACAAGTACAAATCTCTGAAAAGATGGTGATGTTATGTCAGAATGGTATTGTGGAGTTAACTCAGCTGCAGGCACTTTGAGGGAAGGCAAGGCAAGTTTATTTGTATAGCACCATTCTTACACAAGGCAATTCATAGTGCTTTACAGGCAGGAAATACATTTGAAATGAAAACACAATCAATTAAAAAATCAAGTAAAGAAATTAAAAAACCATTTAAAACATCAAACAATTTAAAATCAAGCAGAAATGAGTGTAATATAAAATCATTTGAAATTTAAGCACAATAAATTCAAAAATCAATTATGAAATTAAAACAATTTAAAACATTTAACGACTTAATATCATGCAAAAATAAATGCAATTTAAAATCATTATTTTAAAATTATTAAAATCATTAAAAAGGAAAGTTAAAGTGGTTAAAATTGCTGATATTAGAAAGCTGCAGTAAACAATAATGTTTTTAACCCTGATTTAAACAAGCTGAGAGAAAAGAAAGACGAGTGAAACTCTGCAGATGCACGAGAAGCAAAATCAGGATTCTGTGTTTCCATCTTAATTGAGTCTATTGTGATGCTAATTATCATGTAGCATGTATGTATATAAGTGTGTTTTGTGTAACTGTATAATCTATTTAAATGAATTATTATGCTGCTGTTCACAGACACAAATCACAAAGTGCTCTACAATCGTGAATAAAATACGACAGCGAGGAAAAATGAGAGCAAATACTACGCACAGTTGTCACACACACACACATTAAAATCAACCTGAAGTAAAAAAAAAATTAAAGTTTAAAAGAGTCCATACTTCGCTCTATCACAAATAGAATATGAATTTGAATATGCACACAAAAATGTGTTGCTATTGAATTGTTTTTTTGTCATAAAGTGTCAGTTAAGCTGTGAGTCCCACATTCTAGGCTGTGGCCCACTTGTGGTTTGTGGAGGTATTGCAAGTTGACCTCACACTGGGGCTATAAAATTATAATTTCCCAAATTCAGTTTGATTGAAAGACTTTAATCTTTAATCTGTGACAAGACTTGTATTTAAACATATTAGAATATGTCACAATGATGCCTCTGTTTTCTTTCACATTTTATATTTATCCACAAACACAACAGAGTAACGGCCAAAGTCGCAACTGTTTGATCTTATATACTCATTTTCTCTGAGGGCCACATCAGCATAATGGTCACCCTCAACGCAATCGCCGTGCATTGTGGGAAATGTAGTTTATGGTCAACGCACACCTTTAAAGCATCATAGACCTATTTTAACACAGATTTTTAAGACTTAATTAATCACTCATGGGCCACATAAAATGACGTGGCGGGCCACATCTGGCCCCCGGGCCTTGAGTTTGACACATGTGATCTATATTGAGATTATAATATTCCTTGATATAGGGACCATTTTTATTTATTTTATAAATACAGTCTGCACCAAAGTGAAGGCACTTTAGATCAGTGTTTCCCAACCCTGGTCCTCAGGGAACTCTGCCCTGCCATGTTTTACATGTTACCCTGCTCCAAAAACACCTGATTCAGATGAAACATTACATTTTTGAAAAGAAAATGACAAAAGTTGAAACATAACATTTTTTTTTTTTTTTTTACAAAAGTTGAATCATTAATTTTAAAAAATGACAAAAGTAGAAAAATTCCATATTTGATTTTTTTTTAATTTTTTTTACAAAAGTTGAAACATTAATTTGGAAAATTGACAAAAATTGAAACATTAATTTTCTTTTTTTTTTAAATGTAAAAATTGAAAATTGAAATATTAAAATTTTGGAAAGAACTGACCAAAGTTGAAACATTTAATTTTTTTTTTTTTTTTTTTACAAAAGTTGAAACATTCATTTAAAAAACTGACAAAATTGAAACATTAAATTTTTTTTTTTTTTTTTTACAAAAGTTGAAACATTCATTTAATTAACTGACACAATTTAAACATTCATTTTTTTTAAAATGTAAAAATTGAAATATTAACATTTTGGAAAAAACTGACAAAAGTTGAAAAATTACATTTTTGAAAAAAAAATTTGACAAAAGTTGAAAAATTACATTTTTGAAAAAAAAATTTGAACAAAAGTTGAAACATAGCATTTTTGGAAAAAAAAGATTTGAACGAAAGTGTAACTTTTTTCTTTTTTTCTTTTAAATGCAAAAGTTTGTTATTAGGCTTCTGCAGAGCTGGCGATTTATTTGAATGAGGTGTTTTTGGAGCAGGGAAACATCTAAAACACGGCAGGGCAGTGTTCCCTGAGGACCAGGGTTGGGGAAACACTGCTTTAGATAAGGAGCAGGAACAGGAGTCGTGTTGAAGATGTCAGGATGAACATGTGACAGCAGTGGACAGTAAATCCTCTGCAAATCCTCAGAATCTTTCTCTCTTTGTGTCGCTCGTCATTGTTTTATCGGCACACACTAAAGCTACCGTGACGACAAAGCTGTTGTGCGTCTCTAAGTTTGGTCTCTTGTCTGATGAGGTTTTGACAGGTCATGTCAGATCTGATTGGTGTGGGTGAGAGGTCGCGCTGAGGGTCAGAGGTTATGCTACTGTGAGAGACATCTGGATGATGCTCTGGCTTCCTGTGGAGTTGGTATTTTACGAACAGGAGCGAGGCGTTTGTGGACGATGGAAACGTGTTCATGCAAAAATCATTTACTGTTTCTAAAACGTTAACATCGTAACTTCTTCTTCCGCCACCTCCGCCTCTGTGTTTTCATCTGCAGACGTCTGTAGCAGAGGCCTGGGCTGACAGCACAGCTCAGCAGGAGGGGAGGGTCTCTGGTGTTTGACTGACAGACTCGTGATGAGTGCACAGAGAGGGGTGAAGGGTGAAGGTCAAAGGTCAGGATCCTGCTGAGAGGAGGAGGAGGAGGAGGAGGAGGAGGGGCTTACTAACAAGGTAGGGTGGTCTCCTGACAGGGGGGAACTACAGTTTAAAAAAAATACAACACAACTGAAACTGAATTGTATGTTTATCCAACTAACTCCAACTGTAGCCAAATGTGCTCAGTTACTTCATCAACACAATCATTTTGGGTTGTGTTTGAGACAGCGTTTTCATTCATATTAAAGGTGCATTATGTAAATCATAAAATCCTCCTAATATGTCACAGAGACTCAGGAATAATGTTCATATAACAAACTGAACTCACCAACAACAACAGTACAGACAAAATATTTGCATTAAAAAATATATTTTGCAGACTGCAAATCATGTTTATGTTTTGAAATCATGTTTTGGCATGTGGCGCCACCTACCGCCGTCTACCAATCATTGCAGTCAGTGGAGTCTCAGCTGCTGAGCAACCATGGGTTGCCAGTTACGTCAAAAAACGAAAACTAAAAGACCTCGGTATTTTGAATTTGAATGTAGTAACTGTTTTTGGCCACATTCTTACATATGGCACCTTTAAATTACATTATATTAACGCTTATATTACTTGTTTTTTTTTTCCTTTGGTGGCCCTCAGTCCAATGTTGGGTTCCTAAATTGGCCCTTAGGTACCAAAACTTTGAGAACCCCTGATTTAGAGTCAATCTCATGAAACAAATGTGAACTAAACTAGAAAGGTTGCAAATGTTTTGTATGTCAAAAAGCTTGGTGTTGTGCTGGTAAATTGTCAATTAACTCACTCACTCATTAACTACAGCAGTGGCTGTCGTCTGGGTAAATAATCTGTCATCTTTTTGAGGATTAACCTCCAACTCCAACCGCTCGTTTTGAACCAAAAAGACTTCCATCTTGTATATAAGTCTCTCATAACATCAGTTCTGACTGATAACATGTGGTCAGTCAGTCACAGATCACCCTTTTCATACAAGAATATGCAGTAAACAAAACAGTTTGAGGTCATTTCTGACATTTCAGTGTCTGCTTTACATGGTTTGCAGTGCAGGATAATCACCACTAGATGTCACTCTACAACAACATTTGATCATCATCGAGCGTCGCCTCTTCCATTCATTTAGACAGTCTAACCGAAGTCTGATAAGTTAAGTTATAAGTTTATTACCTTCAAAATAACCAGCACACGCCTAATCCGAAAGATTAGCAAATTTATATCTTAATTCTAAATTGAACCAAACCCCCAGGAAATGGCCAGGAGAAAGTTGGTGAAAGTACGAGAAAGTTTCACACACACACACACACACACGGTCTCCATCTTTTTTTTCCTCAGTGAAATCAGCATGCAGTCATGTCGTCATCGCACCGACAGGGGGCGCTGCACCTTCATGAGAACTACACACACGGAGAGCAGAGATTATGTAATGTTTACTATGATGGCACTCGATCATATTTACAAGGCGATGTGTGTCCTATGTGTGTGTGTGTGTCCTCCTGTGCAGAGTTCAAAGGTCACGCGTGCACACGTGCACGCTATTAAAAGTGATCGTACGCGCGCGCTGCGCTGCGCTGAGGTCTGTGTGTGTCTCGCGCGCCGGCGTTGCACATGTTACAAACGCGGGGGGTTAGTCGAGTTCGCCTGACCACGCCCCCTCCGTCCAGCTGGTGGCAACAACTCGTGATGACATCACCGCCGCGCGCCGCCATTGGTCACGGGACGTGGCGCGCCGGCACCAATCGCCTGGCGGTGTGGTGACGTCAGCGGAGGCCGTCCCCGTTCACTTCCAGCGGAGTGGGCGGGGCGGAGACGTTGCTGACGTCAGGGGCAAAGGAGGCGCAATGCCGCGCGGGGATTGGCTGAGCGCGGTGGAAGTGAGCGGCTTGTTGCTGAGAGGAAAACGGAGAGGGAGGAAGGAAAAAAAAAAACCGGAGGGGCCGTGGGTAGAGGAGGCGGCAGCGGGGTAGAGGGAGAGCAGCAGCGGGGTAGAGGGAGAGCAGCAGCGGGGTAGAGGGAGAGCAGCGACCGCTCCGAACTCAAGCTCCCTTCGCTTGTTTTGAAACTACGTGACGCTGCTGAGTCACGTAGCTAACAGTGCTAACACTTAGCCCTCTGCTGCCGAAGCAGATACACGTGAACACGCTGTGTTCATGGATGACACCGCTGCTGCTGTCAGTTATGGTGAACATACTCCAACTGTGAACGGGGGCGGGGCGTGTGTGCGTTCCCATTGGCTCTCAGCTCCGCGGTCCCGCCTCTAGACCCGCCCACACGCTGTTCCTATGGTTCCCAGAGCTCTCATTGGATACTGTACAGTTTGGGACAGGACACCGGGACCCGCGCCGCCATTGGCCGCAGCCACCTGTCGGTCAACGGCGATTTGACAGCAGGCCACGCCCTCTCGTGTGTGGCGCCGACGTCGATTGGCTACTGTACCTGTCAGCAACCCGTGATTGGTCGAGCGGCCCAGCTGTTAGTGGTTCATTCACCATTTTGTGACTGTAGTGGGAAAAGAAGAGCGATAGTTTTTTTTTTTTCTTCCACATCCTCTTCGTTTGAGTTTGTGCGGGGGGGAAAGACATGTTTTGCGGAGAAAAAGTAAAGTGTGAGGCGGCGACAGCGCGGAGCCGCAGCCGCAGCCGACAGCAGAGACATGTTTGTGTGAGCCTCCTCGTCAGCACAATAAGACTATAAATCTGTCTCCGGACACAAGAGAACGGCTCCTGTTTGGGTGAGTTTTGACTAATCGAGTGACGCGAATTGCACATTTTCAGGAGAAGCGGAGAGTTTTTTTTTTGTTTTTTTTTTTACACGACTGGCGACGGCTCGGCTTGTTCGCTTGTTCCGTCCGAGGAACCGGAGAGACAGCGAGGAAAGGAGCCGCGGGAGAGAGAGGGGAGGGGTGAGGGTGTAACAGCCTGAGTAAAAACTTTCTCAAATGTTTTTTTTTTTTTACCGCAGTCCCGCCGAACACTCGCAAACAATCCGGCTGATATCACAATACTGGGGGTGAGTGTTGAGCACTTTTTCCTCCACCTTAGTTTCACGCGGAGCAGCCAAATAATAATAATAATAATAAACACTCGACCCATTTGCAGCACTGCAGCGTATGATATGTTGATGGAAATCCACGCAGGCTCGTGTTTCTGTTTGTAAAAAAAATGGACTCGGGGAGATAAAGCGCGTAAGGGTCCTGTTTCCTGGTGGTGTGGCGGAGGACGGTGTCATGATGTGGGGACTAGTAGTGCGTGTGATACCGCTGCGTACTACGACTACTACAACCACTGTTACTACTACAACTAACATTACCGAGCTGTTTACTAGAGCGAAACACGGGACACGCCAATTATTATTCCTGCCTTGTTTTCCCCACACACACACACACACACACACACGCAAGTTTATAAAAAAAACACCGTCACCGTGAAGGAAGCGCGTTTTTGTGCGTGCGCGTTTTATTGTGGTGCATATTTGTTGGTTGCATGAGGAAGAATTAGGCCCGTGTTGTTTTTGGATAAAAATGTCACTTGAAACCGGTTGTTTTTGCAGCAGAGCGTCACAATAACACTGCTTTGACATTGTGCAAGCGCACATCTCGTATAGTACTCGCACAGATCGGCGCTGAGAAGCCGGGGAGGCAATTCGGTGTTTTCTCGGCTGTTCTTTTGCACACACACACATGCACGCACACACACTCACACACTCACACACACACACACAGGACTTTAACTTTAACTGACCTAAACCACCATTAACATTTTACCTCTGACCTAAAGCAGTAGCTCAGACATTAGGCTCTGCTTCATTAGGATCAGGCTTTGCTCCCCTTTAGCACTACTCGTCCTGACAAGGTCAATGTTTATACTAGAAAAGGCAACAAAATCACACACACACACACTCCAAGACACAATTTTCTGCATTGCAATTCTGCAATCAGTGTCAATGCACCCATGACGTCCACGCGTGTGCAGTTTTGTCAACAGTTTATAGTCATATTTTCTCCTTGGGTGTATTTTTAATTCAATGCTTCTTAGTTGTTAGACAATCACATAAGTGTCCTCTGTCACCTGTCGTGCACTATCTCGCACGTTACTCGTTTTAGTCATTGTTGCTTTGCTTTTCATGCAGGAGGTCAAGGCCCTGATGTTTTGGGCATCTTTGTAAATAAACGGTAGCTCTGTCCACCGCTGATGTGCCAGTTTGGTCCCAAACAGGATCAGCCACCCTCTGATCAGCCTCCTGATCAATTTGAGCCTGAATGCACAAATTCCACACCTTAATGTTTTGTATACATTATAAGTATTGTTTTATTGATATGACATGAGAACAATTAAGCAGCTGCCAAGTGTTAATACAAAGTGACTGTGTATGCTCTTCATCACACGTCGTCGCTCAGACACACACACACACACACACTTCAGCTCACCCTCTTTTTCCTCGTGTTACGTATAATAATCCTCTCATCAGAACACACATCAAAGTGTGAGTGTGCAACAGAGAGCGTGCTCTTTTTTAAATATAAATATATTCCTTTTAGCAGTTTCGTGTGTAACTGTGTTCCCCGGTGACCCAGTTAAGGGCAAAGCAGCCCAGTCATGCTGGAGTGTTGGAGGGCCACAGCAGGCTTCACTGTCGTACCGGCCGTGCTACCGTCTCCCCACTGTCGTGCCATCATCACGGCCACATTTCTCTCTCTCTCCGTCCCTGTCCTCATCGCTGCAGCCCTGCGCCCGTACAGACACCCATAAAATGCTTTCAGGAGACGGATGAGCTGCAGTGTGCCTGGTTACTATACGTGTGCACTCTGGCATTGACGTTTGTGCAAATGCAGCGACTGAGTGAGGTACGACCTAAAGTCAGCCGTACGCGGTTATGTACCTTGTGCATACCCCCCCCCAGTCACAGAGACACCCATCCTGTACCATGGCGTGGTGGAGCACAGGGGGAATTCTCTATGACTGACTGACTGAATGAACTGGCATCAAGTTGAATGTTTAGCAAGGTTTCACAGTCCAGTGATAAAATACTGTATAACTTCTTGTAATGTTGACATTGAGATGTGTGTGTGTGTGTGTGTGTGTGTGTGTGTGTGTGTGTGTGTGTGTGTGTGTGTGTGTGTGTGTGTGTGTGTGTGTGTGTGTGTGTGTGTGTGTGTGTGTGTCACATTTGCAGTGACATTTCACATTTTCAAATTCAAGACAGATGAAAGTCAATATTCTGTTTATCTTACAGTAAAGCCACTTACTAGAACACTACCCACGTTGTGTGTGTGTGTGTGTGACAGTATAAAGATCCTGTGCAGTTATAAACAGAGCGTACGTGCAACTACCCTGTAAAGTCCACGGAGAGCATTTAGTGTGAGTGTGTGTGTGTGTGTGAGAGTGTGTGTGTAAAGTTTGATGTCGCTCCACCGTGGAAGAGGACACGCGTTGTTTGCCTCGGTTTGTTTACTGGCAGAAATCGGGTGAATCGTTTTGTTGTTTAAGGAGGAGCACAGTCCAACGACGGCGTCTGTCCATTACGGGTCTCCTCAGGATTTACAGATGTTTATAACGAGCTCCTATCTCTCTTTTCTCTGGATTCACCAATCGGGATTTTTTTCAACTCTTGTCCTTTTTTAAGAAAATGTACATCTAGATTTAGAGTTTCTCTTTGGGTCTTTGATCGCAGTAACAAATATTTAGAAGCAAAGGTTGTCAGGGGTTAGTTTATTGAGTACACACTGAAATGCTTGTAATTCTCCACATTTGGACTATGTGAAAAGTTAAAATCCTTGCCATGTATTATTATGGCAGCACTGACAGCACAATTATAGCTGCATTATTGCATAAATTCAAATACTTTCCCTCCTTGTAATTTAGGATAACATATCTGGTGACTTTGGGAACACTGGTATTTTGTCTGGAATTTTTTAATAAAATTTTCTGGATAAGGGTTATTAAGTGTCCACATATTTTTAAGGATGGATGCACACATGGTTGAGGAGTTAAATATTTTTCATTGCTGAATTCTTAAATTATCTGACACCATTAATGGCTGAACATGTCTAATTCTTAACACCCCCCCCCCTGTTATCTACATGTTGTGCAAAGACTGTTTTACTGTCCAGTACCTTCCAAGTTTGAGGAAACAAACACACACACACACTCATGCATGCCTGCTGCTGGCTTATCAGCCAAAGCCGAGAGCTTTTTGGGAGGCCGTGAGCATGACCGGTGCATTTTTTCTATGCTCAGATCAGATCCTCGCAAGTCATTCAGTCAACCAGTCGGTCGGCCAAGTGGCCCTGACTCCTTCCTGTGTTTTCCAGTGCACCGTCACAGCAACTCCAGGACCAACACTCCCAGTCGAGGCCTCGGTGTGTGGACTCGGCTTGGGAGTCTGCTTTCCTGCAGTCAGACGTTGCTCTTTGTCCAGAATGAATGGTTTTCTGTAGTTACTGAAGTTGGACAGTGAGTAAAATGTTGTCACATTTTTGTTTTTGCTGAATAATTAATAATACTCTATATGGTCTGATCACTGGTGCAGAGCATTATTTCCTTTCAAACTACAATTTCCACTAATGCCGAGATACATTTTTCAGAAATGCCTAGAATTTTTTGTTTTTTTTCTCACCATTTCCTTTTCATATTTTCAGATGAAATAAACTATCTTCTGTTGCTGAATGGTAAAGAAACAGCAGTAGAGATTGTTTTTCAGGAAGTATGGTCATGGTGCAGCGGGTAAACTCCACATAAGAAACTCCACACCTGATTCTAAAGGAGTAACATCATTATCAATGCATATATACGTTGAGGGGAAAATTTAGCTGTGGATAAAATGTTGTTTTTTGCTGGGTTAGAAAGAGTTAATTGTGCATTATCAGTCCATAGCGATGCTAAGAAATGACAGAGAAATCAGGAGGCATGAAAATGGAAGCAGTGAATATGGTGGGAGGACAGAGGTCACGATGTAAAGGCAGCGATGAGAGCGTGAACGAGCGAGGCTGTTTATCGGTCGTTCAGGATCGAGGAGAGGTTTGTTTTCTGCACTGCAGGGAGGCCAAGTTCTGGCAAACAAACGGTTAAGGTCACCGTGTGTGTGTGTGTGAGTGTGTGTGTGTGTGAGAGAGAGTGACAAACTTTTCCACTGTGCAGGCTGTGATATGTGAGTATGTGGGACATATTTGTCCACAGTCTCTTGTCCGTGTTTATAAGAATGTTCGGTATCATCATTTGCATTTGTCGGTGAGTTGCTGAGCGTAATTGCACTCTTGTGCATATATGTGCGTGCGTGTGTGTGTGTGTGACCGTGTGTGTGTGTGTGTGTGAGAGAGAGACTGTATTTAGCCTGTAATCATGCATCAGTGAGTGTGCCTGATCCTGTGCCAGCCTTTTAATTTCTCTCATTTTGGGCGTATCTTACCAAGGCAGATTATTCCAATTATATTGTCTATTGCGTACGTTTGTGTGCGTGCGTGTGTGTGTGCGTGCGTGTGTGTGTGTGTGTGTGAGAGAGAGACGAAAACAAAAGACAACTGGGAAAGACTGAGACACCGAGCAAGAGTGAGAGAGGGCCAGCGAGAGTTAGTATGACTGTGGAAATTCCCAGTGACTACACAACAGCCTATTTGAACAAACAGCCGCATACTCATACCTCTCTCTCTCACACACACACACACACACACACACACACACACACACGCACACACACACACACAAGCGCTGACCTCACTCAGGCCACTGCCAGCCTTTCTCTTCCTAATGGAAGACAAAATAAATGCCATTTTGTTGAATGCAGAGTTTCATGAAAAAGCTACGCATGTTGAAGTAGCTGGAGAGAGTGCGGTGGGGAGATCAGGTGACCTGTGTGTGTGTGTGTGTGTGTGTGTGTGTATGTTTCATAGAGCGATAAAGGAGCAGCATTTTTTATCCCTTTAATGCATTTAATGATGAGATGTAGCCTCATATCTGCCTCATAAAGGCAAATGGAGACACACTCGGGTTTGTTTGTTTCTTTCTCATTTTATGAAAGGCGCATTTGCTCAAAGTTCCGTTTAAGATTGTGTTGGCGTAATTGGTTTCTAAAACTTTTTTTTGTGTCATTAATAGAAACCCCCCCCTTTCATGTCTGGATGGCCATCAATAAATACACTTGTCTGGGGAAATAAGAAACCAAATCCAGTTTAGTACGAGTTTGCAATAGCAGGCTATGCTGCACCTGCAAGTGATGCATCCCACTCATTCCCGTCTGCTCTCCTGTCAAAGCTCCGCCCTCAAAACGCATTAACGCAAACTGACGCCGACAGGACGGCTATGTTGATATTGACTTCATCATCATGTCTGAATCACTGGCAAAAACACCTATTAACACATATTATGATAATAAACTGTGCAGTGAGTGACAGGTACATTAGCCAGTCAATTGGTTTGATCTGAAATTTTAAATATTGTAGACAGGAGATTTATTTCCTTTTTTCTTAGACAACTTTATTTGTTGATGAATGACCAGAAACCATTTACAGACGGTAGCTTTAAAACTCTAGCGTGTGTGGACGTAAAAACCAACTCAGAGGCGCTAATTATTTGTTTTAAATAAACTGAATGTTATAAAGTGAGGTTTTATAACGGTGGACACTTTTAATATTTCATATCTTAATTTTACAGACACATGCGCTGTAGTGAATCAGGCAGAGATGGAAGCATGAGTGAGAGCATACGTCAGTTATTGAGCTAATGTTATAGCCACTGCAGGAAAGTCCTCTTCTCGGAATGACGTCGTTCTTTAAAGGTGCCATATGTAAGAATGTGGCCAAAAACAGTTACTACATTCAAATTCAAAATACCGAGGTCTTTTAGGTTTTGTTTTCTGACGTAACTGGCAACCCGTGGTTGCTCGGCAGCTGAGACTCTACTGAATGCAATGATTGGTAGACGGCGGTAGGTGGCGCCACATGCTAAAACATGATTTGCAGTCTGCAAAATATTTTTTTTAATGCAAATATTTTGTCTGTACTGTTGTTGTTGGTGAGCTCAGTTTGTTATATGAACATTATTCTTGAGTCTCTGTCACACATAAGGAGGATTTTATGGCCAGTTGCTTTAGATTTATTACATAATGCACCTTTAAATGGAGTTAAATTTGTTCCACTGATATTTGTATGTGTGCAAATTGTGATCCACACGTATTTCTTGATTTGTATGCGTGCTTTGAGATCCACAAATAAAAAAAATGTCCAATTTGTAACTCGTATTTCGATTTTTACAAATAAAGATGTCATTTGTAAATAACGAGACTTTGTAAAAAATGAAATTTGCATTAGTGAATTGTGATTTCGCATTTGTGGATCGCCAGAACACGCATTCCTCGCTTCCCACAGTTACGGATTTTTGCATGAAAGTCGCACAGATCCACACGAATGTGCAGCTTGTGATCCGCGCATGTTCTTGATTTGTATGTGTGTTTTGAGATCCACAAATAAAAAAAATGTGTAACTTGTATGTCAATTTTTACTGTGATCCGTAACTGTGGGAAGCGAGGAATGCGTATTCTGGCGATCCACAAATGCGAAATCACAATTCACAAATGCAAATTTCCTTTTTTACAAAGTCACGTTATTTACAAATGACACATTTATTTGTAAAAATCAATATACAAGTTACAAATTGGATTTTTTTTTATTTGTGGATCTCAAAACACGCATACAAACATTAGTGTGGATCACAATTTGCACAAATACATATATATGTGGAATAAATTTAACTCCATACCTTTAAAGTTCTGAGCAGTTTTTTAACTGTGAAGATAATAAATAACCACCTGTCTACTGTGTGTCTCTCTGCTCTTTTCCAGACTCAAGCACAGTGGACAGGGAAAAAAGGGGGAGAAGAAAAGCAGAGACGAACAAAACTAAACAAAAGGAGTGCCTTAGAAGTGAAAGGGAGCAGCATCACACAACGTCACAGCACTTTGTGAACAGCGAAGAAGAGATGAGGCCAATAAAGAAGCACAGAGGACGTTCCCCACCGTTAACTAGAGGCAGAGGGGGGAGAAGGAGAGGAGGCTCTCAGCCCCTCCAAGAGAAAGAGCCCAAAAGAGTTAAGAGGGACACACTGGTCAAAACCACACAGCACACATCCAGCACTCCCTCCGCACGCAAACAGAGTCCGCCGACGACCGCCAACTCAAACCAAGAACCGCTCACTAACAGCAATAGTACCGCGAGGGAAGAGGAGTCGACCGAGCCGAGGAAACCCGGCGAGTCGGTCGAGGAGAATGGAAAGGAAGCGGAAGAAAAGACAGAAAAAGCGAAGGACGTGGGCGCGAAGAGTCTTATGTCCACCGACGCCGTAGCATTTCCTACCTCTACCCCAGCACCACTGTCCAAAGCCACGCCTCCTCTGGCCACCAATCACAGCCCCAGTGTAGGCTCAGTCTCTAGTAGGAAAACAGCCACATTTAAGGCCCGTGTCCCTAAGAAGAAATACACATATGAGCACTTTGCTAACAATGCAAGTGTCCTAACTACCATTCCTACCTCCAGCCCTGCACGCATACACAACAGTTTCTTTAATATTAGCAGCAGAATCAGTGATACTGCGATTATGCCCAGTAACAATTTTAAGAATAGTAACAATATCAATAATAGCGTTAATAGAAACGTCAGGACTAGCAGTAACACTACAAGTGGTATTAACGTGACAAAGTGTAGTATTAGTAGTGCAGGGAGCCATAGCACTTTTATTAATAGCAGTAATAGTGGAAGTAATAATTGCTCAGGTAATCAGCCATCAGTGCTAACTGTGGATATCAAAACTACAGAAGAAAATAATTTTGTGTCCAAGGAAGTCAGGGCCATCAGGTCAGTGGACTCCCAGGAAAAAGAAGCCCAAGCTGGTGAAAATGAGTCCGAGGGGCCCCCGAACTCGGTGCGCTCATCGTCCACTGATACAGCCAGTGAGCACTCGGCTGACCTGGATGTGATGGAAGCAACAGGGCCCAGTCTGCACCAGAGAAACGCCCACATCTCATCTCCTCATCACAAGTCACACCCTAAAGAGGCCAGTGTTTCGGGGGGGCTAGCCGAAGCTCTGGCCAAAGGTATGAAGAACCAGAGAGTCCTGGCTCGCCAGATAAAGAGGCCAGTGGAGTGTGGGGTTGAAGCCGCGTTAAACAGGGGGGATAAAGAAAGAGACTCAGGCCCCCTCTCCCCTGTGTTTAGACCCGGGGTGGTGCGTCAGGTGAGCGGTAGCACTGTGGAGGTCCAGCTCCAAGGAGAGGAGACTGTTGTCAAATACCCTTTCCATGGTGGAACCTTGATGACGTTATCATCATCAGGGGCGGATAACACTGTGGAGTTAATTTTGGATGCCCCTCCGCCTGGTATGGCACCTGTGGCCGTTGGTACCCAAGTTTGTGTGCCCCTCAGTGGAGAGGAGGGGGGCCCTCTGCTGTACAGGCAGGGGATTGTCACTCAGGTGGACCCTCATCCCGGCGTCTCGTTTCCTTACCAGGTGCTCCTGAGTGAGGACGGAGATACGGCGGGTGATGCAGGGATAACGGAGGAGAAAAAGAAAGTGGTGTGGGTGTCCCGACAAAGCCTGAGACTCCTCACCCCTCCTTGGGATGTCCCGCATTTGGATGGCGGTAGGGCAAAGGAGAGAGACCGAGAGAGAGAAAGGGAAGAGAGGGAGCGGAGGGAGGAGATGGAGGTGGAGAGGGAAGTCTGCCAGTTGAGTATTGGAATGGGGGTGCTGGGAGGAGTGGCACGATTAAGCCATGGTTTTGCACATGAAGGGGTCGCAGGAGGGTGTTCCTATGGAAACACACATCCACCCCCCCACTCTTCCACTGTGACCTCCAATGCAGTGGCCATCACAGTCCGTGGCGGCGGAGGAACCTACACTGACAGAGACGGACAGAAACAGCCAAACACTCCAGAAGAAGACGTTGAGGTGTCCCGTTTTAACATGAGCCCCAAGCCAAACCCTGACACCTCTCAGCAGAGAAACATCATCTCCAAGTCCAGTAGTTACCCTGCCTCCACCCCCCACCTCTCTGTAGTACAGAGTCCGGGACCTCCACACCTCACCACTTTGGCAAGCCCTCAGCAACTTCCCCCTCCTGCCATACTCGGGCCTGAAATGAGCAACACCACTCCAAACCTACCTCCATCCAAGACCACTCCCACCCAGACCCCAACACCCACTTCCGGTGGGGGTTCCTCTTCTACCTCCTCTCGTTCCAGGACGCCACTGTCATTGGCTCAGCAAAAGTACAAGAAGGGTGATGTGGTGTGCACCCCTAATGGCATCCGCAAGAAATTCAACGGCAAGCAGTGGAGAAGGCTTTGCTCCAGGGAAGGCTGTATGAAGGAGTCCCAGCGTCGGGGATACTGCTCTAGACACTTATCCATGAGGACCAAAGAGATGGAGGCGGCGGGGGTAGAGAGGGGGGGAGGAGGCAGCAGCTCAGGGACAGTCACCCCCTCTGACCTGCGAGGTCGAGCAAGCAGTGAGTTTGAGTGGGACGACACGTCGAGAGAGAGCAGTGAGACCGGTAGCAGAGGAGACTCCAGACCCCGCCTGGTCCTCCCCTCCCTCCTCCCTCGCGACTTATCTTCACGCTTTGACTTTGACGAGTGCGAGGCCGCAACCATGCTCGTGTCGCTGGGAAGCTCCCGCTCTGGCACCCCCTCGTTCTCTCCCATCTCCAACCAGTCGCCTTTCTCCCCCGCCCCCTCTCCCTCGCCCTCCCCACTGTTTGGCTTCAGGCCGGCCAACTTCTCCCCGGTTCTGCAACACCGGCGGCATCGGCAGCCCAGTGGTACGGGTGGAGGAGGAGGAGGAGGAGGAGGAGGAGGAGGAGGGGGAGGAGACGGTAAAGCAGCAACCTCTGCCGGAGGAGCAGACAGAGAGAGACACACTTCAGGCATCCAGCCTTCCTTTCACAGCAATCTGACATTTACAGTACCCATGAGCCCCAGCAAACGAAAGCCAGACGCTCCTGCCGCTCCACCAGTTCCCTCAAACCACCACGATTACACACACAAGACAGAGTTGGACCAGGGGGACCTCAACTCTTTCAGGGTGCTGTCCCCCCACACGCAAGCCTCGCATTCCCACGCACACACACCCACCTTCCCGCGGCCCAGAGGAGTAACCACCCCGTCGGTGAGCAGGCCCCCGTCCTGCACTGCCGCCTCCCCTCCTCCTCTGCTGGTGTCTCCAACTCCACCTTCTCCTCTCACGCCCGACGGCGGGACTCGTCGGGTGGTTCCTGTATCTCAACAGGCCTTGCGGGACTCCCCCGTCATCGTGAGGAACCCTGAAGTCCCGCTGGCAAAATTTACTGAATGTCCGTTAGGGAGAGGAGGAGGAGGAGGAGGAGGAGGAGGAGGAGCTGTTGAGGGAGGGATGGATAACATGTCATCTAAAGATATCAGTTTAACACCCCTCACCCCGCAGCCAATTTGTGGACTGCAGGTTCCCGTCCCCATTAATGCTGCTACAGCCACAGTGTCCAACGGCACTGTGCTTTTGCGAAGCCCAGGCCAAACTCTGGTGCTCGTTTCCCCGACACCTTCATCGCTGTGCACCGGTGACACTCCTGCCACTGCCCTGCAGGTCCCTCTGCAGGCCCTGTCTGTTACTGTCAGCACAACAGCCACAGCTCCTGCTCAGAGTAGCACAGACAGTAGCTCTGGGGGACAAGAGCTGTCCGGGGGGACAGGGTTCGGGGGTGAGGTGCAGCAGCCAGTTCCCTGTCACCCGTCTCCCACTGCACTGCTGCCGTTGATCCTGCCAGCTGAGAGTCTTCACCCCATCCCACGAAAGGACATCATCATGGGACGTCCTGGCACAGGTGAGAATTGTTCCGTATGGGTCTCGTTTGTATGTGCTGCTCACGACAAGGAGACATTTTTGTGTTTAGCTATAATTTTGACGACAGTTACACAGCAAAATAGCAATTAAATTGTGTTTTTTTCAAATATTAGCAATTATTCTGTATACCCTTAGACATTCTCCAATCACTGAACCACAATTAAATAATTAAATCAAGCCAAAAATGTAGTTAGTCATTTAAAAACGAGGCACAATGATATACTTCTCATGACGTAGGCTTGCAGTGTACAGCAGTGTTTACATTATTAAAACATTGCCTTTAAATTGTCACCAAAAGTTCAGCTCTCTAGTTATAAACGACACGTTTCTATCATTTTTAATATAACCTCACTAGTGGGAACATTAATAGGTGTTTCATTTCCTCTCTTTCTCGTCCTTTCTCTGTGTAATTTATATATATATTGTCAGCTGTCATTACAGTCAGAATAAACGTGTATCCTCAATAAATAAATAAATAGCGATTGGAATCATGAGACAAACGCAGTGACGACCTTAAAGTCACAGGTCAAACAGCACGATGACCACGATGCTTTTCATCACACACGTCGCATCTGCAGAGAAATATGCAGTGATAGTGCAGCTTCACCTTGAACAGCGTTATAGCGAGAGGAGGGAGAGAAATGTAGAAAGAACATTTAAGCCAATTTAGATGAAGCTACTGCAGTCTATTTAAAATTAAAAGAATGGAAATGTATTTAAAAACTTAAAATTATACACACACACACACACATCAAGTGAGCTGTGTTGAAGCTTAAATAGTTGTACATTTCCTTATTTTTTTTCCTTTCTATTTAAGTGAAAATTAACCACTATTAAAATGTTGCTGTATTTTATTCACTAAATCTCAATGAGCTCAATAACCACTTATTCAACCGTTGTGTAATTTCTTCTTTATTAAATGTCCTAAAACAGCAGAACAAATAACACCCACAGAGTAATGGAGGGTTAGATTCACATGAATGTGCACACACAGCCTGTGTGTGTGTGTGTGTGTTGATGCCCAGTGAATGAAGCGCCTGTTAGCCTTCATGCTGTTGTCCCATATGGTCTCTCCTCTGATCGTGTGTGTCCACCATCCTCATGTCTCCTCGCAAACCAAAGATACATGTGACCCGTGTTAGTCCTGGAACAGGCTTCTGTGATTGACCACGTCAGGTCGCTTTGGATTCACTGCTGGTGACAAAACAATCTCCAAACTCTCTAGTCGGCACACATTAAGGTGGGAAAACCCCCCCCTGTCGTTCTTCACTGAGTCGGTGACTCGCGGCAAAGAGACTTTTGTTTATCTGATTTTTTGGGAGAGGGAAAATTCTGTGAATTCCATGAATCATACAATATTCAAGAGCCAACGTCTATTATCAGAAAGGGAAAATCACCAAAGCAATTATTAATTTGTTGTTAGTTTGGATTTCACATGCAAAGGGGAAAAAAAAGACACATGAGATGAATGCAGAAATATTTTAGTTTGTTGTAGAGTGTACGTGAGAAAAAAGAAAGAGAGAGAGAGTATGGGAGTGTTTTTGTGTTTTCTACAGGGATTAGACTGCACGTTATGCAGGATTAACTCTTGTCGATATTGGAGAGTTCTTCTTATATTCCAGGTCGTTGTAGGCAGACACTTGGTGGCTGAGTAGTAGCAATCACGACATAAACGACAAAACGTGGATTTATGAAGAGAAAGGAATAGGAAGTTTTCAAAGTGAAAATACTGTCGACGAATAAGAAGAGGAAGAAGTAACTGTTTGGAATCAGCATTATGTCATTAAGTCCTCGCATACTACGGTGAAATAAACACTTGAAGACAAAAGGGAAAAAAGTATGGACTCGATTTACAATATGTAGGCCAGTTATTGACGGTTTTCACCGACGTGCTTTGATTTTGAGAGATAGAAACTAATGGGAATTGGCTCAGAGGAAGAATGAGTAACGCCACAGACGGGACAGAAAAAATGCTTAGAATTTGTTTGTGTGTGTGTAAATATATATATATATATATATAGCTATATATATATCTATGTCTATATATGTGTGTATATATATATACATGTATACATAGTGAGGACTTTATTTTTGGCAGTTCCTCTTTAAAGGGGATTTTTGTGGTTGTGACTTGGTATTGGAGTTAAATGGAGTTAAATGAATTTGCAATGTGTGTTTGTGTGTGTGTGTGTGTGTGTGTGTGTGTGTGTGTGCGCGTGTGTGTGTGTGCGCGTGTGTGTGTGTGCGCGTGTGTGTGTGTTCTGCTAATTATAAAACTCTTTTTGTGTATGTTTAGGTGTTTGTTGATACGTGGTGAACACTGTAGATTCAGGCAACCTGTGGGTTGTTGTTGTTGTGTTTTTGGCCCGTACTCTTACAAATGTGTGTGTGTTTGTGTGTGTGTGTTAGATATATGTTGTGTCACCGTGATGTGTGGGTGTGTGAAGTATTTATTTTTCAAGCTTGCGTGTGTGTGTGTGTGTGTGTGTGTGTGAATACTACATTTGCACTGTAGTTTGTGTGTATAAGAAAACATGATCTATAATCAGCTGAGAATACAAGTTACGGTGTAGTTGGTGTAATATACTCTCAATGTGCCTTTATATATATATATACATATATATGTATATAAAATATTCTTGTATAGACTTTGGTGAGAGTGACTGAGAAGTGGACAGGAGAAGGAGTGTTGTCTATTTCAGTGTATGCCCCTTTGATCACCTTTTTTGCTGCTGAAATGACACAGAATGAATGGGTGAATTAAAAGTGTGTGTTTTTGTTTGAGAGTGTGCACCCTTGCACCCTTGCATCCTTGCACCCTTGCATCCTTGCACCCTTGCACCCTTGCACCCTTGTCTGTGTGCATTTGCTCTGACAATCTTTGAGTGAGGAGCGGCACAAGTGGGTGTTTTCTTTAGGGGGGTAGAAAGAGTGTGTGTGTGTGTGTGTGAGCCTGATGCATGTGGACGTAGGAGAGTGTGAAATACGAAGAAATGTAGGAAACGCCTCTGATTTGTTTCTGTGGGTGATAGTGATTTCTTAAATTATTTTACATAGAGAAATTATGCCAAATTTTAGACTTCTATAACAAGGTTGAGATAACGTCTATCGGCATAAACAGCAATATGTGCGTCTCTTTAATAAATCGTTATAAATATAATTTAAAGTGCACATTCAGAATCATTATAAGATCACGTCTACGGCAGAAAGTAGCTGGTGTCGGTCAGATTTTATTTTTAAATGTGGGTGGAAAGTCTCCTACGTAGGTTATCAACTCATCAGTGATGGCAAATTACACAGATTCAAGGAGAGGAAAAAATCCTGCCTATTTAAGCTTTTAAATTATTTTTATATATATATATATATATATGTATATATATAAACTAAATATACAAACCAACTAAAGATGAATAATGCTGAAACTAAATGTGTTCTTTTCCTGATAAGTTAATGACATTACTGTGAAGTATCTGGCAGTTTTAGGTTATTATACTATAGGTTATTTCAACAAAGAACTGGAGTTCTGAGACCTTATAAATCATCTAATAAAGTGCAGATTCAATAAGTTAAGAGGAAAGGAGACTGTAGTGTGTGTGTGGAAGAGGTTTGATAAAATTTCATATTTAAAAAAAACAAAAAAAAAACGTAGTTGATGAGTTCTTCCTCTCTCGTCTGTGACGTTCAGTATCATCCAAGACATACACATTAATATGCTCTGCTTTCATTAATGCTCTCAGAAATAAGGCAGCTGTCCCTTGGCTCAGTTAAGCTCAGCACGGTTCAAAGTTACACACTTTACAGTGTGTGTGTGTGTGTGTGTGTGTGTGTGTGTGTGTGGGAGAGAGCGAGTGTGTTTTCCCACCTGAGACGTGCTATTGAGAAAGTAAACCAAATGTCTTCTTAAGCTTCACCTAAGAAGAATCTGTGTAAGGAACGAGCAGCGACAACGTGAAGGATGAGACCGCTTTGTTGTCACGTGTGTGTGTGTGTGTGTGTGAGAGAGAGCGAGCGAGCGAAAGACACACACACATGGAGTAACCGAGTGTCAATCGCTCACGACCGGATGTGATGTGTGAGTGCCAAATGTCTGTTGCCATGGCAACAAAGCAAACATCATAATAATGTAGCCTGTATATAATGCAGAGCATTCACAAATAGAAAGAGTGGCGTGAGTGTGTGTGTGTGTGTGTGTGTGTGTGTGTGTGTGTGTGTGTGTGGCACGTGTACTTGCATGACCTGACTTTCCACTGTCAGAGGAAGAACCTGTGCACACTCGTGTGTGTGTTTACAGCTCCTTGTTTCTGCCCCGACGTTCACACGAAAACAGAAAGAATGCTGGATAATCGGAGGGTTTTTCCTGTGAATTATTTGAACAGCGACTCTAACGACCCAGGTCAATATCAATTACACACACGCACACATTTGAGGGCACACATTTCCACACGTGCACTGTTTTAATGCCACTTTAAAAAAAAAAAAAATCAATCTCTATAATAAGCATTTATTTAAAAAGACATTTTCCGCGTGAGTGAATGTCATATTCTCTCACACTAAAGCCGAAGAAGAAAGTGTGTATTTTGTCCTTTTTTTTTTTTTTTTTTTTTAAAGAAAGAAAGAGGGTCTGGATGACTTTTGCTGCCGACTTCAAATCCAGCGCTGAGTGGAAACACGAGCTCTCTGTAGGAGTACGTAAGGAATCTGCTCGGCAGCTTCGCTCACTGTGCTGCACGGGTGATATTTGCATGACGAACATCTCCTGTTTGTCACCTTCAGTCAACATTCAAAGACACAGATGCTGCACGCTCGACACACAAAGTTACACATACACAGATTATTTTTCTGTGTTGTTCTCACACACACACACACACACACACACACACATGCACAGACAGTTTGTCCAACACTGAGTAAACACGTCACGCTTCAGTCCATGTTCATACAGTGTCCTGTGCTGTTATTTTTTCCATCTTTTTCTTTGCTTTCCCGTCTCCCTTTTCATCTACGTTTCTGAATTTTTCTTTCTGAAACATTTTCGACAGATATGTTTTTTTAACACTTCGCTCCGATCGCATTGCAGTGGCTTTTGCTTCCCCTCTTCTCTTCATCCTGGTCTACCCGGATACGGATACCCGGGAATAACATCCCCGCTCCCTCCCTCCCTCCCTCCCGCCCGCCCCCTGCTTTACGTAACGCTTAAAGCACTGCATCCTCCTCAGCCATGGCAACAACCACATCTGGATCACACAGCCATCCAGAGTGGCACCACGGAAACACGTGAAGCCCTCAAGACTTTACCACACGAGTCATGTGCAACAATGATCCTCTTTCCTATTGGCCAATGCACACTTTAGGGAGATTCTCACAATGCACTGGTGCAGTGGGAATCCTCAGTCCTTAGGTGGCTCCCAGACTTTTTTGACTGGATGCCTGTGAAGTTGAGAATGAGAATCGGCTTCACTGGAAGTCTCCGTTAATCTGGCATTCATCAATCTTGCGAGGTCACTGTTTTTCGTGTGTTTCTCACATCCCAAACTTTGGAATCGCTGCGTGTGTGTTTTGCCACGGAATGTCTTTCCTTCATCCTCCACTTTCCTGTCATCTCTCAGTCTTTGCACTGGTTTACCGACTGTCTTGTCTGTTGGCCATTTATCTGCAGACTAGTACTGCCCCCAGATGGCCAAACTCGCACATTACAGGTTCCCCGCACACCGTGGGGTGGGGAGGGGATTCGGATCTCCTCGAGCTGATCTCAAGTTTGTGTTTGATGTGTTTCCACTCAGTGGTAATTATTCACTCATCAGGAAGCGAGAGTTGATGATCGTGCAGACACAAGAATGGGATGCATGCTTTTATTATGGTGATGACGGATGCATCAAATTCCCAAATATCGCCGTTTCATTCCGTCTAGTAGCGAGTGATGAAGTTATCCTTTTGCAGCATTAAATGAAACGAGGAGTTTGCCTGAATTATGAAAGTGAAACTTGTGTCTTTAAAAAAAAATCTTCTGGACATTTTACAGGTCATGCAAAAGTGAGTGATTTAACTTCAGTCAGTGCCAGAGTAGCGACCACGGGCGACATGGGGGGGACCTGTGCCCAACATAGCTGTTGCCATGGTAACTGCAGGTGGATCGAGTTATAATTGGACGGAGCAAACGGTGGGTTGTGGGAGGGAGGGATGCAGAGCGCAGGGGTGGAAGATGAATTAAGGGGTGAGAGAAACGATGGGACGAGGGAGTGAGAAAAAAGGCAGTGCTCAGCCTGCATAGGTGAAGGAGGACCGGGAAAATGTGTCTGGAGTGAGGTCATGTGGCATTTGACAGATTTAATTGGGGGGTTAGAGATGTGCATATACATATGCACAGTAAAAAAAAAAAAAAAGCATGATGTCTAATAGAGAAAACTGCTGAACACCTACACAGATTTTGCACTGCCAGCAAGGCAGCAGGGAGAGATGGTGGAGCTTAGCTGAGGGGAATTTCTCTTTTTCTGTTGTTTTTTCACACCCTCTCTCTTACTCTTGCCAGTCCTGAACACGTATCTCTATTGTATGTGACTAAATGCTTGAAACTTCTGTGGTTTCCCACCATCACTTTGTGTCACCTCCTACATGCATGAAGTTGACAGCTGTTCTTATTTAAAGGTGCATTATGTAATAAATCTAAAGCAACTGGCCGTAAAATCCTCCTAATATGTCACAGAGACTCGGGAATAATGTTCATATAACAAACTGAACTCACCAACAACAACAGTACAGACAAAATATTTGCATTAAAAAATATATTTTGCAGACTGCAAATCATGTTTATGTTTTATTGAAATCATGTTTTGGCATGTGGCGCCACCTACTGCCGTCTACCAATCATTGCCAGAGGCGATTCTAGAGTCTGTAGGGGCCCTAAGCAAAAATTCCCAGGGGGCCCTTCCTTCCTATCAGTGTTCATCAACATTATGTTATAAATAATCTGACACCAACGAAAAATGTATGAGTTCAATTATTTATTTATTTTTAGAACAACAAGGAAAAACCTTGTAATTAAAAAGTATGTGAAACTATAAATGTAAAGAACAATAAAATACTGTAAATAGCTTTTAAAAAACTATATAAACTTTGTAAAAAAATACATTACACTGTAAAGAACCCACATTATAAAACAATTTAAATATATAGAACAATAAAATACTGTAAATAACTGGAAAAAAACATATAAACTGAGTAAAAAAGTTATGCATTACACTGTAAATAATCCTCTTCATTTTCCAACTTGCAGAACGATAACTTCACACAGGTTAAAGTGAGGTGGGGCCCCTTTAGGGAGGTTTACTACTGACATGTCATTGTTGTTTAAGGGGGACGGGGAGGCGGCTGCTCACTGCACATTTCAGTAAAAAACAGCCCTCAGGCTCCGAGTGTCGGGGGCCCCCTATCAGCTCGGGGCCCCAAGCAGTTGCCTGCCTTGCCTGTTCACAAGCTGCGCCCCTGATCACTGCAGTCAGTAGAGTCTCAGCTTCCGAGCAACCACGGGTTTAACCTACAAGACCTCGGTATTTTGAATATGAATGTAGTAACTGTTTTTGGCCACATTCTTACATATGGCGCCTTTAAATAGCCCATGTGTGTCTGAAATGACGTAATACATTTACACGAAAATATGTTTGCAGTTTTTCTGTCGTCGGACAAATAGGTGTGTTTAAACGAGGCTAAAGTGAGAGTTCATTACTCTGCTCTAAATAATTGCTTAGAACTAGTTCATGACTAATGGATGGTAATGTTTATCCAGGGTTGTAACCACTGAGCAGCCACAGTGTAAAGGCTTCATCTCCACCCCGGCCCTCTTTCAACCTCCGACTCCCCCCTCTGAGCACCCTGTGTTCTCTGGGTCGACTGGTTTAAAGAGCTCAGTGCAGTTGACAAGCTTAAGGCCACATTATACTTCTCCGACTGCGTATGCGTTATCCGTCTGCGTCACCACGGAGACGCCTCGAGCCTTTATACTTCTGCGTCGTGGTGACGGACACGTGCTGCAATTTCCCGCCCGATCAGTAGGGGCCGCTGCGCAAGGTTGTTGTGCTTTTGGCTACAGTGAGCAATGGCGTGCGAGAGAGAAAGACTGTTGTTGTTGAAACAGTGGCCGTTTCTCACTTTTCTGTGTCACGGAACGCAGTTTTAAGATAATTTGAGGCGAGAAATTGGCCATTTAGAGTCTAAACATGTGCTGTGTGTGTTAAGATATGACGTATTAATAGTTTGATCTCAGTGGGGATCAGCTCCGCCTCTGTGGACGCTCGGTGCTCACTGTGATTCGGCACAGAGCAGCTTAGCTCGGCCTGTCCTGAGGACCAATCGCAGCTCATGCCGTCTCCGTTGTCCCTTGACGGAGTGACGGACACTTAAAAAATATTTCGTGCAGTCGCAGAGTAACCTACGCAGAGCACTTTACGCAGGAGTATAAATTGGGCTTTAAAAAGTCTCTCTCTTCTAATTCTTAATACACGTTTAACCTTGAAACCAACTAGTTTAAAAAAAAAAAACTAAAAAAAAAGGAACAAAAAGTGATCCACATGATGCTAAATGACTTGCCTGAATGATCAGCAGATCACTGATAGAGTTAAAGTGGTGTGCAGTTTGGGCACATTGCAAAGAAGCGTCTATTGTGTATGTGAGATGTCGATGACGTTGAACTGAAGTGGTGTTTTGTCAGGATTTGTAACCCAGCACTGAGTGGGTTAAATGTTTTACTACTGGCTTGTAGTAGTAATTAAATCAGTCCCTGCGTTGTTGTTTTTGTCCCGTGAGCTGAAGGCTGGTGTTGCCTTCGCTGCGTGACTCGTGCAGTGCGAGGTGAAACCACATCATATGTTCAAATCCTCTTCCCTTTTTCTGTTAGCTTTTTTAAAAAATATTTTCCTTTGTCTCTCTTGCTCTCTCTCTCTCTCCCCCCCCATTTGTGGCCCCCACACCCTTCCTCTCTTTTAGAGAAGTTCTGTTTTTACAAGTTGTTTTCTCTCCACCCACCCACAAACCCACCCACCCGTCCACCTCCATCCCTCCCTCCCTCCCTCCGTACTTGCCTGCCTCTCTTGGTGAAAATGACTCTCTTAGTCTATTTTTACCCTTTGGTTCTTCACTCTGTGTCTGTTCCACCCATTTTCTCTCGTTCTAACTACCCCTGACTCTCCTTTGTCGAGTTCCCCCTTTCCTTTGCAGTCTCTGTCTCTGCCTCCTCCACATGCCAGTGTTGCATTACAACATTTAACTCTTTTGGATGAGGCACATTTGTATGATGGGAAAAGATGGAAAAAAAAAGGACTTTTTGTGGTGGAAAATTACATCACCTTTAATGTTAAGCCTCCCAGTGAAAGCAGTGATAAATCATGGTCCAAGGCAGTGTGCGAGATATCCATTAATAATCATGGGGGGGGGGGGTCCCCATCTCCCATTTGTTACGCAATACTGTTTCACCACCACCCCCAGGTGCCACCCTGCAGTATTGGCTATCTTCCCTGTCAGATGTGGGCTTGTGTGGGCCTTTTTCCACAGCGCCATTAGGAAAGCTATTATTAAAACATTAAAGGTGCCATATGTAAGAATGTGGCCAAAAACGGTTACTACATTCAAATTCAAAATACCATGGTCTTGTATGAGACTCTACTGACTGCAATGATTGGTATACGGCGGTAGGTGGCGCCACATGCCAAAACATGATTTGCAGTCTGAAAAATATATTTTTTTAATGCAAATATTTTGGCTGTTCTTTTGTTGTTGTTGGTGAGTTCAGTATGTTATATGAATATAATTCCAGCCAAAATATTTGCATTAAAATATATATTTTGCAGACCGCAAATCATGTTTATGTTTAGAAATCATGTTTTGGCATGTGGCGCCACCTACCGCCGTATACCAATCATTGCAGTCAGTAGCGTCTCAGCTGCCGAGCAACCACGGGTTGCCAGTTACGTCAGAAAACGAAACCTAAAATGTTTTTAATTTGAATGTAGTAACCGCTTTTGGCCACATTCTTACATATGGCACCTTTAAAAATACACAATTAGAAATAAAACAATTGAAATTGTGTCTGGTTAAAAGGGATAAGAAAGAATGCAAAGTGTATTATGTATGTAGATCATATGTGTAAAACTGAAATTAACAAAAATCTTTAGGGAAAAAAAAACATGCTTTCCAATGACACTGTACCATGTTTTGACCCCCCTCATATATTGCATTTGAGGCTTTCAGGGGGTCTTGAGTGTTAGACCCCCCTGTATTTTGCACAGTGGTTTATAATCTCTTTCAGATATGATTATAGGTGATGCAGTAGAATACAGACAGTGTTTATATTTGCGTGTAACCACTCACGGAGCAGGCAGAATGACCCTGCAGTACTCGCTCGGTGTACTCGGTGTGGATGTGCTTTGTCATCTTAAACCTCAGGGCCCTCGTCCACAGAACATCCTCGGTGCAGCTTGCACACACCAAAAGCAGCGTGGCAAGTAAACAAGCAGATAACAACTCACCAGCGCCTCTCTGCATCATATGGCGTTTGCGGGTACTAGAGGTTGAGCCGCGCGTTTGTAAGAGGGAGGAGCTCTTTTTTTTTTTTTTACCTCGCTCCTGTTAAGCCATTGGTTGGCCTATATCTGAGTGGCGCCTTGTTATTCGTGCATTCACGCGTCACTCACTATTTACTACGAATCCTGCACCAATGACACAAAGTTGGGTGGGTGCTTGGTTGGAAGAAACACACAAAAACACACACTCTTCTGACGCTTTAACGCAACTCACAGGCTTCACACACACACATATGAAGTAAATGCACGCGTGTGTTGTGTGTTCTCGTCCCCCTCGGTTGTGTTTATTTGCGTTAAGTTGACTTGTTGTGTTGACAGCAGGAGCCGCTGCTGAGACCAGGTGAAATTTGCATATGACTGGCATTCCAGTGCACGCGCTGACCAATGGGGGCTCGCGGCGGGCTACGTGACGTGTGCTCGCGTTGGCCAATGGGCGAGTGGGATTCGCAAAAAAGGGGGCGGGACAAGGCTTGGGCGAGGTTGACAGGACGAGCGGGGGGGGGAGGGCGGTGAGTTTACGGGGGGAATGGGGGTGGGGGGCAGCGGCAGCAGCAGCAGCGGCGGCACCATCAGCAGCAGCAGCCCAGTTTACAACAAGAGGAAGAGGGAGGGAAAGAGAAAGAGAGGGCCGAGGCCGAATTTAAAGGAGTAAACTCGGACCGGGAGTTGCGGAGATGCGGTAGGAGGACTTTTCTAGCCCCGAACAACACTCGTAAGTGCGCGTATTTAGACGGTGTTTCGCGCCGATGTAAGTCCGCACGAAGTGGCTGGCGGACGGAGCTCACCGACGGCTTCGACCTAACCTACTGTAACCGCTTCTGCTTCTTCGCGTAGTCCCCCTTCCTCCTCCGTCACCACCACCACCACCACCACCACCCCACGTCGTCGGCGGCGGCTTCGATTCCTGTATTTCGGGGAATCATCTTTATCCAGCGCCTCCGTCTGCTTCCTCCAGAGCTTCACTACCGAGGAGGAGCAGGAGGAGGAGAAACGTAACTGCGGTTCGTCCCCATTTTTCCCTCGTCGCTGACTGGATCCAGCAGTCCTCTCGCCGTCCCTCGCGTTTACCGCCGTGTTGTAGTGTCATCGTCCGTGGCTAGCTAACGGCCAGGTAGGAGAGGAGTTAGCTGTGTTTTTTTTGTTATTAACGCACAGATGAGCTAAGCGCTAAAGCTAGCTGAAGGAGCGACACGGCGTGTTGGGCTGTAAACTCTGGGTGATGGATGAATGCACCAGATTTACAGTCAATAGCGTCCGCTTATGCGTAGTAAAACACGGATAAATAAACCCGTATCCTCCTGTAGGTGATAGCGTGTGTGTCCTGACAGGTGCATGTTACAAAATACTGGGTATTTAAGTCACGAGAAAAACAAGTTTGTGTTCGGTGTAAAGAAGCGTCCAGTGCTCGCTGGATGATTTGAATACGCCTTTATGTAGTTTTTTGAGACATGAGAACAATTGCGTTTCTTTTTTTGCGTCTGTCTGTCTGTGCGGCTGGTGCACGACCAGGGGCGTTCCCGAGAGGTTGGTCCAATTTGGAGGCGCTGCACTCGGAGCCTAGAGACGAAGAGTCCGCGTGTGCTTTAATGTCTGAATCGGTGTTAATGTGGTGTGATTCGAAGTGAGCGGGACACGCCGCAGATTGTGACCGCACTCGTCTTAAGTTTGATTCATCACTTTTCGCCTCGATCGCCCCCCCCACCCCCCCCCCCCCAAAAAAAATCTGCTTGTTGCAGTGATCGATGCGGTCGGTGCCCTCTCCACCGCTGCCCTTCAGCTCGCTCTTTCACTCGGACGCTTCTTCTTCGCTCACCTGTCCGGTCCATCGGGTCCGACTGCGGCTCCGTTTTTCTTAAACCACCGTGCACCGGGGGTGGTGCTTTTGACATGGTGGCCCGACGAGACTGCGCACTTACCGGGCGCTCGTGTTAAATCCAGGCCGCGGATGGGTTAAAGGCCTAGTTAACCCTTGCATGGCCAGTGCCGCTGTAGTAATGTAAACAAACAGAGGGAGAGGGCATCGGGGGTAATTAGACCAAAGGGAGGAGGAAAGCCTGCCTTCGATCACAGTCACAGTGTCGGTGGATCGTCCGTGCGCTGCTGCGTTATCATACAATGCACACACGTTTTGTCCGTTATACCAATCGATTATAGTACATTTTGTCCACCGGTGGTTTCATTGGTCCGTTGTAAGATTGCGGCATTTCGTGATACGGATAAGGAGCAGGTGGACTCTACGTGACATAAAGACCGGATAGAGGCCTCTCTCCATGGAGTGTTTTAAACCACCTCACGATGCGCGAAGGTGATGCAGTAATGATGGTGAACGATGACTGCAACCTGTAGGGATGACACGGACACAGACGATACCATCACAGCATCAGCGCGAGGTTTTGGGTTAGAAATGATGCCTTACCTGGATCCAAGTGTGTTGTCGAAGAGAGGCTTTTGAAGGACACATCTGGAGTTTTTTTTTTTTTTTGGTAGAAGCATCAAGGATTTTTTATCCACCATGTTCTCGTCAGAGAATCCCCAGTACCTGCGCCAAGGATTGAGCATGTTTGGTCAGTTCATTACCTAATCACTTTTTCCCCACCCTTGTTTACCAATAGATAATTTCTTCTTGTTCACATCACTGTTTAGTTTCTGTGTTGTTATCCTTAAAGGTGCCATATGTAAGAATGTGGCCAAAAACGGTTACTACATTCAAATTCCAAAAATACCGAAGTCTTTTAGGTTTCGTTTTTTTGACGTAACTGGCAACCCGTGGTTGCTCGGCAGCTGAGACTCTACTGACTGCAATGGCGGTACGTGGCGCCACATGCCAAAACATGATTTCAAAACATAAACATGATTTGCAGTCTGCAAAATATTTTTTTTTAATGCAAATATTTTGTCTGTACTGTTGTTGTTGGTGAGTTCAGTTTGTTATATGAACATTATTCCTGAGTCTCTGTGACATATTAGGAGGATTTTATGGCCAGTTGATTTAGATTTATTACATAATGCACCTTTAAGTGTCGACATGACTTGCTTACTTGTTTTCATGTTTTCAAAGATGTAAACGGGACAGGGATCGTTTTTCAATGATGGGAATAAAGAGAACGTGACTCACAACGGTCCCTTCTTCATTTCTAAAGGTTCAGAGTGTACTCTCGTGTGTTCTCCACTCTGTCTGCTACTGAGAACAGAGAGTCCTGGGGTACATCTGTTGTTGTTGAAGTCATTGTAGGTGTTATGCTGTTGCAGTATTGATATTCTTGGGAGTTCTGAAAATACTGAGATTCTTCTATTCTGCCAGGTATTTTGTTGCATTCAAGTAATATCACCAGTGTAAACCAGCCAGTACAGGCCTGGGTTATAGCCAATCCCTGGATTTTTGTTATATGTCTCCAATAAATTTGAACATAATTTGAGCAGGTGATTGCACTACAAATTTATTATGGTGGGAGTGATGCTCTCGGGGCCCTGTTTTTTTTTATGTTTTAAACATGATATGTTATGGACCTCAGATGATGTCTGTTATTAATCTGAAGTAATAAAGTCTTTCCCCTGCAGTGTGGACCAATGTTGAGCCCCGGTCAGTTCCCGTCTTCCCCTGGCATTCATTAGTCCCGTTCCTGGCACCAACCCAATCGGATGCTTCTTCTCAGCCAGGAGAGAGCCAACATCCAGTCAACCACCCCCAAGCAGCCAGTCTCAAGACAGGTACTGAACATTTGTGCTGAGCTAATCATTCTAATGATGTTTCATTATTTGATTTTTTTGCAATTATTCCGGTCCTTTTTTTTTTTTTTTCTTTCTTTATTGTTGAACAGTTCTGCATTTCCTTGTTGTTTGTTCTCAGAGTGTCAGGGGGTGGCAGCGCTGTCACTGGAAGCTGCAGAGGCACCTCCCACTGTTGAAAGAGGTCCTCCATCCCGGCCTCCCCCCTCCTCTGATGAGCCGCCGCCTCCAGAGAAGGAGAAAGGAGATGCAGGAGAGAGGGAGAGGCCAGACAGCGAGACCGAGAGTGATGTGGATGATCCGTTAGTGCAGTTTATTTTTTTTGTTGTTGTTGTTGTTTATCATGAAGCGCTGTAAACGTACACGAAGCTCACGCATTCGCTCCTATGTCTCGTTGCTGTTTGTAGTCGACTCTTCAGATAGTTTTCTCTGTGACTCTGTAGATCTGTTACCCACACGTTTATCAAGGGAGTGTGATATTTTCTGTATCCTTGCACTAATTTGGGCAGCAGAGCTCAATCCCACAACAAAGCGGATGAGAACAAAAGCGTTCCAGTCTCTATGCTTCATTACTGTATGAAAGTAAGTGGCCAGGCTGTCAGCCATTGAAATGGATGAGCTATCTGCTGAATCTGCTGATGCAACTCATGGGAGTTAAACTATTTTTTGCTCCAAGTGTCTACATATAACAGACCTGCTCCCGTACAGTAGATAACACTTGATTTGAAGCAGATAATTCCTCTTTTTTTTTAAGGGATTATATTCTTCAGGAAGATATCTACTGATGTTTAAACGGATGTTTTTTTTTTGTTTCTTTCTTTCAGCTTCCTTCCAGGAGTTTTACCAGAGCAGCCCCTCACGACATCACCAGTTAAGAGGCGCACTCAGTCCCTCAGTGCGCTACCCAAAGATGGTGATAAGAACAGTCCTGGAAAGGTGACATTTTCACTTCAACTACCACATCAAAATGCACAGTTATCATTTAAGGAAACATGGAGTGTAATATCTGACCGTCTGCCTTTATTTCTCTCATGTTCAGAGGGAGAAGGACCACATCCGGCGACCAATGAACGCGTTTATGATTTTCAGTAAGCGCCACCGAGCACTGGTGCATCAGCGTCACCCAAACCAGGACAACAGGACAGTCAGCAAGATTCTTGGGGAGTGGTGGTATGCTTTGGGACCAAAAGAGAAGCAGAAGTACCATGATTTGGCCTTCCAGGTACATGGATGCAATTTTCAACACAAACTAAAAATAGTATCAACATAGTAGAGATGTCAAAAAATGGCATTCTTATTCACAAAGATTCTAAATTGATTAAAAACTCAGTTTTATGATTACAATTATGTTGAGGTATGTCATGCCCTCACATTACTTTTTAGGTTATACCCTGGATACTTGAGTGTGCAAGTTCAGACTAAATCCATGTTTTGTTTTCCTGGATTTGCTTGTGTTTCGCCCTTTTCCAGATATAAAGGTTCCAATTCCAATTCCTATCTTAACCCTCAATCTCAACCCTTAATCTTAACTGGCCCTCAAAACCCAGTGTTGAGGGTTATTTTGTCACTTAGAAATGGGACACCCCTTAAATGCAGATACGTCTTCAGACTGTAGGGGGCAGAATAACGCGAAAGCTGCGTCCAGTCTGTCAACTCCAAAAAAGAAGAAGAACACATTTACGTCATGATTATTTATTCTGATCCGTTTGTCAGTCAAGTTATTAGGTTGTCAGTTAGTTATAAGATGATACTCATACAAATATTCAGCTGACAGTTACCACACACCACGACTTATTGAAAAGTAAACCATAGCAAACCATCGCTTGTCCGCACCGGCCGACTATTGACAAAAGATCGTAAAATAAAAATAAATGTTGCGCAACAATGACGTCAGTAATCCATAATATGGGCCTTAACTAAGATGGTTTAAGATGGTACAATGGTTTTCTCTATTAAAAAAGAAAATACTTAATTTGTAGCGTACTCGTTTCGCTGCTTTCGACGCCATCTTTGTTATGTCAAAACACGCAATGCATTCTGGGTAGCCCTTGCTCCCAGGGGTGGTCTCAAAAAATCTACAGCCCTTAAACTTGGCCCTCAACTTAATTTTTCTGAGAATCAGGACAGCACTTGCACTAGAGGGAGCGCACATTTTTGAGATTGAGGGTTAAGCGAGGAATTGGAATTCACCCTAGATCCATGTTTTGTTTCCCTGGTTTTGCTTGTGTTTCGCCCTTTTCCAGATATAAAAGCTGCCTAATCCTGCAATCATTAACTCTTGTTTCATGCCGACAGAACTTTTCTTAGTCCACAGCAGCAGAGTAGACCCTCAAATCATATTTACAATCAATTGTGTATCAATTACGATTTGGAATCGAACTTTGTTTTGAATCGGATTCACTAATACATAGTATGCTTTTATCGCTAATGGATAACGCATGCACTGCATGTTTTTTGTCTCATTTTCATGCAGTCATTCCCTCTTGTGTCCTCTCCTTTTCACAGGTGAAAGAGGCTCACTTCAAAGCACATCCAGACTGGAAGTGGTGCAACAAAGACCGGAAGAAGTCCAGCTCTGAAGGTCGTGGAGTCCCAGGGGGCAAAGACATCAGAGAGAGGAGCATGTCTGAATCCACAGGTTTGTTTCGATCATCTCATGATGTACAACAAAGCGCATAATATAGTGTATCTATATATTTCAGTAGCATCTGTCATTTACAGTATTTTTTGTATCATCTGTTGTCATTGACCGGTCTTCTTTTCCTCAGAGCCCCACTCTGTGGAGCTGAAGGGGGTCGGTCCAGGCCTGGTTTCTGAGAGGAGTGCAGGAGAGGGTCTCGTGGGTCAGCTGACTCGCCCCAGAGCATTTTCTCAAAGCGCCATGCACAGCCTGGAGCGGAGTGACAGGGGAAATACACAGGCTCTGGCAGAGCTGGCTCAGGTAAGACATCAGGGACAGCGTGTGGACCTAGAACGTTGATTTTGTAACACGCAAACAACAAAATAGAGACAATCATCACTGCTGGAGATGAACAGCATGTCGGTTCAGTTTTTGTATAAACGGAAAAGAGATTTGCTTTGAACAAACACTGAGGATAGAAAGGAAAATGCTTTATCTTAACAGTGTGGCATTTGTGATGGTAAATTGCTGTCAACTTTTCTACAAATGTAACTTAAAAAGATATACAAACACTGACAATTTTGGTCATTAACAAGACAAATATAGCCCAAGCCTTGTCAAACTGATTTAACCCATTAAGGCCTGAAGCGCCTGGAAAAAATGTCTCTAAAAACTGAGCTTCAATGTCTACAAAATGAGTGATTTCTCAGCCTCTGTAGCAGATATAGGAACACAATTCGAATAGTATTTGAGCGCTCACACCTGTGAATTTTAGTTTATTTAAAAATTTAAAAGTAAAGTGAATAACTTTCAATTAAAAAACAGTAAGAAAATAAAGTCATATCAACTTGATTTGGTCCTGATGGAGTGTGAAGAACAAGAACAGCATGTAATGACTGTAACAGTCTGCTTCACATGTGACGGTGATAGAGCTCACAGCGCTGCGGCATCTGCAGGTAAATCCACCGTCGCCCCCTGGTGCGCGGTTGTAAACACTCTGTCGATTACGGTGGTGTTTATCGTTGTTATCGCCGACCTCGTCGTCTTCAAACATACTTATGTCTTAACCATAAATCCCGGTCGATCGGTTCAGCGCGTTCGAAGTTATCAGCGATGACGTCATCGAAGACGAGAAACTCCTCAAAATCACTGCCTTCAGAAATCTCTCCGCTGTCAAAGTCCTCCATGTTTGTGAGAAGTCATTTCAAAACAATGGCCGTTTCTCAATATCCGTACTTGTGCGTACTTGTGCGTACTTGTGTGTACTTGTGTGTACTTGCGTACTCCCGTACTTGTGAAAACATCGTCAGCCTCAGTCCAAGTTCTGTTCCATTTCTCAAGAACGCGAGCAGCGAGTACGGTTCTCATACCCGGAAGTGTTCTCGCTCCGCACATTTTTACCAAGTATGCATCGGGAGGTGACTTAAGCGTACTTGGGAAAGCCATATATCCCAGAATGCATTTCGGCGGAACACAGCAGGATAAAATTCAAATATAAACCTGAAATAAATATTTTTCTGTGTCCCGGAACAAAGTTTTAAGATCATTTTAGGCGAGAAATTAGTCATTTAGAATCCAAACATGTGGTTTGTGTAATAAGATATGACGTATTTATAGTTTGACAGCGGCGCTGTAGGAGGTTATCAGCTCCGCCTCTGTGGACGCTCGGTGCTCACAGTGCCCGGCACAGAGCAGCGTTACCTCGGCCTTTCCTGATGAAATGATCCGCTGGTTCAGACGGCTCCGTCATTACATACTTGGTGTGATCGATAGATTTGTTGTTGACATGTTGTTTTGTTTTTAATGCAAACGTTTTGACCTGAAAGTGTGAACTTTTGTATAATATTAATGTTTAATTTATTGTAACTTTGAATTTTAGATATATATTAAAGTCGTACTGTCATTGTATATGTATTTACATATAATGGACACTATTTTATAGTGTATAACATATTTAAAATGTGAAAATAACAACAACATATATATATATATATATGTATTTTATATGTTCATTCATCAACACTGTAGGTGGCGGTAATGAGGCTTAAATGCTTCGCGCCACGCGCCATTCAAACAGTAGAACAAGGAAGTACATCGTGCTCTTGTGCTCGTGTACTCCCGTACTTGGCAAGTATGTACTTCAGTCGTACATCTCAAGTATGTACTTTCCAAGTAAGCCAGTACATACTGGCATACTTGGGTATTGAGAAAGGGCCAGTGTCGCGAGGAACCCTTATACCCCCCCGAAAATTGACGTATCCGCTTTACCGGCGTCTATGGTAGAAATGCGGCAATGCTTTACCGGCGTCAATGGTCTAAAGGAATATGTGCTGTGTCTTTTACTTGATGATTTCAGATGTGTGGTGATGGCGGCAGTCAGTTTTCAAGTCCCGCTCAACCCATGTCACAGTCTCAGCGCGGGGTCAGCGAGGACATGACCAGCGATGAGGAGCGCATGGTCATCTGTGAAGAGGAGGGAGATGATGATGTCATTGGTGAGAAATCAGACCTGTTCCACTCACAGATGTTCCATTAGAGATATTAAAGTGAATAATTCAAATACTTAAGTGTCAGAAATGATGCCGCCACAAAAATTGATTTATCTAATCTAATTATTCTGTTCTCTTCACTCTGCAAGAGAGATTAGGAAATTTCTGACTCTGATAATATCCAATCTTGGTCACCATTTTTAATAGTAACAACAATACATTTGATTTGTTTCATGTGAACTATATACTAAACTGCTGCAAATGCATAAAGAAACAAAAGTAGCTAAATTGACAAAGTTATTTGTTAGATAGATACCAATTATGGTGGAAAGATGCCTGAACATCAAGTCAGAGTAAAGCCCAACTTTGTTACTTGGCTCCTTTAATTGTCACGTGACACAACTTGATGAGCTGCTAAACAATTTCCTTTTATGCTTCAGTATTATGACACTATATATATTTGAGTTGATTTGTATTATCCTTATTGGTATGTCCTTTTGTCTATTTGTCTTTATATTTCTGCTACTTTGTCTTTGTTTTGGTAATGTATTTTTTTGATGAAGTGAAAATTGGACACATTTTTGCTCTTTTTATGCCCCTTTATCCAAAAGTCTGTCAAAATGATCTCCCCTTGATCACCTGTTTTATGTATTTAATATTTAGTTCATACATTGTGTTTATGTAAAATATCTAAAGTGCACGGAAGAAACAAAATTCAGACTGAAGAGACGGGCTATACATGTTGTTCAATAAATGATATAAGATGAGTCATTTTGCGTATCATTTGTTGTTTTTAAATGGTTATATCTTATCAAATGGAGAGGAAAAACCAAAACATTAATGAAGTTGATATAATTCTGGAGGCAATCTTTTGGAATTAACTTTTAGAGCAGAGTATCTGCAGGGTCTTAAAAAGTCTTAAATCCAATCTTTTTCAATTTAAGGCCTTAAAATGTCTTAAATTCTCCTAAAATCTCATAAAAAGTCTTAAATACAGTTTTGAAAGGTCTTAAAAATCTATTAACGTTACTTTTATTTAAAACATACATTAACTTCAGTCTCGCTTTGAAATGTTTCTATTTTTGAGGATGCGATAACATAAGTACAACACGGAACTAAAGTAGGCCACCTGTTCTGCCCGGTCACAATTTATCGAGCACCACTAGCTAGTGTGCTGTGCGTGCGCCGCGGTGTGTTACAGCTTAGCTTAGCATAGCAGCGGAGAAAACCTAACGAAAGCCCACAGTGAAGCCGAATTGCAAGTTCCAACGATTTGTGGCTCCAATTTTCCTTCATGTCTTTTGTACTTTTTTGCCAGTATGGACTTGAAATGGGTCTTAAATTGTATTCATTGTGGTCTTAAAAAAGTCTTAAAAAGTCTTTGATTCGTTGAAACTTGCAGAGACCCTGTAGAGGTTAGAGATTAGAAACTGAAGAAGCCTCTTGGATGAGGGGTGAAACGTCTACAAATTATACTCAACCAAGTGAACTACTGAAGATATCATGACCTGGATGACTGAGACCCTTCATAGAGCAGGGAGACGATGTTTTGGTCTGATAGTTGAAGATTGAATTATTACATGCAAAATATAACTGTATCTGCAACACAACAAAAATCTACAGATGCAGCAAATAGTTTATTCGACCAAAATACTTCTTTCCTATTGCTCATCACTCTTCAGACGTGTTTTTTTTCCTCTTGTTCTCATTCTGTTGATGTTGCAAGAAGATGCATTAGTCTATGTTTTTATTTTTCCACAGAGGACCCCTATCCTAGCAATTCCATAGACCTCAAGTGTAAGGAGCGGGTGACCGACAGCGACAGCGAAAATGGCTCCGGAGACGAAAACGATCGAAAGGTAACATTTCTTTGCTTTTTTTTTTTTACGAGTAGTTGCTTCTTGTGGTATCGTTATCCGTCTTTGTATTACAAACTATTTTTTTTCTGTCCGTCTGCTTTTATCAGAGAGTCTTTGCCCCGGTCATCTGCTCCACTGCGTCATCTTCCTCACATCATACTCCTCACGGCAGGAGTGTCTCACTGTCCTCTTACCCCACCAGCAGGCGTTATGATGAGGGCAGATCTGGAGGAGGTGGGTTTTCAGATCACAGGAGGAGGGACAGAGGAGACGGAGAGGGTCGGGATGCGTTTGGGGGAGAAGGAGGTGGTGGTGGAGGAGGAGGAGGAATACAAGCCTCTTCATTCTCCCTCTCTTCTGGCCAATCGGTCATTTCGACGACTGGAGGACCTCCACCCTCCGCCCTCAGTTCACTGATTTGCAACCCACTGCTGGGTGTTGGCAGTGTGAGGGTGGCGTCTACAGTGGTGACCAATGTAATGCGCCCTGTTATCAGCACGCCACTACCCATTGCCAGCAAACCCAGAGATGGAGGCACTTCATCCAGCCCTCATCCGCCCGAGAGGAAGTCCCTGACTCCGCAGCAGCAGCAGCCGCAACTTCTGTTTGGTCCAGCACCAGGACTCGGGGCTGCAATACCAGGGGGCGGCTGCTACTCTTCATCACCTCATCCTGTAGGTGGAGGTGTAGGCCCAGGTGGAGTAGTGACTAATTTGGTGTTAGGAGGGGCTCTTTCTGCGCAACCTGCCGTGCATCTCCTCACCTCCTCGCCCCACTCTCAGCACTCGCATCAGCTCTCCCACACGGCTGTCTCAGCTCCACATAGCCAAAACAACGGACCCCTGCCCCTGCCCCTCCTTCAACCCCAGTTCCTTCCAGCCTCCTCCCTGGCACCCCCTGGGGGTAAGGCCATCACACAAGTTCAGTACATCCTGCCCACCCTACCTGCCAACAGCAACCCCAAGAGTCCACCTCAGCAGCTCAGCCAGCCAACCAGTATCTTCAACCTGCCCACGGCTCCACCCACACACATGTCCTTGGCCAATGGAAAGCAGCAGTTTTCAAGTTCACTGACGGGATATACGTCCAGCCCGGCAGTGGGAGTGGTCAGCCCAGGACCTAGAGGTTAGAGTTTTAAAGCAGCAGAGGCTTTGTGCACACACACATCCAATAATAATGTGTGGTTGCTCCTAATAAAAAAAAATGCTCACTGCTGAAATGCTTTCTCTGCGTTTGCCACAGTGCAAACACAATCTCCGGTGCTCCAGGGGAAAATGCTTGTTCCCATGGCAACAGTACGGACTGCACCAGCCCCTGCCCAGCAGTTTCCCATTGTGGCTCCACCTCTTCCTGTGCAGAATGGAGCTCAGACTGGGAGCAAGGTCAGTGAACACTGCACTGGTAACACTAACAATGACAACTTGAGAAACTGCGCAGCTTATATTTAGTTTGCAAAGTAAGAACAGAGTAAATGAATTTGGTATTTTGCCCTTCTTTGTCTCCAGATCATCCAGATAGCGCCCATGCCTGTGGTCCAGTCCCAGCTCCCCCAGGGTGGAGCAGTGCATCCTGCCAACCCCTTCCCTGTGACAGTGGGCACAGCTGCTGTGGTGGCTCCAGGATCAGCCCCATCCCAGACTGTACTACTGCCACCACCCCCCACCAGGTCAGAAAGAACACACCATCCTTTTGAGCTTTTCATTTTCCAGTTAACAACATGAACACAAGTAACCGAGGCTTAAAAACATCCAAAGCAAACAAATAGAAAGCAGCAAAAAGTGGTGTGTAGTTAACGATAAGATATGATAAAAGGGTTTATTCAGGCATATTTTTGAATTGAATAAAAGCAGAATTTAATTGGGCCAATTTGTTAATTCCTTCCTTAAAAAGCTCCAGTTAAAGGTGCCATATGTAAGAATGTGGCCAAAAACAGTTACTACATTCAAATTCAAAATACCGAGGTCTTTTAGGTTTAGTTTTCTGACGTAACTGGCAACCCGTGGTTGCTCGACAGTTGAGACTCTACTGACTGCAATGATTGGTAGACGGCGGTAGGTGGCGCCACATGCCAAAACATGATTTCAAAACATGAACATGATTTGCAGTCTGCAAAATATTTTCTTTTAATGCAAATATTTTGTCTGTACTGTTGTTGTTGGTGAGTTCAGTTTGTTATATGAACATTATTCCTGAGTCTCTGTGACATATTAGGAGGATTTTATGATTTATTACATAATGCACCTTTAAATACATTGAAAAATTTACAATTATACAATAGTATAACACATAATGTGGTTTTTCTTGCAGTTAATGCCACACTCTGGTATTTGTCTGAGTTAGGGTGGCATAAATAACACTAAATAGCAGGAAGTTGGATTGTCCAGTGATCTGGATTCCTCAAAGCACAGTGAGCTAACAATATGAGAAACAAAAACTCAAGCATTTGGTGCAGCTCTATTCTGGATGGGTTAGTCACGCTGCTCGTGGCCCAGGTTGCCTCTGCCTGCTGCCACCCACACTACCTCTCTGCTTCTATAACACAGTCACACACACACACACACGTACAGCAGTAGTCATCCAGCGATGTCCGCTGTGGTGAACACTCGACGCCCAACTGACCCTTCTGTAGTACTTCTCTTTTTATCCTCCTCTTTCTGTCTCATCGTGTCTCTTTTCCCGTTCATTTTTGTCTGCCTCGTTACGGAACTTTTAACATCCTCTGTCACTGCTGCTGCACCTCGACATTTTTCATTACAGATAATATCATTGTCTATTTCCTTTTGTCTCTTCTTCTTCGTTTTTCTTTCACTCCTTTAACCATCTCTTCTGCTCCTGTTCAGGATCACTTATGTCCAGTCCACTCCGGGGGTCCCATCCACTCTGCCTCTGGTCTCCACGACAACAGGCTCTTCTCCCTCCCAGCAAGCTTTGCCTGTGCCTGGATCTGCATATGTTCCCTCACCCCTAGCAACAGTTGGGTTTACAGCTATTGCACCACCTGGGCAGACACTGGTGCAGCCACTGATTGCAGGTCAGCAATGGAAAGATGATTTCATGTTTTCTCTTCTATGCTGATTTTGTACTTTTTTTTTTACATGAAAGAGTCGACACAGATCAAGATAATCGACATCATAAGGGTCAAACGTGATGTTTATACTAAAACAGTGTGTGCATAACCCATCAATTACCTATCATAGAACATACATTTGTATTATTATTACTTTATCAAATGAGTATTTAAACAAGCAGCTTTCAGAGGAAACTATTTTATACCTTAAATTAACTCATACATAAATATATAAAACATGTATAACGTGTTTGTTTCCACTGTGGCTATAAAATTTGATGATTCAACCCTGTTTTGACCAAATCCTCAGTAGTCGATAGGTGACATTACATTTTCTTCGCTGTTTCTGACAGTAATTGATGTGGTTTTGCGATTTACTTTTTTTTAAAGTTAAGCTGCATTTCAATATTCACTGTAGAATAGATTGATAAGATAAGAGAGTCCTTTAATCGTCCCACAGTGGGGACGTTTACAGCGTTACCGTAACAGCAAGACAGTAAAGATAAGGATGATAAATAATAGCCATGCATTAACAAGAAAAGTACAATATTAAAAGATCTTAACACTGTAATGATGAAGTAATTATGGACATTACTTCATGGAAACATTACCCCATGACACAAAATAGTTTTTAATTAATTAATTAATTTTCAATATAACTGCTGAATGGTCCTTACGACGATATGAAATGAACATGTGAATTTATCAATTACAGCATGCATCTATGAACCCAAATAAACATGAAGTTAATGGTTATAAGTTAAGATGGGGGTGGCAGAAGAATTACAAGAATGCAAAAAGAAAAGGAGAAAAAATATTTCATACTGTTCTTGCAGTTCTGCATTTTTTTGTTGATTTTGATTTGAAAACGAGTGCTTGTTCAGCCCCACTTCACAAGAAAAACCCTGTACCTGCAGCTGGCAAAAGACTGAGATCAGTCATTTTTTAGTGGTGTCACATAAATAGTTGTCATTCATTTAAATTACCGAGCACCTCAAAAGAAAGTGTTATCAAGCATCTGCTTTTCGTTTTACTTCTCGTGGCGGTGCTTTCCAGATGGGAGCTAAAAAAAAAAAGAGCTGAGAAGAAAAGCTTAATGAACACTGAATGAATGCGGCACTCGGCAACAGGCTCACAGTTAAGAACGAGCCCCAGTCCTGATAATGAGACAGGACGGCGCACTGTGTCACACGATGTGTGAATAAAGACGACGACATCACGTCAGCGCTAACGTGCGAGAGAAACTTTTCTGTTTTTCGTCCCTCGGCTGAAGCGGCGGACACGAGAACAACGTCCAGAGAGGACGCGTAGGAGCGATTAATATTAAAGAGCATCGGCACATGCTAGAGGAGACAATTTATCATTTTAATTGGACGCAGTGTTTCAGGGAAAAGCAGATGGCAGCGGTCTTTTTTAAAAAAAGGCACGAAAGACTTGTGCACTGCTGTGTCGTTAAAGTCCACCATTAAGATTTGAAGGATGTGCCTGCAGGCTTTAGCTGGTGCTATCGTCTCAGGTGGGTCACGAGAACATATTTCTATAGACCTTGTTGTTAGTAGTGGCCCAAAATTGGGAGAAAACAAATGTTATTTGTTAGTGTTTGGCAGTACGGAAGAAACATGTACGTATATTTATTCAGTGTGTTACCCCCATATGTGTTAAATTAAATTAAAAAAAGACTGTTTTCCCGCTTGGCCGCTCTCTCTTCTTTATCTAGGTCAACCACAGCAAATAGTTAGTAAATCCTTTACAATGTTTGAATGCCTGTTAATCATATATTGGGTTATTTATTCATTTGAAAATGTTATGTATTATCTCTGTCGGTGTGAAATAAAAACAATCTTTTTGCCTCTGTGCCCCTTTCTGCTTCATCCAGGTCAGCCACCGCTCCTGGCCACAGCTCAGTCTCCACAGCCCTCCACGTCGGGCCCCGTCTCGGGTTCTGGGGGCCAGATAGTCACTGCCATCTACCCCCCTTCGCCCAGCGTCACCATGGCAACGGGGGTGGTCTCCATGACAGCAGTGCCCCCCAGCGTGGTCTATTCCGTCGCCAACCCTTCCGGCTTGTCCCCTCACATCCTGCCCAAGCACACGGCGACGTCCGCTACCATCACGCACACACACCCGGAGAGACAGGCGGACAGACACCTGCCTCTGGACAGAGCTGCAGAGCGACAGGCTGACAGGCAGACGGAGCTGCTGACACATGTGGACAGACAGCTTGAGAGGCAGATGCAAACCTCTGGCAGTAGCAGCTCAGTGGCACCTCCCAGTGGCTCAGCGGTGTCCATGAGGCCTTGCAGTCCTTCAATTCAAATCCAAACGCCTGGTACAGGTATATATATATTTTTTTTTTTTTTGTTGTTGTTGTTGTTAAATAGGGATGGGGGGAAAAATCGATTCACATAGGAATCGAGATTCTAATCATCCACGATTCTGAATCGATTCATAAACTTCAGAAATGGATTGTGGTTGAAAAACCACACAAAACACCAGTTTGTGTTATTTGTGTACAGTTTATTTTTGTAACTTCTGGGAGAAAAAGGCAGCTAGTCTATGCTTTTATTTATGGAAGTTATTTTTTTCTACAGTAAGTAAGTTTTTATTTGTTTTGAATGAATAAATGTTAACTTTTGTCTAAGTTAAAGGTGCATTATGTAATAAATCATAAAATCCTCCTAATATGTCACAGAGACTCAGGAATAATGTTCATATAACAAACTGAACTCACCAACAACAACAGTACAGACAAAATATTTGCATTAAAAAAAACATTTTGCAGACTGCAAATCATGTTTATGTTTTGAAATCATGTTTTGGCGTCATGTGGCGCCACCTACCGCCGTCTACCAGTCATGGCAGTCAGTAGAGTCTTAGCTGCCGAGCAACCACGGGTTGCCAGTTAGGTCAGAAAAGGAAACCTAAAAGACGTCTGTATTTTGAATTTGAATGTAGTAACTGTTTTTGGCCACATTCTTACATATGGCGCCTTTGTGTGATCACATTATCACATTATCTTATGCTAACTGTTCAATTGTTTTGATGCCATAATTTGCCTGAACACACACTATGCGTTGTATCAATTTTTGAATCGAGAATCGTATGAATCGAATAAAATGTGAGACATAATCATAATCAGCAAATGTATTTTATTAATTATATTCATTTCTGTCTTTCAGGCAGCTCACCCAAACTCACCCAGCTTCCAGTCAGGACACCGCAGAAAGTGAAGGCAACGGTGGCTAACATTCCTGTAGGCAGCTATGAAGGAGGGGGGAGGGGGAAAGAGAGGGAGAAGGACAGGGAGAGAGAGCGGGAAAGAGAGCGGGAACGAGAGAGGGAGAGGGAGCAAGAGGCTGCAGCCAACAGTCACTTCTCCTTCGACACTGAGCCGGCGGGGCAGACGGGTTCTCCGTCAACACACGCTGCTGATGAGCCGCCGTCCTCCGACAGAGCCATGGAGGGCTCCGGTGCAGTGGACCACACCGACACACGGATCAGGGAAAGCACAACCACCAAAGATGTGAGCGGAACATCACGCACACGCACTCGGAAACATCCACCTGGTTGTTTTTGACAAATACTTATCTGCGACTTGGTATACGATACATACAGTCTAAGTAAATGATGGAAAATGTGTCACTAACACTAACCACCTTGCTAAATTTGAAGGATAAAAGTGTTTTTACAAAAAAATTAGGATTGAAATCGTATAAAATTCAGCAACTTTTTCCAATCTAAAATGCTATGAGCATGTCCACTGAGGGATTTCTGTTCTCTCTGCCCAGTGCGCGCACACACACACACACACACATTCTTGTACTTGCTGCATACTGAGGACCAGCATTTCCACTTTATAAATCAACACAACTACAAATATCTACTTCAGGAATGACGTATACAAAGAACTACTGGTTGCAGTACCATAAAATGTCTGCAGGTGGAGCCCCAGAGCAAAAAGGGCTGGAAAAAGGTTTTTTGTTTTTTGTTTTTTTTTTGTCCAAAATTTGACAAAAACGTCATACTATACAATATCGTCCAAAATTTGAAAACATTTTTTTACCCAAAATGTTTGGTCCAAAATTAGTATGTCGTCCAAAATTTGAAAAAAAAATTACCAAAAATTTGACAAAAAAGTCATGCTATACTATATTGTCCAAAGTTTGAAAAAAAAAAAAGGTTACCCAAAATTTGACAAAAAAGTCACACTATACTATATTGTCCAAAATTGGATTTTTTTTGGTTGAAAAATTGAGTATAGCATGTTATAGCAACCTAAGGAAGTGATTTGAAGTGAGGACCGGCCAAAATGTCCTCACTCCGTAAAAAAGACCTCACTTTGTTGGTTAAAAACCCTCACTGGTCCTCAGTATGCCGCAACTACAAGAACACACAAACACATAGTTACACAGTTATAAAGTAACTAAGTACAATACTTGAGTCAATACGTACTCAAGTAAAATACAAAATCCTGGTTTTAAATTGTACTTAAAAAATACAAAATACACACAAAAAAAGTATTCAATACAGTAACTTGAGTAAATGTATATCGTTACTTTCCACCTCTGCTAACATAGAAGCAACATTTTCACCATTTTGGTCACATTTTTAAGACACTGTACACAAACAGTAGCTACAGTCCTGCTCTCCGTCTCCGTCAGTGTCACCTGCAGCCTCACAGCACCAGTCTGCTTCTTCTTTACTTCTTCATTTTCACATTTTTAGGTGTTTTAGTTAACATGTCAGAGGTTAATGCAGGTTTTTTTTATGGAAGTAAGACACTTTTGGGACAAAGACGTCTCAGATAGCTAACAAACCAAAGGGTTAGGAGGGCAGGAGTATAGGAAGTGCAGTTACTCCCAAGTGAATGGGTAAACGGCTGATAAAGCAAAGTGAGGGTTTGTATATCGTTACAGCGTTTAAGGAGGAGTTATGCTAACTATGTGCGTCATTGAGCAATAGTTTTTATCTCAAAAGGGAAGACGGTTCTTTACCGTTACAACACAGTTGTCATATTTTCACGTTCTCTGCCACTATTTTCTAACACTTAGAAAGAGGAGAAACTCTGCGTTTGCTTTACAAACTCTTTAACTGTATCTTTCCCTGCAGTCTGGATGGAAGGAGTCGCTCCCCTCCTCTCCTCACCCTCCTCCGTCAGCCGCAGACCCCGCGCTGCCTCCTCCACAGACCGACAAAGACGCTCCCGCTCCCAAAAAGGTCAAAGCCCGTCCACCGCCTCTGAAGAAGACTTTTGACTCTGTGGACAAGTGAGTTAACACCTTTGTGATTCTTCGACCGTGAAGTCGCAGGAACGATTGGCGGAGAGTGTGTATATATACTGGATGTGTGTGTGTGTGTGTTGGTCTGGCAGGGTGCTGTCGGAGGTGTATTTCGAGGAGCGATTCGCCGAGCTGCCAGAGTTTCGGCCAGAGGAGGTTTTGCCTTCACCCACCCTGCAGAGTCTGGCCACTTCCCCTCGCGCCATTTTGGGCAGCTATCGCCGCAAGAGGAAGAACTCCACAGGTTTGACTCACAACGTTATTGTTATTATTATTAATAGCAGAGCGTTTGCAGGAGGAATTTCAACCCAAATATCAGCAGAGTCAAACAAAACTGACTGCTAGTACAGTGGTTTACCAGAGTACGTACCTGTTACTTTGAGCCTTTTCCTGCATTTTAGTGAAACTGTTGTTTATAATCTTTTGTTTGTGAATGTGTTGGTGACACCTGACAGCATTGCATCTCCATGTTTTTGTATTCAGGGTTCATGAAAAACCTGGAAAGGTTTTGGAAATTGAAAATGCATTTTCTAGGTCCTTGAAAAGTCCATGAAAAACAACATTTCCTGTAAAGTTTTGGAAAAGTCATGGAAATATTGCATGGGTAATATTTTGGAATGCGTAAAACATAAATAAAATGATGTAATGTGCGATTAAAATTTAAATTGACACAACAAGAAACAAGCAGATCACTGGCGCCGTGCTCAGCGACCCTCCAGTCCTCACATGGATTTTTGAGATGCTCTATTCGACGACAAAATGCCAGGAAAGTGTAGTTTCAACGAGTGTGATGTGATTTAACTGCGTTTATGCAAATAAGGCGTACGGAGACGATCATTCAGTCCTGGCGTGTGGGTTTCGCCGGCTAACACACAAAAGCTAACGGAGAAGCTAAAAACAACACATCCAGGGGCGTTTTCTTACTCTGAGGTAAAAAAAAAAAAAAGGAGCAGCCTATAAGGGACAACAATTCACATGCAAGCGATGCCACACGGTGGCTGCAAGTGTATACTGCAGGCGTGAACTATAACGTGAACAACAACAAAAGTCCTTACAGAATACACCCACTTCCTCTCTTTTAACCATTACTTTTTACCATTACTACTAAAGCATTACTCAAATAAGAATTCATATCAATCAAAGTATGAAAGGAAGTTTACAACAGAGCGGCTTTTTAAGGAGAGCTTTAAACTTTGGCTGCTGAAAGACGCAGACCACGGACGTGCAAAATGCTGATAATGAAAGACGTGTCGCGACAAACTGCATGTGTGTTTTTTTTATTTGACGAAAGTCTTAACAAAGATTTGCAGTCAAAACAAACGGACATTCATGTAAAGACTGTGGGATGGCACCGATTTTCGGTCTTGGAAAGTCAATGAAAGGTTATGGAAAACTATTGCTAAAAGAGTGTACGAGCCCTGTGTATTATTATATCTTCTTTTGTGAAGCTTAGATGGAAGAGTCTCCACAATTCTTAAATTCTTCACAATGTGACTGTTGTTTTCTTACTTTTAGGGCAGTTGATTCTTAAAGATCAATCTGTGATCTGTGTGTGTGTAGTTGCAGTCATTTCCTCTACACGTGTAACTCTAACGCTTCAGGGAAACTGAGTGTAACCTACAGTGACCACAGTTGTAATTTATAGCCTTTGGGGATTTAAGTTTGTTTCCTCTGTTTCCTCTAGATTTGGACTCGGCCACCGACGATCAAGTCTCCCCTAAAAGAAAGAGCCGGCGGCGCTCGAGCTGCAGCTCCGAGCCCAACACGCCCAAAAGTGCTGCTAAGTGCGAGGGAGACATTTTCACCTTCGACAGAGCAGGTAATGCACAATTTGTCTAATGGCAGCAAACATCGGGGGGGTTTAGTTTGAGTTTGAAATTTAAAGGGTTAGAGTTAGTTAGAGTTATTTCTACTCCCTTGTTCAGTAAGAACACCAAGTCGTCTCGGTTCGTATATAGAAGAAGCTTTTAAATAGGGTTTGGAGTGAATATTTGATTATTCATTTATTCAAGTGACTATTCATAATGATATAAAAAACTGTAAAATGTTTGCATTGATTAAAAAATGTCTTTCCACAATAATAAACGGTGCATCACTCTATCTACGTGTGTTTGTAGAAGTGATGAAATATAAGCGGTTTCTTGAATATGCAAATATTGGATAGCATTTTTGCTTTCAATGTACAATGTTTTATTAAACTGATGTAAAGGAATAGTTTGAATTAACTCTAGGATGAAATAGGAACGTACAGAAATGTTTTCCCACTGCTTTGTTTTTAACTGGAGCCTTTTTCTTGTGTACTACACGTGTGTTTAATGAAGGCTAATAAACATAAATGATGCTCATTTTTGCACCCAGATTCCAGAGGTCTCAACCACTCCACCTATTTATCTCCACACCCAGCCACGGACGGAGAAGACATCCTGGCAGAGCTGGAGTTTGATAAGGTGCCGTACTCTTCCCTGCGGCGAACGCTGGACCAGAGGAGAGCACTGGTCATGCAGCTGTTCCAGGAGCAGGGCTTCTTTCCCTCAGGTAAAGCAAACGCTCTGTCACACACACACACACACACACACATAATTAACTCAAGTTTTTAAGGCTACGTTTGCATGATGACGGTCTGAACAGAAAACGCAAAAGAGGCATCGAGTCTTCACTTTTTATTCCGCGTTTAGACGAGCGTTTTCGGGAGGAAATCTGCCTGTTTTCTTACGGTGACACAAAAGTGTGTGGAAACGATTGGATATGCATGCCAGGCGGCTAGGCGGTGCTGTGATCTGAGCGCATGCGTGGAATCTTTCTCCTTCTCTTATCTGTGCCGCGAAAAACCAAAACACGGCTACCGCCGGTAATAAGAAGAATATCGTCTGGTCAGACAAAGAAGTGGAATTATTGCTTCAGGTTACACTAGAGCTGCCAGAACAGCTTGAAGGTCCGACGCATGGTAAAAATGTCCGACATGTTTGTTTATTTCCCTGTACCGGCGCATGTAAGTGATGTAAACGCGTACGTGACGTGAGCAGATCTGACCGGAGTTTTGCGTCTTGGCAGTGTAGACGGAAACGTGCGTCTTCAACTTTTCAGATTTTTGCGTTTTAAGCCCCCAAAAAATGCCGTCACCGTCTAAACCAGGTGTCTCAAACTAGCGGCCCGGGGGCCACATGCGGCCCCCCAATCGATTACATGCCATCCCCCACTTAATATCATGTAATAATGAAAACATGGACCACGACCACACAGTGTGTAGCTGAGAGGTGATACAATAAAAAATCTGTTGATATATGTTTATTATAACAGTAATAATAAAACATTCGGTCATAATTATCCCATTATTAAATGTTTCATATACAACATTCAATTACATATATAAATACACTTGTTAGGGCCATGAATGGCAGTGGCTGATACGGGTCCTGGTACGGATTTTAATTACAGTTGTCCACACTATTATTTATGTTTTTAAAATAAATGGATCTTATTGATATTAATACATTAATTTTGCATCATAAATAGTATTATTAAGTATACGTGTGATATCATGATGCAGTATTGTGAACAGTTGAACTTCTTGTTCATTAGACCGGCCCCCTCACGACCACAATAGATGCACACTGGTCCTCGGTCGTTTGAGTTTGACACCCCTGGTCTAAAGGAAAGACACTTCTGATGAGATATTTTGTAGTTTTTAACCCGCAAAGCGTCCTCGTGTAAATGGGGCCTAAGTCTGAAGAGTCGCGATTTGATTTAAATGGGAACATCAAAATTGACAACATGTTCCATTTAAGAACTGAAACTAGTAAATGAGACATGAACTCCTTAGAAAACTGTTAACTACCATTAAAAAAAAAAAAAAAAAGTTCATAAGCTCATTTCCCCATAGACTTCCATTCATGTATTCATTTATTTTCTTAATATTGTTTTCAGCTCAGGCCACCGCAGCCTTCCAGACGAGGTACTCGGACATTTTTCCCACTAAGGTGTGTCTTCAGCTGAAGATCAGGGAGGTCCGACAGAAGATCATGCAGACGGCTACTCCTTCTGATGCCTCTGGTTTAGGCAACTCTGACTCGGCCGGCTCCCTCGCCGGACCGTCTGGCTCCCAGTCAGGGGACGGATCGGGCAGAGGAGGTGGAGACCTGCAGGATGAGGACGTAGAGCAGGGCGCAGAAGTGAGCCCGGAGGATCCTCGTGACTCTCAGGACTCTTGCAGATGAGGGACGGTGAAACGTTCAGAGTGACCAATCGGCGACTGTTTGCCGTCGCACATTTCCATCCTCGCACGCTTCGACGCTTCCTTTTAAATCCACTTTCTTTGCTCTCCACTGGTCACACGCTCATTTCTTTCTGTCCTTGGCAGCCAAGACTTTTGATTGAGAGACATTTGGATGCAACGACGTTGGGACTTGGAACATTTCTTTTTAAAGTGCGACTCTCATACCAAAAAAAAAAAAAAAAAGGAAGTGAAAAACGGTGGCACAAAAAGCACGGCATACCGCGACACGTGCACACATCCCTAGAAACTCCCTTAAATCCCACACTTGAATTAGCACTCTGTATTAACATACGTGGAGGAGGCTCCCATTGATGCCAGCGAAAGAAGGACCATTGTGTACAGCTGCACTCATCCTCCTCGAAGAAGAAAAGGTTCTCGTTTTGGACAGAAATCTTGCTTGACCGATTCTGAGAGGGTGAAAAAGTCTGTTTTAAAATGTTTTAAGATTTGTTTTTAAAGGGTTTAGAGGAGCATCTGCTCGGCCTGTATATGTAGACTTTAACGAAAAGCTCGTGTCTTGTCTCTGCTGACATTGGGAGGGCTGGGCCCTCGACAGCAGGACGAACCGATTAATTTGACGAGAGCACTCTGTTGCTGTGGACCTGTGAAGATCTTTATTCTCCGTTTTACTGCTCACTTGTGGACCTTTTCAGGGGAGGTTGACCAGCCCAGGGGGTGACTGGAAACACAGACTGAAATGTTACTGAACTTTTTGGCATTGCCATCATTCCTGCAGTTACCTGTCTGGCCAAGTCCCCCCCCCCCCCTCCCCCTTTTCTCACAACTGACCCCAGCACATGCCAGTAGGTAGAAAAGAAAACATTCCTGTGCCTCTCATTCGCTAACCCATAAAAGGAAGGAGGTGGGTCAGAGTCGACGGGCACATCCTGGCTCTTACTTGTAAGTCGGGCTGTTACAGCCTTAAATCCTCTATTGCCAAGCAGTTTTATTAACTTTAAAAAAAACATTTTTGATTTGTATTTAACATGGTCATATTCAGTTTGTTGTTGTATTATTCTTATGGTTATTGTTATCACTCTTCTTATCATTGCAGTGAATCCTGGTTTTTGATTTTTTATCTCACTCCTGACGGATGTTTTCTTCAGTTCTGCCAGTTGTTGATTTCCTGTATCGGTTTTCTTGAAATAACCGCGCAGGCAGGTGAAAGACGCTTTCTCCACACACCTGCTCAGTTCCTCCATTGTAGTCTTCCCTCGACTGTCCTCTCACATTAGCAAGGACCTGTGGTGCGTTTGTTTTTACGGTTCATTTTAAAGAGGAAGACGTGAACCGTTATATTCTTTCAGCAGTAATAAGTCGTACATTTTTAGAAGCATCGTACGCCTCTCTGTCCCTCGCTATATTTGACTCTATAGCCTCAACACTTGTACATCTCCTTCCTCGACCTCTTCCCTTCCCTCCTTCCTCCCTTTGTCACTTTATTGCTCTCTCCAGACCTCCTTTTTGGACGGGAGGAGAGAAAACTGCAAGGAGGGTAACTAATCAAGAGAGCTGGTAGGATAAAAAATAAATAAATACTGGTTGTGTCTTTGTGCAAGACTTGGTTGTGCTGTAAATAATTACTGTAGAGTCTGTAGACTCATTATATTATTGATACGGAACATACGTTGACTTTTAAGATGCCCATTACCGAAGGTAAAAACACATGAAATGAAAAAAACATCAATAAATATGGCAATTCATGTTTTTGTGTTATACTCCTTGTTTTGCTGTTCCAGTATGCAGGCAGTGGGGGGGATTTATAAAAAATAATTTAAGGTTTGTATGTGTATCTTTCAGTATGCAAATAAAATAGGTGTTCAATTAAAGTGATTCTATTGCTGGAAATGTGAAAACATGAGTTTTCCTTAAATAGACGGTGAAAGTGGAGGAGGTTCAGGTTTTTCCCGATTGGACGAGTGCAAATGTTGATCTGGAAAAAACATTTATTGATTTCACTTATTTACAACTGAATACATTACTTCTGACAAATGATCCAACTTTTGGACAAAAGAAAAATCATAAAATACAATAATACAAATGTCAGGAGGCACAACCTATGGTCCTTTTTCATAATGAACAACACTGATCCCTCCATCAGCTCGAGGGAGGTAAATATGCTTTGGTGTGTTTGCCAAACTCCTCAATCATTGCATTTTATCATTTCATCATTCTTCCAGTAAATTACTACTCAAAATTGAATCCCGAGTATTGAATTCTCAACCTCACAGTATAACATTGGTCTTGGTTTACGTCTGTACGATTAAGTACCGGACACGTCGGTTCACCAAATAGCTTTAAGGATTAATTCAAGTGTTTCTGACTGGTGCTCGTCCTCAGTGGAGCTGCAGTCCATCCACAGCGACCGTTTCCATGGCCAGGCCGTTCTCTAAAGCTGTGTGATAGATCTCCAAGGCCTGCTCCAGAGGTAGCTCTCCACCCTCGCATGTCTCAATGATGGCGATGGTCTCCCCAAACTCATTACACATGATGGTAGGAGTGCCCTAAGCAGAAGAGGAGGAAACCAAACTCAGGATGAACAGGTAACCAACTTACAGATGCTGATTAAATATCAACCTCTTGCTCACAATATGCGTTAGTTTAATTATGCACAAGATATGACTTGTTTATCAAAATGACATTTTCCTTATTTTGGTGACAAATCAATTCTGACCTGCTGAAGATCTGAGGCTTGGATCTGGATGATCTGCGGCTGCCTGCTGGCTAATTCCACGGCTGATGCATCCACCACCGTCGCAGCAGAGCTGGTCTCCATGGCAACTTGAGCAGCGGCCTCCTTATCCAGCTTCTGCTGCCTGACGTGGGTCTTCTTGTGGTTCCTCAGGTTGGAGAAGGTCTTGAAGGCTTTGCCACACAGTGGACAAACGTGCGGCCGTTCGCCCGTGTGAGTTCGGCGGTGTTCGGCGAGGTGCATGCTCTGGATGAAACCCTTGCCACACACTTCGCAGCGAAACGGCCGCTCCCCCGAGTGTGTGCGCAGGTGCTCTCGCAGGTGCGTGTTTTGGCGAAAGCGCTTGCCACACACCTGGCAGGGAAACGGGCGTTCGCCAGTGTGGACTCGCAGGTGAAGGGCAACTCCAGAAGAAGACACAAACTGTTTTCCACAGACGGGGCACTTGTGGGCTTTAGGTCTCTTCCCCTTGCCTAAGGCAAAGTGGCTCAGTCTGTGAAGTCGCAGATTGGCAAGAGAGTTGAGCTTCTTCCCACAAATGTTACAATCCAGGCCCCCCCGCAAGAGACTGGTTGAGTCTCCTGACTCCGTCTCTCGTGTGGTGGAGGTGGAGGGCTCCGAGGTCAGGTCTCTGCCCAGCTGAGCTTGGTTGTTGCTTTCTTTGGTGCCCACTTCTGTCCCTGCAGCAGCCTGCACCAGGTTCAGGTGCTCCTCCAGACAATGGTTGTCTCGTTGCCTCCTGCTCAGGAAGCCAGCAGTACAGTGAGGACAGGTGAAGGGGGCTGGAGACCCCGGGTGCTGCGTGTAGCGATGCGCTGCTAACTTGGTGGACCAGCGGAAAGTGGCGGGGCAGTCGGGGCAGCACAGAGTCACGGCGTTTGAGTGCAGCAAGCTGTGCTGACGGAGGTTGGAGGACTGAGAGAAGGTGCGGTGGCAGACGTCGCAGCGGTACGGGCGAACACCGGAGTGGATGAGGTTGTGTCTCAATAAATTGGCTAGAGACGAGAACGTTTTGCCGCAGTCAGAACACTGAAAGGGCCTCTCGCCGGTGTGTGTTCGTATGTGGTTGCGCATGTGCATCTGCTTCTTAAAGGACTTGCCACAGATCTCACAGCTGCGCTCGGGGACGTGGGACTTGCGTTGATGTTGAACTAACAGCACCTCGGAGGCAAAGGTCTCATTGCACGCACGACATGAAAATGGCTCCTTCTGTGATGATGCAGCCTCTGTTGAGACTGTGGAGGTCGACGTGGCTCCTGCATCGGTGTCATTCACTGGAACCGAGTCTGCAGCTAAAGCAGAGTTGGTGGCTTCCTCCACCTGCTCGGGGTCATCGGTTTCATCCTCGAGTATCACAGACACCTCCTTATCGTCCTCCTCCCCCTGCGTCTCTGCCTCGCCTCCTTTTCCTCGATCCTGAGGCACTCGGGATTGTATTGGATCGTCTCCCAGTTTTTCCATCTCTTCCTCTGTGAGAGGTGCCATCATGTCGCTGTAGTCCCTCTTTTCTCTTGCTCGCTGCAGGATGGTAAGGGCAGAAAGAGATGCTCTCCTTGGAGCCGAGTCCTAGATAATACAACAAACGTACGTTACATACAAATGTCTCACTATCATTGGAGTGTGGATGTTATAATGTTGTGTTTTCTTATTGTACTACCATAGAGGCAGCAGCGTGTTCTCCGAATGTGTCACGGTTGAGGTGAGTGCGACGGTGGTAGAGGTACTTGGTCATGTTGGTGAAGGTTTTATTGCAGAACTGACACTTGTGAAGGGGGTCTGCAGTGTGGGACTTCCTGCAAGAAGTCGAAAAGGAAAAGATACAACAAATATAAGACGAGTCAAAGGGCCGTGCCCAGAAAGGATGCTGTGCTGCCTCCGATCCTCTTACCTGTGCATGATCAGAGTCATCTCAGTGGTGTAGCCGTTGCCACAGTCTACACACAAGTACCTGGCCACACCAGAGTGTGTGCGCAGGTGCGTCTGCAGCGACGTTACTTTCTTGAATATTTTGCCACATTCGGGGCATTCATACGTGCCCTGCTCGTGCACACGTTTGTGAGCAGCCAGTCGGTTGACTGAATTGAAGGTGCGGTTGCAGAGGCCACATTGTTGAGGCCTGGCCCACACCGTTTCTTTCTTTTCCGCTACTCGAACTTTTGTGTCCTCCACTTTCTCGGTCGCCGCCTCCTCCCTCGCTCGCCCTTCCTCGAAGCCACTCATGACCCCGGACTCTCCGCTCTCCTTGTCCTGGCACAGAAAGTGCTCGCCCTGGTGCTGGAGGAAATCCTCGGGCGTCTGGAAGAGAAGTGAGCACTCTGAGCACTCGTAAGGGTGGATGACCACCACCTCTGTCGGTTGCTGCAGCTCCCGGTCAGCGGGGGCCAACCTTAACTCGAGTCTCTGGACGCCATTCTCCAGAACGTCAAGCTTTTCTGGGGCACCTTTGCCGACGGCAGGCGACCGAGGGGGCAACTTGGAGCGGTGCTGATTGGGGGCAGTGGAGTTGTCGGCCAGGACTTGAGCTGTGAGGATCTGCAGGTGCATGGTTGCAGAACCGGGAGTTGCCGTCACAGGAGGCAGCAAGGCAGAGCGGGAGGGAGTGGCAGCTTTAGAGGCGGACTGACGTCTCTGTTGTTGTTTCTGTTGTCGTTTTTGCTGTTTCTGCTGCTGCTGCTGCTGCTGTTGTTGTTGTTGTTGTAGTAGTTGCTGCTGTTGCTGGGCAAGTACCTGGAAAATACGCATAACAATGTACACAGAAGAATGTAAACCTCAAATCAAATCGAAACCTTCAAAAATCTATGCCTCGGTTGTTCAGATTCCACCTGTGCCTGTACCTGTGCCAGTATCTCCCCAGCCTGCTGCTCACTCAACAGATAGTTTGGCACGCTGCTGAGTGGAGTGACGGTGCCATCGGGCTGTAGCACATACTCCTGTAACAATGGAGAAAATAGGTTACCAAGTTAGCATTACTGGAAGCTTGAATCCTTCATTTCTTTCTGAAACACATTTGTGTTGCCTGTTGAAATCCTCTTCTGGATAGCCAGCAATAAATTAAATATAACCTGAAATTACTGGTCATGCTGATCACAGTATAGTAAATGTTATACGCACCAGATGTGTGATTTTTTTTTTTTTTTTTAAATCATGACTTGAAAAGGATTCCAGCAAATAAGAAAAATAGTGTTGTAGAGTCTAATTACAGGCCATTCTTTAATGCAATGCTACAAAATAATGAAACAGTTCAGAAACAGTGCATCGTTTCCACTATCCATACAAAGCTCTGACGGAAGCATTTGTCAACATGGTTGTTTGCTTACTGTGGGCTCTGTGTTACTGTGTGTGCTGCTCCTGTTGTGGGTCCGCCGGTGCTCCAACCACGTCTCAGGTGAGTTGAACAAAGCCAGACAGTCAAGACACTGGTACTGGACCGGTCCTGACAGATGAGCCTCTGACCGGACTTCTCCCGTCTCCAGGATCTCTGGTAAACAGTCATATACACACACACACTGTTAGTGTTGCGTCTTTAACTTGAAATGCAGGAAAATCACAATTTGAAACAACGCAATTAGCAAAGGCTGCACTTTAGGATGCATATGTTACGCAGGCTAATTCACATGTTTAACTTCTTGAGTAGTCATTTCAAATGGTATTTCATGCAGTACACCACCAAAGCTTGACTTAAGAAAAAAGTTCAGCCCTTGGAGCCGTGCAACTGGCAAAATACACTGTATAAGAATGAGTGACTTTAAATGTTGAGAAAGCAGATTGCAACAGCTGAACAACTCCTTCACTGACTCCTCTCTTTCCCAAGAAGGAATGCTGTTCATTTTTCTTTTAGAGTGTATTAAGTGTTCACTTTTAAAAGCAAAACATATGCTCTGACTGGTTTGTTTACATGTGCTTCTGTACAAACACAATGGCACAAATGCCTCCCTATAGCAAAACCCTAAACGTAGATGAGCACTTTAGGGATAATAAAAGTATTCTGATTCTGAATACACTTATATGGATAGTATATTCAGTATCTGACAGTAAACTGGAACTTTAACAGTGTGTACTCTGTGGAAAGATCGCATGAGTCATGTTATGAGTTATGCCTGCATTGTTATTATGTTATTAAATGTTTGGACTAGCGCGCTATCCAGGGTGTTCCCCCGCCTATTGCCCTGTCAGCTGAGATAGGCGCAGCACCGCCCCCCCGCGAGGAGAAAGCGGTAGATGATGGATAGATGGATAGTTCCAGAGAACATCTTCACATACAGCCTGACCACAGTACATGAAGAATAATGCTCTCCCAGTTTGCAATGCTCGCTCAAAACAACCAAATAAATGTCACCTTGTTGCTCCACCTGCATCCCAGCCTCCCTCATGTGCATCTCCTGATGCTGCAGCAGCTCCTCAGGGTTTATGATGAGCGTGCCACACTCCAGACACTGGTAGTGTTGGGTCTGCTCCACAGCCGGGACACCGTGGATGGCCACCTCCATTTCTCCTTCGCCCTCTTGGCCAGTGTGGATCTGCTGGTGGATCAAGACCTCCTCGAGGGTGTTGAAGAGTTGGTGGCACTCGCTGCACATGTACTGGTGCTCCACATAGGCACCGTCCGCCTCCTCCTGTTGCTCCTCCATGCTGGCACTGTTTGTATGCTTTTCTTTATTATACACACTGTAGGTATTTCATGGAGGTGGTGGTTGTGATCAGTGGTGGGGCTGCGGAGTGTTTGTGGTGAAGCTTCACTGTGGAGTCATATGAATGAAGAGTACTTCCTTCATACAGAGGGCCAGTGTGAGAGCATACCTGTCAACAAAAACATGAACATGTAACAGTGTAAGGACCCAAGTAGTACACAAGTTTTTCATTAAAGTATTAATAATGTATGTTTATCTCACATGTTTGGGGTTTTTTAAAATGGTATTTTATGGTAAACGCCGCAGTAGTGTTCAAACATTCTGGAACAATCTTGGGGACAAACATTGCACAGGCGCTAGCTAAACGAAGGCCCCTCCACTGCTAACGACGTGACCACGGCTCAAAGAAAACGGTTGTATCGTTTGACTCGGAACATGTGCTTTTTCTATCTTTGTTCACGGTGCGATGGCATATGGAGAGCTCTTGGCGGCGCTCCCTCCAATATTGCAGACCTGTTTTCTCGACACCGCGGTTTCCTGACAGCGGCAGCCCGGTTCGTCGGGCGGTCCGTCAGGCGGCGCTACACACTTTTAACCGTAGCTCTCCGGCTGCGACGGCGGGCCCTTCTTTCTCCCTTACCTCTCATTTGCTCTCGTTGGACGAGTCCGCGTGTGGTCGCCTCGCTCCAGTGTGTGGCTTGTTTTTTTATTCCCTCGTCGCCGCGGGTGGCACAGATATGAAAAAGGTAAACGGTGTCCATGGGAAATTACATTTCAAGGCATGTAAAATGCGTTTCCCCGCCGAGAGCCTCCATTCTTGTCCCACAAAGCCCCGCCCAATGCGGTAGCTTCACATTTTTGGATTCTGTGATTGGACAGCCTGACTGTCAATCATAACTCGTCATTTGCTGATGGGAATTGTAGTGTTTTCATATAATGCATATTTCCAATTGTCTTCTTCTTAGTATTAGTAGTAGTAGTAGTAGTAGAAGTAGTAGTAGTATGTTTTCCTGTCTGTATATCTTATTGTGGTAATAATAGGTTAAAGTATGATATGTTAATTTTACAAAGCACTACTTACCCCATTACCTAGGCAGTATGTAAGTGTTATTCTACATATACATATATGATATGCTTTATTATTATTATTATTATCTTGTTTTTATTTGGTTATTTTATTTTATACATTTTTGTGCTCATTTTGGTGACTGCAGATTGTAGTACTAATAAGTCCCAAAAACTACATTTTTTCAAAATGATCAAAAAGTTGAATCAACAACGTTTTTAAAATAATAATTTCAACTTTCAATGTGTTACAGGACACCTAACTTCCATGGGTTTTTTACTGCTGAAATGACTGTCAACAACTCCGTTTCCCATCAACCCTTGCGCGCCTACGTCGTCGTACGTCACCTACCCAGTCCCCCCACCATCATCGTTCTACAGAGGAAGAAAGGGGGAGACGGGCAGCCTATACAGAACGCCGTAAGTGTAGTTTTTATTTATATCGAATAATAAAAACATACATAGATAAGTGAAGTCTGTGCCGGTCTGTCGGCTAATAAAGCTCAACCTTGCCTCGGCTTTAGTTTACACAAATATGAGCGGCAGCGGGCGGGCCAGGACCAGCTCATTCGCTGAGCCTCCCGGAGCTCCCGGATCTGCTGCAGCCGGCGCCGGATCAGCAGTGGCCGGTGGAAGCTCGACAGGAAAAGCTGGGGCTGCACAAGCCACTGGAAGCAGCTCGACGAGCTTTGGGAATTTGAAACTGCCCAGTGAGTATTGTCGTATATTTCTATGATAAGCTACACTTACACGTTATTGCATCAGCTCGGGTTGCGCGTTCTTTTTGAAGGAAATGTGTCTGGGCGTTTTTAATGTCGGTCATTGTCGCGGAGCTAACATTAGCTGGTTAGCTAACTTAAGTTAGCTGTCCTGCTAACGTTAGCTGTGTTTTTCATTAAGGGGCCCCTGAGATCGGGGACATTTATCGCATAGCTAACATTGTCTTTAGTGGGGTTAACCAAGAGGCTAACCCACGGTTAATAATGTTATGTCGTTTTTCCGACATGACCTTTCCATTATTATTACAATGTAACCCAAGGATATGAAAGAGTTACTGTTAGCCGGCGCTCTAATGTAACCGTCTTTAGTATCAGATGTGGGAGCTAACTAGCTTGCTAGTGTGTGTAAAGAGTGAGCTAAAACGATATTTTTAAGTTTTAAGACTCCTCTCCGACCAATTGTGATCGTACACGTAGTTGTTTTTTCTAAGTCGACTGCCTGAAAAGTTAGACATACACTTGCAGTGACAATTTCCCATATTACTAAGTTCCAGCTGGTTAAAAATCAGTGTTGACCTTATCTTTAATGTTTAACTACTTGTCTCAGTACCTACACATGCTGAAAAAGTTACGTCAAACCGCAGGTCCAATGCAAAAAAACAACTCTAGCCCATTTGAGATCATGTCAAACTAGGTGTTAGTTAATTATAGTAGAAGCTGATATCTTTTGCATCCTATTGACTTCTCTATTACAACAATCTCATATAATGATTCAATATCACACTGATTGACATGGCTCTATTAAATGTGGGTGTGCTTGATGCATGCAGTGACACCTATTAAATCAGGCTACCTACTGCACTATTTAGTATTGGATATATAATGTAGCAGTGGGTTGTAGTAGCACACATGAATTAACGGCACTGTCATGGAATTCATACAGATTATCTTTGTTCACAACCCCTCTCACTGCACGACGTGGCTTGTCATTAAGGAGCCTCAATCAAAAGAAATCACCATGACTGAAATCATCTTCTATCTAGGACAGCCCTAAATCGTACAGGCACACAAAGTCCTCTGTTTGTCATCTATACTAGGAATCCTGCTTTGCTAACAGTAAACTTAGTTGGTGTTGTGACAGGAACTTGCTGAATGCTGAGGGGTTATGTAGCTGTGTGTAGTTATGCAGCAGTAGCAGTTACCTGTAAGGGCGAACAGAGGTGTGCAGAGGGACAGACTTGAGACGGCAAGAAATGTCCATTCCCTTAACAAAAAAGAAAAATTTAAGTTGTTTGGGACTGGCTAATAATATACTAATGGGTAACAGCTATTCATCACAGGTGAAATTACTGATTAAAAAATGGTAAGAGATCAAAGCTGAAGCCAGCTGCTTTGCTTTACATCTTTGCTGAAGTACTTGTGGTCCGTCAGCAGATCTATACCAAGTAATTTGGTTAATTCACATTTACTGCTTCAAAATGCAAAATGGATTTTTCACTTGCCCTGTTTCTGAATGTTACTGCCCTTTTCTTCTGAATCTGCTGCACCCAGTGAAAGCATTGTTCTTGTGTCAAAGGTGAACTGACCACGTGGTACCTGGTACTTTTTGGTACCTGCTGTGGCAAGGTTCCAAGTGAATTTAGCTGATTCGACTCTCGGCCACTGATTAGCAGAACATGTCGTCACTGGAAGAGTCATGAGTGCAACATAGATGTAGATCAGTTAAAAAAGACTTAAAATCCCCCCAAAATGCGTTAATCTCTAACATTTAGCAAGAAAACTTTTAAATGATCAATATTCAACAGGGGGAGTCTGGTGTATTTAGTGACTGCACTGTCAAAAGCCGGCAACTGTGAGCCGCATCACAATCCCTTCTGCTGCGTTTCATTTCAGCGACTGTGTCAGGTGGAGTCTGCACTCCGGTCATGCAGTACGGTGCGATTCAGTGAACAAATCTTTTTAATTAACAGATTCTAATGATTCAGTACATCGAAAAACAACTGCTATGCTTTCCACTAGCATGTGTTGTTGTGTTGCCTGTAAAACTACGTCACGACAATTTCACTCAGCCATGCTATGACGGCCCCACCCGCGTTGAGGAGGTACTATAGTAATGGAAAACGGCATGACTGATACCAAACCAAGAAGAACTCAGTCGTGCTAGGACAGACGCATCAACTGTGTCAGTGATTTGTTATACAAGCCCTTTTTCTCTTTTTAGTTAAACAACTCCTTAAAGACCCACCATAAAGAAATGTTCTGCAGGAGACTGCAACAATTAGCCTTTTTACTATGTTGTTTTAAGTTATTTTCTGAAGTATGGTGGAGAATAGGGATATTCATAATCCGGTAATCTGATGTTGACAAGCCATTTCACCCAGTGCACACTATAAAAGCGATATTTGTGTGTAATATAACATTTATGATGTTTCTACTGCTATTTCCGTATCACCTAATATCATTTCAAATAAGTTAACCAACCACTCCTGAGATGTGTACTGCAGATATAAATCTTAAGTTAAAGTGTTGTAAAGGTCTGTAGATTTATTTGGCGACTCCCAAAAAGATCCCCTTACTTCCCTCTCGACCCAGTCTCTGCTATTAATTAACTGCATTGGTCAATTAAGTTCCTTAATAGTCGTGTAGTGATCTTGTCTAAAAACTGCAGAACATTGTGTGATTGCTGTTCCACAAATGTCAGAATGAGAACTTATTCAGAAGTTTTTTGGATGCCAGCAAAAGATATTGAATATACTGTCATAGAGAAGCAATTATTATCAGAATGATTCATTTAGTAAACAAGTAATACTTTATTAATAGATGTCTCTTAACAACAATGGAGGTTAATTATTTCTATTTCACTTTACTGGAACACATCCAGAATACATGTATGCAGTTTTTGTTGTTGTTTTTTGTCTTTTTTAAAAGCGTTTTTCTGAAAAAAACATCCTCTACAGGTGTCAAGTATTTAGCGTGATCTACTCTTACACTTGAACAATAACACAGCTCTGTTAATACTGGATTGGAACCTTAATTAATGTTATTGGTAAATCCTGTGTTTACTATTTAATTTAAAAGAAATATCTGCTGTAAAAACTTCTATTGTGCCAGGTTTATTCAAGACATAATTGAGCATTACATACTCGAGCATGAGTCAGACTCATTGACAGCTCGCTAATATATAAGAGCAGCTTTAAGTCGCATCACTTCATTCCAAATTCACATGATCACGGAATTTCAAAGACAGAAAAACCACCAAAGCTGGTGTTGCCCTGAAGCTTTTGCACAATACTGTACATTTTAGGTTTCCTCCCTTTTCCAGTATAGTTATTTTTGAGCCTGTTGAACCAATGGGGTGAGACAAATCCAGGTTTCATTTAATGTTAATAGCAGCTGTTCCTGTCACAGCATTTTGAATCTGTTGGTGTTATCTGCCTAAAGGTAAATTAATTATGCGTCTATCTTTACCATCTGCCTCCATGTCCAAATTAACCTGCTCTTTTAACAGCCAAAAACACAACGCTCACTTTTAACGCATATGAGGAAAACGCAATTCTTCCAGAAATAATACACATACTGTCTTACTTACTCATAATGCCAGTCACACATCCGTTAGCCTCCATTCACTGTTGTTTAACAAGTATTCAGTGTGTTGCAGTGATCACCATTTGATCAATGGTTTTAGCGCAGCACTGTTAAAGAGTTTACTGTTTTCAATTGATTAACATGAAAAGCCATGATTGAATCACTAGTTTCTTCTTATTCAGGTGTCTGACACCATAAACAAAAGTATGTCAGTGAAAACAATTAAGTACAATACTAGTACTGTAGAACAGTATGTGATCACTGTGGGCAGGAGTTGACGGATTAGCTCAGAGTGACTGAAAGCAAAGGGAAACCTGAAATTATTACATATATTTTTTCCTGCTATTTTGAATGTAGCCTTATACTGTAATCAATACAATACAATAATTCAGTTTGAATCTAAGAATTGTGAGCAAGTTGCTGGTTTTGCTTTGGTTCCTCTGCCCATGTTGAGTTAGCTTATAATTGCATTTAAACATGTTGTGTTTCTTTTCAATTACCATCACCTCCATCCAACCTTTAACCCCTGAACACACAAAAAAATCAGTTTCACTTTATTATTTTGAGTGTTCTTTGTTTCTTTACACGAATACAGACAGCAGGAGTAGCACAGGACCTTTAAGTGTTAATTTCTGATCATCACCCTGCTTGGCCACGTCAAGGTATTACATAATTAATAAGGATAATAAGGATGTTAATGATTAACCATTAGTTTCTTAGCTCCTAACCAACAGAATCTGTTAGATTTTGTTGCTTTATTATTTCCCCAGATCTCACATGCGGCGAAATAAACTTTTCATAGCAGAAGAGTGTGTACATCAACCAAAGAACTGACATTATTCACAGATATAGAAGTCTATGGTAAAGGGTAACAAACATATGGTAAAATAAACCAGCTTCTGAGCTGCACCTTTGCATGAATACAGTGCTGCTAGCCGTGATTTGGGCAGACTCGAGCCTAGATCAGACACTACAGACGCGCTACTACTTTGCAGGATTCACCACTTCAGTTTCGCAGCGTTGAAACTGAAGTTTAAAAAAAGTCTTCTCTGGATGTAAATCCCATTAACCTCTAGACTTCAAACACACTGTGATTCCCCCAGGTCAGCCAGGTAATACCTGTGTGTTCCATTCAGCCTTCAACTTAAGACAGGACGAACAGAGCAGCTTATTCAAGTAAGAGCCTCGTTCTCTTTGGCAATTATGTGATTGCTTACGTGAATTCCACGTAACTCATTTGCCCTCCGTGTATTTTTTAAATATGATTTAACAGAGAAAAAGATCGGTGCATTTTTATTCTTTATTGTTAATAATAATCCAGCGTTCAACATTTTGTTAAAGAAAATGTATTTAAAAAATTGGCAAATGATCATGAACCTAATATGAGACTGATTATAAACCAGAAACCAAAGCTTTTCAATGACAGCTGGGCAGAGTGCTCATTTGAGCATTCATTATTTAATGGACTATCTGCCACAGCTGCTTCATGTTTAATGTGCTCCCCTCTGTCTTAACTTATTTTTATTTTGTTTGTTTTTTGTTGTTTTTTTAAGTGTGTGAAAGTGATGCTAAAAGGAGAAGCTGTGTATTGTGGAGCTGGTATACAGGAATTTAAAGGAAATGCACAGTGACTGATAAAGGATAAGTATTTCCTGCTGACCTGAGGGTAAAGATCATAGACCAATCTTGTGGATTTGCTGGTGGCTTGTGTTTTACCTTGTTAATATTTTTGGTGGAAAATTATTATAATATTAGAAAAGTGTAGTTTTCAATTACACAGAAAAAGCAGACGACGAAGTCGGATCGCTGTCTCAGATCTTCATCAGTTTTATTGAGGGAGCTAAATGCTTAATTGTTTCACTTGTTTGAGTTGTGGGAGACCAACTAGTAGCCGTGAGGGTCCTGTTGAGACAGGTGAAGTGAACAAACACAGGAAATGGTAGCTTTACTGGGTGTGCTACTGTCCACACAATTTAATCACAGGCTCTGACAAGCCTTTTAGCCACATTCCCTTTTCTGCTTTTCTCCCGTCTCTGCCTCCCATTGTCACTGCTTCCAGTGCTAAATTTGGCAGGTCGTTCTTGACCCAACTTGCACGTGTGAAAAACGCTGAGTCGATACTTGACCCTAAAGGCCACATTATACTTCTCCGACTGCGTATGCGTTATCCGTCTGCGTCACCACGGAGACGCCTCGAGCATTTATACTTCTGCGTCGTGGTGACGGACACTCGCTGCAATTTCCCGCCCGATCAGAAGGGGTCGCTGCGCAAGGTTGTTGTGCTTCTGGCTACAGTGAGCAATGGCGTCCGAGAAAGAAAGAGAGCGAAAGACTGTTGTTGTTAAAACAGTGGCCGTTTCTCACTTTTCTGTGTGACGGAACGCAGTTTTAAGATAATTTGAGGCGAGAAATTGGCCATTTAGGGTCTAAACATGTGCTGTGTGTGTTAAGATGTGACGTATTTATAGTTCGGCAGCGGCGTTATCGGCGGGGATCAGCTCCGCCTCTGTCAGGACGTCCGGAGCGCACTGTGAGCCGGCACAGAGCAGCTTCGCTCGGCCTGTCCTGAGGACCAATCGCAGCTCTTGCCGTCTCCGTAGTCCCTTGACGGAGTGACGGACACTTAAAAAATATTTCGTGCACCCGGAGACGACGCAGAGGCTCTTCGACAGGTTCTGCGTCGACGCAGAGGACTCTGCGTAGCTACGCAGAGCACTTTACGCAGGAGTATAAATTGGGCTTTACTTGACTGTGAGGTCTTGAGCATCTGACTTTGCGCGATTTTCCAACGTCGGAGATTAACCAGACAGTGACACAAGTTCAGATTACTGCTGCAACTAATGATCTATTCTATCTATTATTTTCTTGTTTAATTTATGGTAATAATATTAATCGTTTGGTCCAGAAAATGTTGGTCAGTGTTTCCAAAAACCAAATGATGTTCTCAAATGTCTTGTTTTAGAGATAATTATGACGAGTCTAAGAATTTTTTTTTTTCCCCAGCTCTAAGTCTACCTATAACACAACCATAATATAAATAGAAACTGTAAATAGAATATCTACATTACAAACACAATATATGTAGCGAATGTGATATATATTGTTGGAAAGCAGACATGGAAGAAGCTGAGATACGTATGACGCATTTGTGCAGACAGTCACCCTTCTCCAGTCAAAACGATCTAATGTCGCTCTGTAATGGTCAACCAGGCTGGGATTTGTCCCTAAAGCATGCTGGGAAGTGTAGTTCTTCATTAGAAGTGGTTGTGTTCCAGTGGAAATAACTTGTTTAGATAAACAGCAAAGGTAAGACAACATTTCTGGTTGTATTTCTTGAAAGGCGGTTGTTGTTTTGCTCTTATTTTGTGGCTAGGATCCGTGAATCTTGGTCATGGAGTGATAAGAAAAAATGGTACCGTTGGAATCTGTGGATTCTCTGTCCAACCGTCCAACCATTTTTTTGGTTTACATACAGTAATCGCGCCGATGGTCCGGTGCCAGTAGTAGTAACGGTGTTTTCTGCTCTTGCTGTTTGATCCATCGGTGTCAACACCCAAGAATTGTTTATATGAGCTTTCAGCTGAGTTTCTGACCTTTCTGTGGGTATGCAGCATGTCTGTGTTTATTAAAGTTAGATATGGTTTTATGGCGTTTTTGACGTTGCGTGTGACACAGGGAGGAACCCCTTTGCACCTGGCGCCTCACTTTGTGCTAAGATGACGTGCCTTGTAACTAGCAAAATGAGTTGGACACACCCTAATGCACTTCTGCCATGCCTTTATCGATGCATTGTCCAGCCCCATTTCTAACAAGAATATCTTTGTGCTTTCATTTTGCAGGGGACAGCGGCAAAGTGACGACAGTGGTAGCCACACCAGGCCAGGGTCCAGATCGCCCGCAGGAAGTCTCCTACACAGACATAAAGGTTATAGGAAATGGCTCCTTCGGGGTTGTGTACCAGGCCCGTCTCATTGACAGCCAGGAGATGGTGGCAATTAAGAAAGTTCTCCAAGACAAGAGGTTTAAGGTATGTTTAGACAGGTTTACCCAGTCAGATAATTACGATGACACAAAATGTGTAATTCTAAAAACGCCAGTAACTGTCATGTATTGACGTCTGTTGTGTATGTTTTTACACAATTCACTTTACATGTATTTTTCTTTCCTTTTGCTTTTCCCTTTCTTCATTGCAGAATAGGGAGCTGCAAATTATGAGGAAATTGGACCACTGCAATATTGTGAGGCTACGTTACTTCTTCTACTCCAGTGGCGAGAAGGTGTGTATGCACTGACTCTTATTCTGTAGGAATCAGGTTTCCCCAGAAGAAAGACTAACTCCACACCCAGTCTTTTGAATGATGCACGCTTCCAGGATGAATCATAGACATGTCCTGAACTAGTACTGTGGCATGTATTCACACTCCTAAACTGAATATCTCGCACAATTGTGGTTTGCTTTTGCCCTAAATGTAACGGCAGTGGAGATAACTCTACATCACCAAATGTTGAAAGAAAAGAGATGCATGTGCTAATAATGAATATGTGAAATACATTCAAAATATTTGTGTCCTTGAATGCATCTTTAAGTACCTCATATTATGCCAAATCCAACATAGCAGGGATGGCACGGTGCCTTTAGTGCCTAGTAGTAGTTCAATCATTCTGCCTCAACTTTGCTCAGGCTACAAATCAATTTGACCTTGTTTTTGATGAAATATTTTATGGTTGATAAAGTGCTCTAGTTGTGTCAGTGAGCTTGAATGTCCTTCCTGCATATAGGAGTGGTTACACTTCATTTTACAAAAATTACAATAGCAGGCTAATCAATTGTGTTGTCATTCATAGAGGCATTTTATTCTTTATAAATATGTATGAGTGCAGTGCCAATAAGCCTAACTGCAATTTTTAACTGTCTGTCATTTTGTAGCTAATAAGTGTAACAGCTGAGCTAAGTATTTAACTACCCTTGTCCTTCAGTTTTATAGCTAATTACCCCATACAATTATAGTCATTAATTCTTCTTTATGTGCTTATCCCATATCCAATCTAGTATATCATTTTAAGACCTGTTTAAATGTGAACATTGTGCTCATAACACTGGATTTAGTTTTGTGTTAAGAAGTAACTCTCCACTTCTAATTGCACAATCCTCCTTTCTTTTCTTACTCCTTTCCAGAAAGATGAAGTGTATTTGAATCTGGTGCTGGACTTTGTCCCCGAGACCGTGTACAGGGTGGCTCGGCACTTTAACAAGGCCAAGACTACCATCCCCATCATCTATGTTAAGGTGGGTGGACTCAAAAAAACATAAGCCGCTTTCAAACACGAACTCCGTATAATGTCTGCAGAATTGGGTCAGGATCATTGTCATTCACACATGGAGAACGCAGAGGGAGATTGTCTGAGTGCGATTTGTTCATACTGTGGAGGATCCAGGTGAGGGCGTGGTGCCTGGCTTAAGCATGCAGGAGACACCACCCATCCACTCACCATGGATTATCCAGATTTTCTCCTGCTACGTTCTCACATGAGCTCAACTGGACATTATCTGGTGAAACAGAGAGCTGATTGGAGAATCTCTGCAGAAATGTGCAGACTTCAGTGAGTGTCTGGAAGCAGCTGCACACACACACACACACACACAGACACAACTGGTTGTTTTCCACTCCCTGCTTTCACCACGCTACCGAAGGCAACAAAGTGGTATTTTAAGTTCTTAGGGCATTTCACGCTTAGTTCTGTATGAATCATAAGTGAAAAGTGCAGTTATCGCTGAAGCAGTTGTTTTCTTCTCATGTTTACGATATTGTAGGGTGATGTGAAAGCTGGGAATGCAACTTTGGCAATGATAAGGGATTAATGCAACTGAAATGCAATTGAGCTGTAACTTGAATTGCTAAATGTGTTTGTTTTCTGGGAAATTCTCGACATCCAGGCAGCATTGCTTTCATGTCCTCTTCATAGGAAACACACAGGCAAAGTGTTCTTGTTGTTCTTGAGTTTAAGAGTGCACTACCTTGTAAGTACATAATTCATTAATATAAAAGATTAGACACAAAGCAATAGTAACTCTGTCCTAATGAATAGCAGATATTTTTACCTTGACTAATGGGCCTCATTCACCTCATTCACTCACCTCTGTGTGTGGTCATTATCTCTCTCCCGGTGTCCCGTATTAAAATGTTAGATTTAAATCATTCATTTCAGGCTTTTCCCTTCACTCATCAGATTTCTTCTGATACCTGGTGGAGGTATTTTTCCTTTTTGAATTTCACAGACAAACTTGCGGTTTGAGGGTTATGACGACACAAATGGAAAGATGGTCCCAGAAGAAATAATGTGTTTGAAATAAACTTGGTTCCCTGTTTAAAGGGCTGCGTTCAGGGACTTTGTTTGTTTACCGTGTTTGTACGAGCAGAAAGGACATTATAGTTGTCTCATGGCCCATTTACCTTCCTCAGCCTGCTGCTGCTCCCCCGTGGCTTTGAGATGTGGACTGATCCCTCCCTCTTACGCTCACTTTTATCATCCTTCCTTCCTCCAGCCACACACTTCCATCACAGCATTACTCAGGTCTTTCTACCCTCTGGGTCTCAGGTTTTTTTTTTCACATCTCTCTCTCTCTTTGTCTCCCTTCTCCTCACTCGTCTCTTTCTCTCTACCCCCCTTTTTAACCATCAACTCATCTCGCAGTAAATTTGTCTTTAATCATTCTGTAATATGTGGTCATCCTGCCGTCACTGCTTCCTGTGGGTAATAATGATAATAGTGGGGAGGATGACAGGGATTTGATATGAAGATGCTTACAGTCTGCATTCCACAGGCGCAATGAAAGTGTGACTAGAGCATGTAGAAAAATGTCAAATAGAGGTTGTACAAGGATGTTAAAGGTGCATTATGTAATAAATCTAAATCAACTGGCCACAAAATCCTCCTAATATGTCACAGAGACTCAGGAATAATGTTCATATAACAAACTGAACTCACCAACAACAACAGTACAGACAAAATATTTGCATTAAAAAAAATATTTTGAAGACTGCAAATCATGTTTATGTTTTGAAATCACGCTTTGGCATGTGGCTCCACCTACCGACGTCTACCAATCATTGCAGTCAGTAGAGTCTCAGCTCAAGAGCAACCACGGGTTGCCAGTTACGTCAGAAAACGAAACCTAAAAGACCTCGGTATTTTGAATTTGAATGTAGTAACTGTTTTTGGCCACATTCTTACATATAGCATTCTACTGTATGTATACAGATGGTTCTTTCAACACACATCTACACAGTGAACCTGCAAAACCCAAGTTGCGCCCATATAGAAGTGATGGAGATCAATACAGACAAACACTTGTTCCCCTGTTTGTGGAAAACAACTTATATCACCTGTATATTACATCTGCGGTCCCCAGCCTTCCTGGAGTCGGGTATATTTTTGTAAAACAACTAAATATTTCTTCTTTCACCCAGCTTCGGAAATCTCTTCCTTCGGCTGGTCTCAAGTTTAGCTCAGGTCAGTCAAGGTCTCTGAGGACCATGTGGATATATACAGTACAGTTGCTTGACAGGCTTTAAAAACATTGAATACAGTTTCTTTTAAAAGGCCATAGTCCATGGTTTTTTTGTTTTTTGAAATCCTGGGATTTAATTTATAACCTTAAAGCGGAACTAGACCGGAAGTTCCTATTAGTATTAGTTTTTTTGGTGTGTATCTGCGTCATTACCTTGTTTATGAAGCCCTGACGGTTCCAAAACAAACAGTTCAGCCATTGCTGAGAACACTGTGTTTTATTGTAATCTCGGGGCTCAACGAGATCACTGAAAATCCCGTAATAGTTACGTAAACAGCGGTTCTCCTGAACAGCAGATCGTCCTGCTCCGGGCACTAGTCCGGGCACATCCGGTTGCGTACATTGAACCGCAGAAGAAGAATAACGTCCGTTGTGGAGGTGTTTCACGAGCAACAGTGTCTTCTGACTCTGGGTCTGACTCCGGGTCAAAGGTCTTTAAAGGGACTGCGGCGGATAGTCGTGAAGAAGCTATTTTTAAACACTGTTAAAACAATGTTTTGATAATGAGGAGCAGTGCATCCACCGTTCCAGAGGGGGGCGCTGCGCTTCTGAGAACGGATGTGCTGGATAGTACTGGCCAATCACAAGACTCTGTCTTCTGGGGGTGAAAGTTCACTATGAAATTTCACAGCAGAAAAACACCGTCAGAAAAGAGGATTTCTATTGGCTCGTTTACAGCAACAAGGAGGTTTTTTTACCATAAAAACAAGTTAATATATGTAAGTCGACCTCCATAACTAACATATATGTGCAACAGGACCACTCTATGTGAGCTTTAAACTTTTCCAGTATTTCCTGTTACTGGCTGAAGGCAGTAATGTAAATGAGATTGTTTTGTGAGTGATTGCAGGCTGTCAGGACATGTCTCTACAACCTATAGTGGGAATGTTCTGACAGTCATGTTCACTTAGTGATGTCGCAAATGCAGTCACTACTAATTAGTTTATCCATCCGTCTGCCCAGGTGCTATAATTGTAATAATGTATGTCATTAAGACGTTAGTGTTTTGCTGTATTCAGCTGCAAAGCGCTCGATTGGTTCTACCGGCTTTCCAACATCATGTAATACTGTGGCTGGCATGACTGTGAAATGACCATTCAGTTTCATTGAATTTATTATTGCATTACAACGGTTTTTGAAATTTAAAATAAACCTGCCCACCTCTACTCATGACAACAGAGAGCACATCCTCTGGAAAACATGTATGATTTCTGTTGTTAAACACTGTTGGGCATAATGCCAACCTTCTCTGTGTCCCCTCAGGTATACATGTACCAGCTGTTCCGCAGTCTGGCTTATATCCATTCCCAGGGCGTGTGTCACAGAGACATTAAGCCTCAGAACCTCCTGGTGGACCCAGAGACAGCCATCCTCAAACTCTGTGACTTTGGCAGGTCAGTAACTGACGCTGCCTCTGGACATGCGTGTCTTTCCTTATTCTGTCTCTGTTTGAGTATCTGTGTTTGTTTGTGAAAGCCGTCTGTTTCTCATTCTTGACGTGTTCTTTACCTCCCCGTCTCTCTGTCTTGGTCACTCGTGTATCTGCTGTATTTGTAAAAGAAACAAACTGACAAATAAAAGGTTCATGTTGTTTGACACACTGCTGTCTTCATGTCCCATCTACGAAACTTGCAGTGCAAAGCAGCTTGTTCGCGGGGAGCCGAACGTGTCCTATATCTGCTCACGGTACTATCGCGCCCCAGAGCTCATCTTTGGTGCCACCGACTACACGTCCAACATTGACATCTGGTCAGCGGGCTGTGTGCTGGCCGAGCTGCTGCTGGGTCAGCCCATCTTCCCCGGAGACAGTGGTGTGGACCAGCTAGTAGAGATCATCAAGGTACAGTACAGTAAGGATGGTGGAGAAAGGCCAACTGATTGTATAATCCACTAAATGGTACAAGCCATAGTGTTGTCTGTTCGTGAAACTAGTTTCCACACAGCTTTAGATGCTGTGCTGCATTTAATTTTTAGTTTATTGTCATTTTACAAAGCAGAGCCAGTACAACACAATTCCCTGTATCAATACGGACAGTGTCGCATTGATGAGACAATTATCATTAACAGTCTGTGACAGTGCACAACGTGATTCAGTCATTGTTTTCTTCCAGGACATGATAAAAATTTAAAAAGCATTGACTTTAGAATCAACCACAGTGTAAAAAATTTATCAGTGTTTCTACAGTATCTTTAACCCCCGGATTTCCACTGGACGCGTTACAGCCGCGGCACGTCAACGGCGCGGTTCTGCTTCGACCTCTGCCCGGCGTCGATCCCCACCGGGCGCGTAATTCACGGAAGATCGCGTGATAATCTCGAACGGACGAGAGTTCGCGAGATCCAGCGATAGACTGTGTGTATAAAGGAAACAACAACAACAGCTTCTTTCATTCTCCGACGTGGAAGAACTGTTGATCTGTTGTCCTAAATTATTTTATGTTTCTCTACTTCAACAATCAGTCTCTCGTCGTACATCATGACTCTCCGAGACGCTCTGATTAATTGACCGTTGACCTGGCAGCACCGGTCACGACGTAATGTTGATGTGAAGTTGTGAGAGGCTATATGACCTGCTTATTGTCTTTTATTTTGAAAGGGGGGGCGGAACTGTTTTACTTTTACTTAGTTTATTATGAGAAATTTTACGCGGTTCAGCAGCGGCAACGGCAAAAATAGAACCGCTACCTATCGCAAGCCGCTTCTGGGACGCTGCTGAGACGTTCTGCAGCGCGTCTGGTGGAAATGCTCTCATTGATTATTAGAATGGAAGCGATTTGCAACCACGACCGCACCGCTGACTTGCCGCGGCTGTAACGCACCAAGTGGAAATCCGGGGTAAGAATTCCAGAAAGAATGCTTACACATACAAGGTTTAGTTCTCATGTAGTTCTAATCCACAGTGACATTCCCACCTCCTGTTTTGCATATAAGATATAGAGTTTATAATGATCGGCATGACTAAATATTGACTTTTCCCCCTCTTGTGTTAGGTTCTGGGGACACCGACACGAGAGCAGATTCGGGAGATGAACCCCAACTACACAGAGTTCAAATTCCCACAGATTAAAGCGCACCCTTGGACAAAGGTATGTTCTGGAGAACATTAATGCTGGATTACAGTAAATCACACACAGGCTCAATGGAATACTTTTAATATGTACTGTATGCCAGAACAGACCCAGATCGTATGAAACGGAGATGAGATGATATAGACTTGGTGTGTATTCTTAATTGTCTTTCTGTTTACAGGTGTTTAAGCCTCGTACCCCACCAGAGGCCATTGCCCTCTGCTCTCGACTGCTGGAATACACGCCGGTGACCAGACTCTCTCCTCTGGAGGCATGTGCACACGCCTTCTTCGATGAGCTGCGCCAGCCCAACACTCGCCTGCCCAGCGGACGAGAACTGCCGCTCCTCTTCAATTTCAGTCCTGTTGGTCAGTTCTGCCTTCCTTTGTGTTTGTCTTACCTGTGTTTAACCTGTAAGATCCTCCCGATTGGTGTTTTCGTGCCGTTTTGCTTCTAGCCTTTTTACATGTAATTAAATGTATTTGTTTGTTTGTTTATGCACTTGCAGAGCTGTCTATCCAACCCCAGTTAAACTCCACACTCATTCCTCCTCACGCTCGTGCACAGACATCACCTGCCTCACATGGTATGTTGGGCCATATGGAAGGATACTGTTTTTGATGCAAAATACTGAGAACAGCTGATATTGTTTTTTTATTGTTCAGGGTATCCGCAGGGTCTTAAAAAGTCTTAAATCCAATAATTTGAATTTAAGGCCTTAAAATGTCTTAAATTCTCCTAATATCTCACAAAAAGTCTTAAATACAATTTTGAAGGGTCTCAAAAATCTATTAACGTTACTTTTATTTAAAACATGCATAAACTTTTGAGGATGCGATAACATGTAGGCCACCTGTGCTGCCCGGTGACAATTTATCGAGCACCACTAGCTAGTGTGCTGTGCGCGCGCCGCGGTGTGTTACAGCTTAGCATAGCAGCGTAGAAAACTTAATGAAAGCCCACAGTGAAGCCGTATTGCAAGTTAAACAATGTGTGGCTCCAATTTTCCTTCATGTCTTTGTACTTTTTTGCCAGTATAGATTTGAAATGAGTCTTAAATTGTATTCATTATGGTCTTAAAAACATCTTAAATTTGACTTATTTAAACCTGCAGAGACCCTGTTGTTGGTGGTGGTTGTTTTTTATATAATAAACAATAATAATAATAATTTAAAAAAAATAGATAATTTGAATAATCCTCTATAATATCTTTACCTGGTTGATGCTAACCTGTTTAAACTTAAGCCAATATTTTGTGTGTTTAATGTATTGTTGTAAGATGCTGCACAGATAATACAGTGATTCAAACAATGATGAATGAAATGTAAAAAAAACATGACTGAACTTGTTCTTTTTTAAATTTTGACCCATGTATTTCCTCTCTCGTCCTGCAGAGGGCAGTGTGTCAGACAGTACTGCTCAGCCCAGCTCAGCGCCTGGATCCATCAACAACAGCACCTGAGCATCCCTCCCTCTGTCATCCTTTCTTTTCTTTTTTTCCCCCCCCATCTTACCCCGTTTTCCTTTATCCCCTCTGCTCTTCTCTCTCTCAACCTTCGTCCTGGCTCCAAACCCTTAAAATAAGAGAAAAAAAAGAAAAAAGCCTCTACACGCCCACATCTACACTCAGCATTACTATGTACTCTGAATGTTAACCAACCGATTTCCGTGGCTGCTAGCTTCAGGAGGATGTGGTTTGTTTTTAAGGACGTTAATGTAGCCGTGGTTGGGCTCAATATAAGCCGCATTTCTGTGTTCAGGTTGACCCATGTCTGCTCTGTTAGAATAAAGAAATGCTACATTGCTTGGGCAGGATGTTTGGGAGATGAGGAGGGGAGTTGTACATGTCGTGTGGATTTTTCTGCATTATTATTATTATTATTGACAGTTGACTTTTATCCCTATTCTGTGCTTTTTTTTATTTGTACGAGCTCATTTTAAATGTGTGGCTGTGGTGCCACAGAATGGAGTTTTTGCTTGGCGTGAGTTAAGACGAGGCCTGTATGTAAGGCCTGATCCTCATTGACAATCATCTTAGTAGAGTCAAAGACGACGGACTCGTTCTGCACATGGTGTTTGATTGTGCGTCCCACTCTGTACGCCCGTTGCTTTTCTGTCTGTGAACTCTGCTCAAGTGTTGTCAGTCGGTTCACTCAGCCCGGTGGTGAAAACCTTTTTCCTTTCTCTTTTTTAATCTCCCTGACGGAACAGATTGGCAAAATCTTTTGACCATGTCATTTTAGATAACGGATGGTTTTAAATTTTATTGCAAAGCGGGGGCACTGCAGCCTGTCTTACCGTTTTCTTTTTGAATACTAGCTCCTCGGCTGCCTTTTTTATGAGTAAGAGGGAGCTTTGTGTGAGCGCGGTGCACCTCTTCAGTTTCTTCGGTGTAAGCTCACGTTGTCTTATGTTAAGCTGGAAACCAAGCATGTCGTGATGATTCTCGAATAAGTATTGCACATCTCCAAAAAAAGGAGGAGTAGTGGAAGAGTAAAAAAAAAAAGGAGGTGAGCTATGTGAACGTAATGTCACACAGATGGAGCCGACGGTGTGGGCGCTCCAGTTCCATCCACGAGACGAGGTCTCAAAAACACAGTTTCCGGACAATATCGTCGCCCTATTAACTATGTCACTTCTACGCGTTGCGTTTCATATCGCTTTGTCGAACGGTGATGTCGGATGTGGAGGGAGAGACTGCGAGTGTGCACACGTGTACGGTTTGCGCAGGAGGAGGATCTCTGTGTTGTGCTGAGTGTTGAAAACCCTCTCCAGTCCTTCCCAAACACCTCATCACGTCGCCCCTCTTCCTCGTTCAGTCACGCAGCCCTAACGGTCCGTCGTCTGCACGGACTGTTTTTCGTTTTTTTCCTTCTTCACGCAAATGTGCATGTTCAGCCCAGGTTGACTACAATATATTACATCCCATAATAATAATCTGACCAGAAATGATGCTGAAAACCCTTGACACCCAAAAGCTTTTGGAGCCCTCCTCCCTCCCCATTTCCTCTTCACGCCCCGTCCCTCTGCCTTCTGCTTCCATCTTTCGTCCTCCTTTTTTTTTCTCTTTTTTTTTTTTCCACTGCTATACTGTAAATATCAAGTACCTTTTTATTTTATTTTGTTATTTTTTTTGTTATTATTGTTATTATATTGTTCTTGTATTTTTTTTTTTTGCCAGTAGACCGGTGCAGCAGCAGCCGGACTGTTTATCCTCAGTCGCAGTCTGTAAATACAATTTCATTTCAGTCCCTGGTTCAAAAGGGGGAAAAACAGAACAAAATGTTTCATTTTTAATTCTCTCTCCCTCCATTTCTCTCTCTACCAACTTTCCCTTTTCCCCATAAATGTTGTCATATGTGTTCTATTTATTGTATTGTGTTTTTTGGGGGGTGGGGCTGGTTTATTTTTTTAATTATTATTATTACTGTAGTGGTCACTATTGTGGGATTTGCTTTTTTGTTTAGTTCTTTTTTTTTTTTTTCCTTATTCCAGTTTTTAGTCCAGCGGCGTCACATGCAAAACAATTTAACATCCAAGATACTGTACACAGATCATGACGGGAGTTGGCGTTTCGAACCGTGAGTTTATAGCTGCACATGCTAGACATCGAGTGGAACCTCTGTTTTCCATTTAACTTCAATGTGAAGGGAATGTTACAAACCTCAGTTTAAAAAAATGAAAGACAAAAAAAGAGGTTGAAGTGTGCATCACCGTGTGTGTGTGTGTGTGTGTGTGTGTGTGTGTGTTGTGTGTGTAAGAGAGGGGGGGAAAACAAATGTGTCCATGTGACATCTCCTGTGTCTGACTGTTTTCCCTCTCCGAGTCGTACGAGTGTAACGGGTTTGAACTGTTGACCTTCAGCGTGTGTTTCACAGATACTTTGTGAGTGTCTTGAACACAGCTGCAGGCCGTGTGTGTGTGTGTGTGTGTGTGAATGGATGTTATTCTGTGTTTTCTTAAATGAAGAGCTGACTAAATGTGCTTTTTTTTGGTCCTATTTTATTATTTTATTTGTTTTGTTTCCATAGTGATCTGTCCCATTTAGTTTTTAATTTGCTGTGACCCTGCTCTTTTATCATCTGGGGGGGGAGGGGAAGGGGAAAGGGGGAGGGGGGGGGGTGTCATTGTTGGGAACAGAGAGATTAGATAAAGGAGATGATGAACAGTGAGGGATGAAGGGAGAGAGACAGTTTTTGTTTGTTGGTATAAATAATTAAACTCATTAATAAAGTGATGAAACTGTTCCTGTCTCATAGTCGTGACTAAATGATGAAATATTGAAGCGTGTTTAAAGGCTCGCAGCAGGAATACAAGGTTGTAATGAAATAATAACACCGTGTTTATTGACGACAACTGACTTGGCCTGTGTGCAAACAACGAGCACGTCGGTGATCGGGACTTAAAAGTGTGTCAAATGTTCACATTTGGCCTCATTTTTTTTTCCCCCCAAAAAAAACACGCTGTTAAACACATTAACATCGTGTCAGCCTACAGAATAATTGCCTGAATAATCTGTGTTTTGTGTTTTCTCTCTATGAAGTAGTTAAATAACTGGTTTCTTCAACTTTCACTCAGGAACATGTTTTTAATTGTCTGATATTGAGTCACTGTAATTATCAATTTGGAAAATATTGTGAGCAAATTACTACTCCTTATGTTTAAGTCCAGGGGTCCGTTTCACAAAGCAGGTTTAGTGAAAACTCTGAGTCTGTTAACCCTGAAATGAGGGAAACTCTGAGTTTTCCGTTTGACAAAGGGAGGTAAGTCAAACCAGAGAAAGAGGAGTAACTCTAGCCTGTTTCACAGAGAGAGGTAACTTAAGCTCTCGGTCAGTTACCATGGTAACATGCTCTTTGAAACAAACCTGGTCGGGAGCAGGTTTTTCTCCGCAAACCTTGAGTTTCTCTCTGTCTCCGCCCTCTTTCAGACACACACGATATTTGATTTCCTCATTCATTCAGTCAGCAGAGTTTTAGCGTAGTATAGTTCTGCGTCTGTTCTGCGTTAAAATTAGAAGTTATATTAGGTGGAGACTATTTTCACTACCATGTCCGTGGATGAAGGTGCAGCATTACTGCGCAGAGAATTAAATATTCGTCTGGAGATGATTATCAGACCTCATATATGTTCTTACATTTCCAGACACTTTTCTTTTTGAGCGGAACTGTTTCTTTGGGGTCCCGTCCCCAAATTGGGTCGCGAGATGCTTTCTGGGGGTCGCCAAATCATTTTGGAAAAATATATATAAAAAAAAAAACTTTTTTTAAAAAAAAATATATTGTTCCAAAATGATTTGGCGACCCCCAGAAATCATAGAAGAAAAAAAAAAAATGTTTAAAAAAAAAAATTAAAAAATATATATATATTTTTTTTGATTTTTTAATTTTTTTCCAAAATGATTTGGCGACCCCCGAGAAGTCATCTCGCGACCCTAAGAAAAAGGTCGCGAGATGACTTCTGTGGGTCCAATAGGGGATGCTTTCTGGGGGTCCAAATCATAGAAAATATATATAAAATATAAAAAAAATAAAAACTTTTTTTTTTGTTAAATATATTGTTCCAAAATGATTTGGCGACCCCCAGAAATCATAGAAGAAAAAAAAAATGTTAAAAAAAAAAAAATTAAAAAAATTTTTTTTTTTAATTTAACTTTTTTTTTTTTTTTTGATTTTTTTTTTTTTGATTTTTCAATTTTTTCCCAAAATGATTTGGCGACCCCCCAGAAAGCATCTCCCCCAGAAAGCATCCCCTATTGGACCCACAGAAGTCATCTCGCGACCTTTTTCTTGGGGTCGCGAGATGACTTCTGTGGGTCCAATAGGGGATGCTTTCTGGGGGAGATGCTTTCTGGGGGTCCAAATCATAGAAAATATATGTAAAAAAAAAAAAAATTGAAATTAATTTTTTTAAATCAAAATTAAACCGAGCGGTTTTCCAAAATGATTTGGCGACCCCCAGGGTTGCATGTGTGTGTGTGTGTTTGAGTGAATGAGTCCTGGGGAGTGTTGAAGTCTGTTCTGTGTCTACATTACAAGTTATATTAGGTGGAGACTATTTTCACAACCATGTGCTTTTGACAGTGATCCCGTGGATGAAGGTGCATCATTACTGCGCTACTTTTCTTTTTGAGCGGAACAGTTTCACGTCACAGTTCATCATTTACATTCACAACCTAATCAGTCCTTACATTTCAACATTAACAACCGGAGTCACGCTCTTACATCAGCAGAAAAAGCAGATATTGTGTGTTGCGCTGCGGTTTAAAAAAAAAAAAAAATGTACTTACAAATTTACAAATTTACAAATGTTTCTTTTATAGAACGTCATAGATGCAGAGCACTTGAACGTGATATAAATAATGAGAAGTCATTTATGTGTGAAAACATCATTATGTTGGGGATAAAACAACTGTACAGTCAAACAGACACTTCATATTTACTTTATGTAAAACATGATCAAAATGAGGTTAATCTCATGAGATTATACCGAGGTCTTACCTGTTTGAACAATGTTTTTATGTTTCATATTAAACTGCTGCCAACTGCGCTTCTCCCCCGCGGGATTACACCTAAATTAACTAAATTAATAATCTACAACTCAAGCAGTTTCCCTCTGTAATATTATTGTGATTGTGCAAAGGACGACATTTAAACTTCCTCATCATCATCCGTGTTCTCTCTCTCCGACGTCGTCTCCCTCTCTTTTGCTGCTGTTACACTTCCTTCTAAAAACTTGCTCAAACTCACGCATTAATATTTTCCAACTCCAGTGGGTGAATAACGTCACCCTCCGCTTCCTCGTTGTCATGGTGACTCGTTGAAACGGGGCTCCATTCATGCTGTCTTTTTATACTTGTGGTGAAACTACTCCGAGTTGAACAAACTAACTCAAATCAGCTTGTTTTGAAACCGAAAACTCAGAGTTTCCTTTCTCAGAGTAGATCAACTCAGAGTTCAGGGTTAGACTCAGAGTTTGTTGAAACTGCTTTGTGAAACAGGCCCCTGGTAGTAATCAAGCAGACGTGTGTTATTATTTATAGTATTAGTATTAGTATAGTAAAGTACTAGTATATAGTATTTCCAAATTTTAAACAGTACTTTTTGCTCATATCGTTGATGATTTATTTATTTTTTTAAATTTCAGAATGATATCATGCATTATTTTTGGCATTGCCTGAACTGCACGTGTGAAGCTATTAACCTGCCATTCTTGATCCAGCTCCATCTTACCAATTATTTGGTGAGTAGCAACTTTATTTTATTGATTCATATTACGTATAATATTATAGTTTGATTGATTTGATTAGTTTTGTTTGCATTGATGATTACAGCATATGCACATGCGAGAAAGATTTTGGTTAGCAGCTAGCTACATTTTCAAAATAGTCACAACAACACAAGGAGCACATTTTAATTTCTACAAAGTTAACGTTTGTTGACACCTGCATTTTGTCAGTGAATTAATGAAACTTTATGATAGTTTGTGTAAACATTTTACCGTCTATTAGTGTTACTTGGGGACCCCAGGTAATTAATCCAGTGCAAATAGGGCTTTTGACGACACTTTAAAGACAGTGCATGCTAACTATTGTGTGTGATAGGGCAGATTCAAATAAAGGCAAGTTTATTTTCAAGATAATTATTGTATCACAAATTTAATACTGAAGAATATTTGCTTTGCTGTAACTTTGACTGTTTTTCCATCTTGCATTGTGCAATTGCCTGTTCATTTGTAGTGGGATTTTTTTTGACACATTTCTCTGATGTTGCAGATGCAGCAGATGTTTTCACCACTGCTACTTACAGGCTGGATTGAGAAACCTGGTGTCTTTGAGTGAGCCGTAACTCTGCTGCCAATGTTCTTGGACTTCAACACAGTGCAGTACTTTGACAGTGAGCTGACTTTCTTCTCGAAAACAAAAAGTATCTCGGAATGACTTGAAATTTACCATCATAATAGTCGGCATCGCCCTGAACAAGGATGTGTTAAAAATATTTGCAAACCTCTTAAGGAATAATTTTAATGATTTTTTGAAATTCAGGTAATGATCCATTTGCTCTGATGCACTTTGACAGTAAACTGATTTTCTTCAAAAAAAAAAAAAGTATCTCGGAATGACTTGAAATTTACCATCATAATAGTCGGCATCGTCCTGAACAAGGATGTGTTAAAAATATTTGCAAACCTCCTAAGGAATAATTTTAATGATTTTTTGAAATTCAGGTAATGGCCCATTTGCTCTGATGCACTTTGACAGTGAGCTGACTTTAGTCTAAAAAAAAAAGTATCTCGGAATGACCTGAAATTTACCATCATAATAGTCGGCATCGCTCTGAACAAGGATGTGTTGAAAATATTTGCAAACCTCTTAAGGAATAATTTAATGAATTTTTGAAACTCAGGAAATGATCCATTTTCCCTGATGCACTTTGACAGTGAGCTGACTTTCTTCTCGAAAACAAAAAGTATCTCGGAATGACTTGAAATTTACCATCATAATAGTCGGCATCGTCCTGAACAAGGATGTGTTAAAAATATTTGCAAACCTCTTAAGGAATAATTTTAAGGATTTTTTGAAATTCAGGAAATTACCCATTTGCTCTGATGCACTTTGACAGTGAGCTAACTTTAGTCTAAAAAAAAGTATCTCGGAATGACTTGAAATTTACCATCATAATAGTCGGCATCACTCTGAACAAGGATCCATTGAAAATATTTGCAAATCTCTTAAGGAATAATTTTAATGATTTTTTGAAATTCAGGGAATGGCCCATTTGCCCTGATGCACTTTGACAGTGAGCTGACTTTCTTCTCGAAAACAAAAAGTATCTCGGAATTACTTGAAATTTACCATCATAATAGTCGGCATCGCCCTGAACAAGAATGCGTTGAAAATATTTGCAAACCTCTTAAGGAATAATTTTAATGAATTTTTGAAGTTCAGGGAATGGCCCATTTTCCCTGATGCACTTTGACAGTGAGCTGACTTTCTTCTCAAAAACAAAAAGTATCTCGGAATGACTTGAAATTTACCATCATAATATTCGGAATATGTTCGTAATACTGTTAATATATATATGTTCGTAATACTGTTTTTAACATGCAATTTATTCAGCATATTAAGTTTTTACATGTCGTCTTTACATTCAAATAAAAGTAAAGTGCAATAAGAAGCTGCTTTTTCTCTTACATTTTAATCACATGATTAAAAAATCACTAAGTTAATTTTATTATGGTTTGCCTTCTGTGCTTGTGGCCACGTTCAAACAGAGATTTTGTGAAACCTGAAGTCAATGACATGTGACATGTTTATCTTAACAAAAGTGCCTTTAACTGTGAGCAATCATATTTTTTCAATAGATTATCGAAATGTATAAATAAAACAAGCCAAATAGTCATTTAATTGTAAAATACAGTGAAAGTCATTTTAAATATCAGTTTACACTGTATTTTTCATTTACAGGGCAAAACTGTACATTTCAGTGACAGTAAAAAGATGTTAATTTTCCAATCGATTGCTGCACCAGAAGCATGTGAGTGGTGATGAGTGAATGTGTGAACTGTGAAACTAGTATAAAGCAGTTTTGACGTCATGATCATGAGGATAAAACATGTTATTACTATATATATCTATGTATATGTGCTATGTATATAGTATGTTACATCTGTCCCCAATATACATCTTCTTTACGTCAGTATTACTCTTCTACAGACTTCTATTTTCTTTAATTTAACTACATTATTAGACGCCACTATAGTTCCTTTTTTGAGCGAAGGCTTTAAAAAGCCCATAAGGAGCTGGAGCACACAGCAGTCGCCTCCTCCGGCTCTGCAGTAGACCGCAGCAAACATTCAAAAGAAGTGTAGAGGCATGGTGAGCTGGGACAAAAGAGGCCTTGAGATGGAGACGTGTACTTCTGTGATGCTCACATGACTCATGTTTGCTCCGGGTTTTTTGTGTTTGTGAGCGTTTTTTTTTTTTTTTTTTCATGCAGGGTTTATGAAATGAAGCGCTCTCTCTCTTTATGCTCTGCAGTGGAGTCAGGTGCAGCGGTGAACTCTGGAAAAAGGCCAGATGCCGACTGATGAAATCACAACGGTTGTTATGGGAACTGTGCTGTTGCACACGACGGAGGAAATGGAAAGGGGATTTTTTTTTTTGACCTTGACTGATGAAATTGTACACTTCCACAATTTTGAAGATATCAGGCTTTTGAATACAGAGGGAAGGTTTCTGGAAATGGACACGATGACGCTCGCAGCACATTTCAGGGACACTCCAGCAGTCGTTATCTCCTCTTTTTTTTGGCTCGAAACTCACTTTCACTTTTCGATACTTGATCATCGGATTGAATTCAGGTCTTGGAGGACTTTTCTGCAGCACACCTCAAACACGGATGAATTTCTCCTTTTTATTATTTGCTTCCATTCAGACAAGAATGTGCTGTTCGCTGCTGCAGAAGAAGAGCAGGATTTAATGAAGTCTCAGGGTGTCCGTGATCTTTCTTCTTTCGTCTCTGTTCAATAGAAAATATTTATAGGCTCTGGCAGAACTGGCTTCTCTTCGCTAAAACTTCTCGGTTACCGAAAGTTAGCCTCGCAGGTTCAGCTCCGCCGTATCCTTGTATGACCCGTTCTAGTCAAATAGTATAAATCCTCGGCTCTTGAGCTCCCTGTAGTTCAGCTTTTTTTTCCCCCTCCTTCATCATTAATTGATTCACAGCAGATGTCTGCCTCGTTTTTGTGAAATAAATGAGCAGAATATCAAGTTTCCACTATTTACAGATAAAAAAAAAATAACTGTCAAAAAATCCATCACTGCTTTCGGCTTTAGTTTGAGTTGAGGCAGACGCATAAGCTCACTTTTCACTCGATATAACTCGAGCTCCTCGGCTTCATCCACCTGTCTCTGTCTCGCACAGAGTCGTTCTTTTTTTTTAACTCTTTCAGCAAAGCGAGAAAAGAAATGAATACAAGACCAACAGAAAAAACCTCCAGATATTGTTGTAATAGTGTGGTTCACAAATGTTGCCTTTCTTTTCTGTCCACCAACTCCATCCATCCATCTTCTACCGCTTTATCCTCCACATGAGGGTCGGGGGGGGGGGATATATTCCAATCTCAGCTGACACAGGGCCTTAAGGCCACATTATACTTCTCCGACTGCGTATGCGTTATCCGTCTGTGTCACCACGGAGACGCCTCGAGCCTTTATACTTCTGCGTCGTGGTGACGGACACGTGCTGCAATTTCCCGCCCGATCAGTAGGGGTCACTGCGCAAGGTTGTTGTGCTTCAGGTGAGCAATGGGGTCCGAGAAAGACAGTTGTTGTTGAAACAGTGGCCGTTTCTCACTTTTCTGTGTCACAGAACGCAGTTTTAAGATAATTTGAGGCGAGAAATTGTCCATTTAGAGTCTAAACATGTGCTGTGTGTGTTAAGATATGACGTATTTATAGTTTGGCAGCGACGTTGTCGGGGGTGTTCAGCTCCGCCTCTGTGGACGCTTGGTGCTCACTGAGAGCCGGCACAGAGCAGCTTTATCTCGGCCTGTCCTGAGGACCAATCGCAGCTCTTGCCGTCTCTGTTGTCCCTTGACGGAGTGACGGACACTTAAAAAATATTTTGTGCAGTCGGAGACGACGCAGAGACTCTACAACAGTCTCTGCGTAACCTACGCAGAGCACTTTACGCAGAAGTATAAATTGGGCTTTAGGTGGGGTCACATCATGGACAGTTCACCAGTCCATCACATGGACACATATAGACACAAACAACCACTCACTCTCACAGTCAATCTGCATGTTTTTTGGACTGTGGGATGCACAAAGACCCTTGTTTCCACCAGGTCAAGAATCTGGGTCTTTTTGCTCTATAGGCAAGAGTGCTAACCACTACATATACTAAATATTCAAAGCCAAACACATTCAAACCAGTCACCGTTCTCAAACCCTGGCTGTTTCACTATGCATAATAAAATACTCTTCATCACGGATTAAGATTACTGTTGATGATTCAGATTGAAGTGATAATAATCACAAGTATACAGGGTTCTCAACGTTTTGATACCTGAGGGCCAATTTAGGAACCCAACGTTGGACTGAGGCCGCCAAAGGAAAAAAAAAACAGAAATAAATCCCATTTGTAATCATTTTAATGACCAGATTGCAGTTCTACAGTTTACACTTATCGGTCTGTATCCAGTAATTTCCAGTAAAAATTTAACAAGCTTAGTAGCTCCTGGATTAAAGGTGAAGTAGTTTATAGTGCCATCTAGAGGAGAGGCTGAAATTTACAACAAAGACCTGCTCCTCTGCTCACCCCCTCCCTTCCCTGAGCGCTACGGTGTCCTCAGCCGGTCAAATGTCGTCCTCGTCGTCTTTCTCCGTGTCAGCAGATAAGGTTCGTGAGGCGAGGGAGAGGGCGGAGCTACCGCGGCCGTAGCAGACGAAGCGGAGAGAGTGGAGGCGGGACTTCCTGCTACAAGTAAAGAGACGCTTGATTTGTTCTCTCGCGTTTGTCCTTACAGGCTCCGGTAGAAACATGGCGTCTCTCTGCTAACAGTGGATATGCAACCACGGCCCGCGACCATGTTATTTTACATGACTTTTTGAAACACTACGAAAATGAAACAAAAACTATTATACAGCGACTAGACAATGCAGGAGCACATAATATGTATAAAAAAGTGGATTTTGGGTCACATAAACCCATAAATACTACACAGTGTCACTTTAAAGTACATTTCAAATGAACTACTATTACTTCTACTTGAGTAATATTTCATCAAAGTATTGGTACTTTTACTTGAGTACCATATTTTAGTAATTTTTCCCACCTCTGCCTTTACAGCACAGCATCACTTTCTAACACAGAGATGGACATTTTCTATACAGCACTGAATATCATTTCCTCTAAAGACAGTGTCATGTACGACACCCTTTTGTTATTGGAAGGACACTCATAGGATTTTCTCCAGATTCTCCGGTTTGCTAAAGACGTGCAACACGTGGGGATGTCGGTAGAAGATGAATGGACACCAATAGGAAACAAAGTTATAAGGTCATCTTACAGGGAACAACATCACGTTTCTCCACTCCACAGACACTCCTTTAGAAAGAATACGTTTTTTTTCAAAATTATATTTTGCTTTAGAGGCCACAAAGGAATGGCAGCCAGTAGAGCACTTCCTCGTGTTTTTACCAGTCTAGAGGGCACTTTAGTGCACATTTTTGTCCATTAGGGCCTTGTGCAACACCACTGCATATAAAGCTAAGAGAGAGGGAGCAAAATACAAATGAGGGCCATGGTTGGTACTAATAAGTGTGCCAGTGGAGGAGCAGGAATGACCTGTAACGTATAAATACAATACAATTGCCAAATACAGTTGTCATCACTGAGGCTTTAGCACTTTAAAATAAACCGAAAAAAAGCACACCAAAAAAAGCAAAGGAAAAATGATTTCTTTGCAATTTTTATTATTTTATTTACTTATGATAACAATAATGAAATTATATATATATATATATATATATGTATATTTATTTATTTTTAAATTAGACCCTACAGTATTTCAGATACAGGCCTCTACCAAACGGCTGAGATGTCGTTTCATAATAAACCTGGTTTGCATAATTCATAAAGTACAACATTCAGAACAAGTCACATTAATTTAGTGTTAGTGAGTTCAGCTTGATGCATTTTTCAATGAGTTATAGTGACTTAAAGGTGCCATATGTAAGAATGTGGCCAAAAACAGTTACTACAATGACACTGACTGCAATGACTGGTAGACGGCGGTAGGTGGCGCCACGTGCCAAAACGTGATTTCAAAACATAAACATGATTTGCAGTCTGCAAAATCATACGTTATTTTAATGCAAATATTTTGTCTGTACTGTTGTTGTTGGTGAGTTCAGTTTGTTATATGAACATTATTCCTGAGTCTCTGTGACGTATTAGGAGGATTTTATGGTCCAGTTGCTTTAGATTTATTACATAATGCACCTTTAAAGCGGGGTCGACCAAATGGTTGAGTAGCACCTTAAAGGGTTAACACGGTTGCCTCACAGCAAGAAGGTGCAGGGTTCAGTTTGCATGTTCTCCCCGTGTCTGAATGGGATTCCTCCAGTTTCCTGCCACCATTAAAAACATGTATACATGTTAGACGCAGGTCGGTCCATTGAGCGGCGTCGCGCTCAGCCACATCGTCTATGATCAACCCCCCCCCCCATCCCCATCCCCGTCTGACCTCGTAATGTCATTGTGCAATTTCGGTTGTATAACGACAATAAAGATCCATTCCTATGGCGAAGCCGGCTGCGGCCTTGAGTTTGACACGCGTGATCTAAACCAAATCGGATGTATGAGATGCGGGGGCTTGTCTCGAAATAATTTGATGCGAGTCATCTGGGAGGTTGTCGGCCTTTAAAGAGAACCACATGAGAGGAAGGGAAGAGGAGGAGGAAGGTGCATGTAAAGATCCTGAGTAATCAATGCTGCACGGCAAGACAGCGCCGCTCTCCAGGGAGCCACGGTCTCTGAAGCGCAACCTTCAAAGAAAAACATGTCTGCCTCATCATGCTGATATGATACGTCAAGGTTGAATAATGTTATTCCGCTGTGTTTTTGGTAGATTGTTCGCTGTCTTTGGAGCTTCAGCGGCCCCCCGTCCCCTCTGGCTGAACGCCCGGTCGGCTCTTTAATTCCATTTGGAGTCACGTTAAGGAGTCTGAGAAGCTACTCGTCTTCCCAATGAGCCAATGGGCCACTTTGGGGCACTGTGTAATTCCCAGAAATGAGTGGAGTGGGCAAGTCTATAGCTCCGCTGACCTCTGAGGATAATACTTGATGTGGCAGAATCCTCAGTGCAGCCTGCCTGTGCTCAGTCTGAGGAGGCTACGTATGTTAAGTGCTATATTTTGCACATTCAATAAACTTTTTCTGGATATTCAAGTGCGGTCTGAAGTCGTATGAGGCAGCTGTCGCGCTCACATTGTAAAAAACGATGTCGTCCGTCAGACAATGAAACAGTTGACCTGGTACGCCCTTCACAGGGTTTGCTGAGAGGGCTGTGTGATCATTTACATATTATAAAACATGGGTGTCAAACTCATTTTCACTGAGGGCCACATCAGCATCATGGTTACCCTTCAAAGGACCAGATGTAACTGTCATACAGAATAAATGTAATTAAATATCACCAAATATAATAAAGTAAAATAAAGGTAACTACTCCGTAACATATTGATAAATAACTTTCTATTAGTATTTATTACTTATTTCACTCGTTGCATGATGCATATACAATAATACACTGCGATCTAGTGCCGTCACTTTGCGGGTAATGCAATCGCCATGCATTGTGGGAAATGTAGTTTACGGTCAACGCAAGCCTTAAAGCAGCATAGACCTATTTTAACACTGACCAATTAATCACTCGCGGGCCACATAAAATGACGTGGCGGGCCACATCCGGCCCTCGGGCCTTGAGTTTGACACATAAAACGTGGATTATAACACTTTGAGTGTTCAGACGATGTTACTCTGCTCCATCAGTTCAACGATCCTGTAGGTTAAAAAGATTCCAATGTGCCACTTAAAATATTATCTCATCATAACAAAGATTTCCATCTTACAATCTAACCCAAGCAGATTTAACGTGTCGTAATATCATTTGTTTGATTTGAAGCTGAAATGTTGTACATGATTGCAGTGCAAATGTGTTGTCATTATTCCGCTGTTGCATGCGTGCATATTTTTTAAAATTTTTTATTCCATATTTTTTCTGTGACTCATTGTTATTGATACTGTATGATAGCAAACTAGTGCCAGTTCTGTATGAATGAAATAACCTTGTGATTAAAAAGTATGTGGAAAATATAAATGCAGAGAACAATAAACTATTGTAAATAGCTTTTAAAAAACTATATAAACTTAGTAAAAAATACATTACACTGTAAAGAATCCACACTAAAAAACAATATAAATATACAGAACAATCCAATACTGTATATAACTGAAAAAAAAAACACATATAAACTGGGTGGCACTGTGAAGCACTGCCACCTAGCCACCTGGCATGCATACTACATCAAATTTCACACACTTTTTTTCACGTCAGTTTGCATGCAGATTTCCACCCAACGACGCCCGTTTAAACGCCAAATAAAGTGGGAACAACGCCACTTTGTGTTCAGATCGTTGTCGTGTAAAGCTAGCCTCAGTGAAAATGAGTTGTGGGTTTGATTCCCACTAGTCTACGTGCCCATGTGTCCTTGAGCAAGACACTTAATCGGGTGTGAATGGCAAAAGTGTAGTGTAAAGCAGCTTTGGAGTGGACATTAAGAACAGTGCTACATAAACACAAACCGTCTACTTTGATGGGAAACAACAAGTATTAAAGGACAGATCGGTATCTTTTTTTTTTTTTCATAAATTGGCCTTTTATACAGAGCCCCTGGCGCGTGACTGTCCACGCTGCTGCGGCACTCGCGCGCCAGGGCTTCAAACTCGGTCACCGTTATGTGTCGTTGAATTCTATTGGTTCAAAATGTGACCGTTCCAGCCAATCGCAGCGTGTCTACTAATGTGCAGGGAAAAAAAGCTGAAGTAGTTGAACATTTCCTCAACCGGGAACGCCGGAATACGGTGAGTTACGTTAAATTAATAACCAATAATGTATATTTATGTTGCATTTTAGAGCTGTATTCGTGATATGTCAGCGAGTGATTATTAATGTATGGAGGATTTCAACGGGGGCAGACAGCTTATGCGAACTTAAGTCTGTCGCCGCCATTACACCACCGAAGAAGCGTATCCCGCCCTTCTTCTTCGTTTCTTCTTCTTCTTCGCCTTGGTATCGCAAAGTAAAGAACTACTAGCCCAAGTGGTTAACCGAGTTTAGTCACATGCTAGGCTGCCTCCGAGGGTCTCGTTCACTTCAAACATTCGATTTTAAGCTTTCAAGCTAGCCGGTTAGCTGGCTAGCTAGCACGCCGCGGACACGTTAGCTTTGTTGTTGGAAAAGATGGCTATCGTTGAATGTTAGCAACGCTAGATTGGTCAGATCTGATGCAGCGAGCTAACGGGCTGCTAACTGCTAACTGCTAACAGCGGGGCTGTCGTTCATTGTAGCACGGAGCTAAACAGGCAGCGATGTCACTGGGATGAGGCTTTAGCTCGTGACAGTATAACGTATATGAGCTCGGTTCATTTATGAAGCAGCCTTTGACTGACATTTTCCCCTGCATTTATTGTTGTAAAGTAGTGACTGACATCAGGTCATCCTCCATTTTGCATGTGATGGATTATCACCCGTCACGTTTAAATAATAAAATGTTAAATCCACTCGCCTGGATGGATGTCTTTATTTCCCCGGTCACGTAAACCTGGTTCACACACAGAAGTAAGTATAAATAAATAACAGCTAACCAGGACTAATGCAGTCAACACCGAGTCCTGGGAATGACAGACCATAATAAACAAGGCCATTATCAGTGGACCTAAGTCAGTACTGCTGTCCACTAGGTCAGTTATCCACGAAATGTCAGAAAATGGTGAACACATACACACACGTACATATGTGTTTATAAAGACATGTCATTATTGCAATGTAACGTAATTATTATGTTCATATTAATAATCTAAAACCAAACATGAATGAGAGAAAGAACTATTCTTAGTTGATAAATTGTCAAATTGATTTGTTGATTTTTTCATAACTGAATAATGTTGTTATAAAATTAGACATGACATTGACCATTTTTGGATATTTTTCTGCTGTGTTGTTGTGGAGCCCGAGTGTGATAGTAAAAACAAACTGAAAAGAGGACATTTGGAAAAAAATAAAACATTGTTATGTGAAAAGTGTGGGAGAATCTTTACTATATCTCCCAGTATTTTTGACACTTGGTAGTTGCAGCTCTTCAGTTAATTATTCTCTTGTTTGTTTAGCCTGATAACATGTCCTCCTCCATGATAACTGTTTAACTTAGCAAATAGGGCAAACATTTTTTTACACCCTCTTTCTGTTTCTTTTTACAATAAACCTTTTATTAACGTTTAAAAAAAAAACCATTTTTTTTAACCAATTTGCATTTTTACTTGATTCTACAAAGACTTTCCTGCTGTTCTATACTAAAGTTACCAAATGTCTGCCACTGAAAAGCAGAACATAAACAATTTACTGTCCAGTTTACAGTATAACCAGCCTCACATCCAGTGTCGGCTAGGGCTGAATGAAATACACTATTGGCTAGAGCTGAAGCGATTAATCGATTATTAACCGATTACTAAATTAATCGCCAACTATTTTGATAATGGATAATCGTCTTGAAGCTTTTTTCATGATTAAAACAAGATTTATGATCGTTTTAGGTTCTTAAATGTGAATATTTTCTTGGTTTCTTTGCTCCACATAACAAAGAAATCATTAAAACTGAATCATTTTGCTTCGGGGACAAAACAAGACATTCGAGAACATCGTAATTTCCAGCTTTGACAAACACTGATCAACGTTTTTGACATTTTCTGACATTTTCTGGACCAAACGATTCATCGATTAATCGAAAAAATAATTGTTAGTTGCAGCTCTACTATTAGTAACATGTGCTTAAACCTAGTGGACCCAAAGTTGCCCATCATTGTCGTTTTTTTAATAGGATAAAATACAATACATTATTATTGTTTGTTTGTCAGGTTCTGTTTTCAGGGTACAGCTTTGCTTTTGTGGTTTGATTTGTATATGGTGAGAAGAACAGACCGCAGGAACAGTGTTTTTGATTGTCGTTAAAATATATCAATTAGTCCTGGCTCCGCTCATGGTGAGTCATCTTGGCAACCTCAGAGTTAGCTCCCTGCCGGTAATGTCTGTAGCGATGTCTTAATATATGCAGGCACTTCTTTTTATCAGGAGGGGGCAATGTTCACAAATTCAAATGCAGTGCACTGGTGGGAAGTCATCTGCATAAAGCTAATATTCTGATATTTCCTCTTCAAAGCACATTAAGTTTTGTGAACTGTTACACCGCTTTATCTAAATCGGGTCTGCATCGCTGCGTCTCTCATGAAATGTTTTTGATTTCTATTCCCCTGGCAGCCATGGAGACTTCGTCGGTGTACATGTGCTTTCCCTGCTATCAGGAGTTCGACACTCTAGAAGAAGTGCTCAAGCACCAGTTGACTTGCACTGCTGAGGAGGAGCAGGTAGACACATCTGGAGCCACCCATGTCAGTGTTCCAGTGCTACAGACGCAGGTAAATATAATCACTGTTGGTTTTAGTTTTTTATGATGTGATTGTGACGGGTGTTTTGGGTCCAAGCATAGAAGTGAAAAACGTCAGTACTGTGATGTAATGCTGGAATGGCCAGGGTGGGTCTCATTAAAGCCTCTGAATCATAGAAGGAGAATAACCTTGAAGTGGCAAGTGGAACTTCAGCCATAAATTATCATTGTTCTGCTCCTCATCACAGTAATGGTGATTTTCAGCACTCACCAGAACATTAAGTTGTCGTGATTCAATTAAGCATCTCAAGACATTAACGGGGATGTATAACTGATTGATGGTCACACTGATGCCATATTTTTAACCAAGGAATAAACAGGAAGTCTTTTGGGGATAAGAGGGTTATTGTTTTGTGCTGTGATTGCTGTTTGACAGGCATCACAAGTGACAGGCATCACTTTTTATTTCAACCAGGTTAGGGAGGCAAACTCATATACTGGTAACGGGCAACTGTCATTAATAGGTATCTATTTAATATGGATAAACGGGTATATGTTTTACTCATTCAAAACTTTACCCCTCACACACTAACGCATTTCTGTGCCAACGAGCCATGCCAACTGTCCCCAACTAGTGCTGAGTGGTGCAGGCTCTGCTGTGATCAGGCAAAAATAAATAACATTCATTCATACAAATCATCACACACTTTTTTAAAATTGTTTTGTCACCTTTAATTTCAATATGGACTACAATACACGTATACTAGTTGACCTGTTTAAGACGATCTGTCATAAACTGATCTTACTTGAACCCATATCACTCTCTTATCACACTCTTTATCCCTTTTTAATACTTAGTACTTAATTGTTATTCTGTTTAGCTCTAAGGATAAAATTAAAGTTCTGCACATTGTTGCATCAGTATAATGAGTCACAAGTGAGGCTAATGGAACAGATTGGATTGTTGCATTTGGAAAAGAGGATTGATTAAGTATGGTCTTTTAAATTGTTTTTTTTAAACTATATATATATATTTGAAAGTGAGTGTTTTTGTATTTTGAATAAGCCCTCTCACCTAGCATTTACACTGTTCAGCCTAATGATTCAGTTCACTTTGAATAGGGATGGCCAATTCAGGCACAAAATGCTATTCGCATTTTTGAATGTATTATTTGTGGAGTGTTGAGTAGCCAACAAGATAAATAAACCTCTTGAATTCATAAAAGATGCACCACAAATTAGGTAGTTATTGGAGTAGAATATTTTTTACTATTGATGCAATTGATAAAAAATGGAATGTAACAGACCAAAACTATTTAACAGGAATATGGTAATGAACAAATAAACTATTATGTATTACTGTCGCCTCCATTGTAGGGAACAATTTAATAAGTAGTTTAGATAAATGGCAAATAGTGGGTGGACTGTCTAATATATAAACCAATTATCTTAATGACAACATCAAATACTCCAGTACTGATAATGCTGGAACGATATCTTCCACAAACAGCCAACAGAAAGTAGGGCAAACTCCTGGTGAGTAATTGCAGGGACTTTAATTTGAATGGGAGATCTAGTATGAATGCATGGAACACTAGACTGCAATGCTCCTTTAAGTATGAGCGAAACTACATGGCATACATGCACAAATATGAAGCGACTCTCCATGGACACAATGTGGAGAGTATGATTCAGCCCTTGCAAGGTCATGAATGCTTTTTTTTTTTTTTATCTCTGGCAGAGATGAAACAGATAAAACCAGCCCACAGAAACTTCTGCAGGTTAACTGACCAAACACTTCTAAGGCTGATTAACTCTTAAATAATTGAAAACGCTCACTGATCTAGCAGCATACGAAGGCTACAACCAACCTGTAATAGAACACACTGAAAAAGATGTACTGTGATTCTCCCTTCAATCTAAAAGAATATCTAATATAATAATATTTAGTCCTGAATGAACTGGTCCCCAGTTTAGAGTGTATGCACTTGCAGTCTGTGTACAAAACAATGCCTCTGTATGTTAATTATGTTGTATATCTATTCTTTGGCAATTTTTTACATAATGCACAATGTTCTTTTTTTATATTCATACACTCTTTGGAACATGGAGTTGGAATTTATTGGGGACTTATTTCATCAAAATGCTGAACTCTATTAATACAAAGCTTTGTGAACATGCTGTCTAATTACAGAGTTTAGAAGTTGTATAATGTGGTACAGTCACCTATTGAGCCAAGATTTTTTTTCTCTTAATCACTTCAGATAGCACTCAATGTTAAAAGCAGTCATCGGTCGCTACCTTGTCTTGATTGTTTTAGCTTGTGCCTAGACTTCCATTTGCAGTTTTAAACACACATGTCTATAAAGCTCAGAGTCGCTAGCGGAAAGAGAAGGAGTGCCATCCTTTCTCCTCATGTGTCACCAATTGGCGTTTTCTCATGGATCACCTGAGGAAATGCAAATAAAACAGCATACCTTATTGCTCCCCAATCATTGCATCGCCATAAGCCTCTTTACTGCAAACATTCCTTAGTGCTTTACATTGCGTGGAACTGGCAGAAAAAACTGGCTTTTTATGTCTCAAGGGAATGAAGAGCTGAACATGCAGAGATGACGCATTTAAAGGAGATTTTCAAAGAAAGTCTCCCCCAAAATCAGTCCACTAAAATAACATTTTTTTGATGATGTAGATCAACAGAAGTGCACCTGGGTCTGACGATACAAATGAGCTCCTCCCTTCCCTTTTCGACCCAAGTGTGATTCAAATGCTACATCTGAAAACTAACTTTATCAGAACACTAAACGTCTTCACTTCGCATATGGCTCTGTTGGAAACTCTCCATTAATCATGCAGTAAGGGTCCTGCCTAAAAGCTTATGTCTCTGTTTTTTTACAGTTAAAATTACACGACATACTTTATAATCTGGATTGAAATTATAGTATATAAAAGTGTAGCTGGTTACTAAATGGGCTGAATAGACAAAGATGGCTTGACAGAGTTGGTGCTTTGTCTCCTTATGAATGCAATTTATGTTTAGAGATTAATCTATTGTTGAAGCTTCAACACCAAATAAAATACAAATATATTAGCTTTTTGAGGAAGAGGAAAATTGGTAACATTGCAAATGCTGAATTAAAGTCTTTAGGAAACAACAGCGTAGTGATAATGTCATTTTTATTATTTCATGAATTGTGAAGGTCATGCTTTACTCAAGTTAAGCCAAATGCTTTTTGTCATAGAATGATTTGAATTTTTTCCTACTCTTCCAAATGCTAATTTTCCAAGCAAATGTAACCAAATTCGCAATAAATGCCAATCATTACAACTAAAGGGAAACACAGCGCTGTCTTAGCTTTACCTACTTCAATAGCTGCTTTTATCAGTCATTTAGGACAAAGCGAGGTATTTCTGCATGCATAATGCAATAAGAATTGGGGTTCCACGATGAGGGAACTTCTCTACATCCACTGCTCTTTTTAATATTCTCTTTATGAGGCGCACACATGCAGAGAGGGAGAGAGAGATGATGTGAGGAATGAGTAAATTAAAATTTTCTCACCTCAGATCATTTGTAGTGATGGCACAGAGGTGCTCAAATTCAGTGTCAATGATTCAGTTCTGAACTGGATCTATGTTCTAATGTGGCATTTGAAGTTGTGACATCATGGTCAGTCTCTGTTGTTTCCATAGAACCGTTAGCATGTGTATGCGCTGTAGTCACAGGTGTAGCAGGCATGCACCGCACCAGTGAATATTTATAAGCTGGCAGAAAGTAGCAAAGATGAAAGGTGGATATCTGAACCCTTTCCAAGATGGGTGGCAGTTGTGGATGAAGGCATATGAATTCCATGGATTTGGCGAATTTGTATTTTGCTTTGTTGTTGTTCTTTATTTGTTTTGAGGTTGCTGTTATTGCTGTAATGTTAGCCAAATGAGTGGTAATGTATTTTCTAAATGGTCCTTTGCTCTCACTGCCTTATTGCTTCCTAGCATTGGGAACTAATCATATTATTTTACACGACTAAGCCTTAAATGGCTCCGATTTGTCGGGTTCAGATGTTTTGGATACTTTGCTCCACGAGGGATCTTTCATTTGACACAATTTGCATATTGCTACTGTAATGCAAACGTAGTGCCCAGAAGACCATCGGCTGAGATGTCCCGAATTTTCAACTGCTTAAATTAAAATGGGACAAAATGGCTGTAGCTGTAAAATCAACTGTATAATAGGAAATTAAGTATGCCACCATGCACAACTAATGGAGTTTTGGATGTCTTAAACTATGACCTTGACATCCTGTTTTTTTTATCATCTCATTTGGTAGATGTAGCAAACGGAAAACCCCATGGAGTGACCCATTCAACCTTTGATAGTTATCGTCCTGTCTGAGGCCTTATCTTGGCAGCCTGGAGCTCTCAGAGGAGCCTAGGCTCTAAACACATGCTGCTCTAATTGACCTCAGTACCTTAGCGCTGAATCCTCATTCCTCATCTGCCAGATAGGATACAATTTAAGAAAAACACTGCAGGTGGAATTGACTTGAAGCAGTCATTTGATTAGTAGTGCAGTCTTTTTGTTTGTTCGAGGAAACGCGGAGAACAATGTGAAACATTTAATTTAATCCCTGTTTTCCTTTTTTCCATCTCTTGTGTAGCAAACGGTGATAAATGTATCGAGAACTCTTGCCGTTCCATCGATTCAAGTTCAAGCAGGACACTCCTCTGTGCACATTAAAAAGAGTGCACTCCAGGAGGCCACTGCTGATCCACAGGAGTCGTCGGACCAGCCCAGGATCCTCTATCAGTGTGGGGACTGTGATGAGCTTTTCAAGAGTCTGGAACTTTGGCAGCATCACCGTAAAGAAGGGATATGTCAGCAGTCTGCCTCTGAGAGCAAAGACACTTCTCAATCTAATCCTGATGCACAAACTGAGGCAGATGCCACCTTAGTTCAGACTGTCACTTCAGATTTAAATCCAGATGTTTCTCCTGGGTTTGAATCAGATATTGTGGAAAAAGTGGTAGGAGAGGAAGAGAGGGAGCCGGTTACAGAGACCTCTACACCGGAAAACTCTGAGCCTGTTGTTTCTGAGGAGCCTCCTTTGACCTCTAACGCAGAGGATTCATCTCCAAAGAGGAGAGGGGCAAACAAAAAGCCAAAGCCTGAACCAGTGCTCCTGTGCGTGGACTGTGGCTCGTGTTTTGGCCTGGTATGTGAACTGGTGGCCCACCGCAGAACCCAACACGGCTTTGAGGAAGCTCTACACCGCTGCTCTGTGTGTGGGGAATGTTTTCTTAACACTACACTCTTTCTTTACCACCGCAAGCAACACAGACAGAAAGGCGAAGAAGAGGTGGTAGCAGTTCCTGAGAAGCCAACAGAGGGCGTTTGTGCTCAGAGCAACGGGACAGACGAGCAGGGGCAAAATACAACTCCAACCATCACTGTCACCTCCACTTTCACACAGCCCGAGTTGTTTATGTGCTCTCTGTGTGGGCAGAGCTTTAGTAATGAGGCAGGACTGGTTGCACATCGTAAACAGAAGCACAACCTGAAGGACCCACTACACAGTTGCTCCCACTGTGGCGTTAGTTTCATGAACACCACCCAGTACCTGTATCATCGCCGGGAACACCGCTTCACACCAGCAGGGACAGAGGAGGTGGAGATGACTGAAACTGGTGACGAAATGACCACCGCCAATAATGAGGATACCGCACACGGCACAAAGAGGCTGCTTTCCCCGCCTGCCCCTGCCAGTGTTTCAGGTTCACCCGCTCCTAAAAGACATAGGCCCTCTTTAAGGATCATAAGGGGTGGTAATGCACTCAAGGGTAAGTAGTATTAATTAGTTTAAAGTATGGCTGAACGATTAATTGCGTTTGTGATAATATTGCAATGTGACAAAACAAGATTATGAAACTGCAAATACTGCAGCACGATTGAAGGGAGCCGTCTGTTGTGCAGCAGTAACCTCAGACTCGACAGAACCTGGCTCTGCACAGACACTTATGCCTCAAAGAGGAACTGCAACGTGTGTGTTTGAGAGAGGCAGTGAGGGAGGGACTGTGTGTGTGCATACATGTGTGAGAGAGAAAGTGTGTGTCTGTATGATTGTATGAGTCGGTGTGTGTGTGTGTGTTTGTGTGCGTGTGAGTGTAATGGTGATAGCCTTGTGTCACACAACTCAAATTATATGAATTGCACATCTTTGCTTTCTGTTTCTCACAGAAAATGCACTCAAAGATGACCGAGTGTCAAGAGCAACACGTGTATAAATGTGTTAGAAGCTGGTGGGACTTTTCTTTGAGAGTTGGAATAAAAAAAAGACAGCAATGACTAAGGCACTGGGAGAGCTCAATTGTTTTTGAATAATATAGAAGAAAATGAGCATAAAATAACTGCCCCTTAAATCACAGTGCCAATAGTTAAAAATAATAAATTGCTATTAGATAATTTTTTCTCAAATCATTCAGCCCTATTTTAAAGCCTGTTGTGTGGAAAAGCGGTTTGTTTCATGGTGTTTTGTTGTTTCTTATGGGACTTTTTTTTTTCTCCCACTGCTAGAAAAAAAGGGTACAGATGTTAAAGACGAAACAGAGGGAGGCACTGCATCAGACTCGGACAAAACCAACCACCCTCCACCCGCGAAGCTGCTCCAGGACTGGGCCCGTACACCACTACCCCACGTTTGCCCTTACTGCGGCAAAACCTTCACCCGGCGTGTCTTCCTCCGCACCCATGTGTATAGTCACACCGGAGAAAAGCTATTCACGTGCAAGGTGCCAATCAACTTTTAATCAAAATATATCCTCTCTTGAGGATGAGGGATAATTTGCTTTGAGCTAAATGTCATTCCTGTAGTGTACTTGACATTGATAGGATGATGTAATGCTTTGAAGAAGAGACAGACGCAGGCTAAACCTCAACATCATCATTTTTGACAGATTTTTCAGTGTCACTTGATCCACTTTGATCATATACAATTTTATCTCGAACCAAAGGTGCTTTAAACTATTCCAGGCCCGCACTTGTATATGGCACTGATCTCGATTTTGTGTTACAGATTTGCTCGAAGGCCTTCACCAACTCCCAGAGCCTTCTGCGCCACAGCATGAGCCACACGGGCCACAAGCCCTTCAACTGCGACGTTTGTGGCAAAAACTTCTCCCAGGCAGCCACGCTGAAGAGACACCGACGCATTCACACTTCAACGCAGCCTCGCCGCAAGCGTGGAAGAAAACCGGTACACGTCCCACCTGTTTCAGTTAGCCAAAATTGTTTTTTCAAATATACACCATCTGCTCCAAAATAGACACTTACAAAGAAAAAAACTAGATGAAGCTGAAATGAAATGGATTCGAAGAGATTTATTTGAGTGCCACGATCATTTTGTTAGTCGGAGTTATATTTTTGAAATGGTAGAATAAAAACAATAGGTTTAATTTGTAAATAGTTGTACTTCTGTTTTTATAATAACCTTAACTTCTGTGTTTCAATGCAGATGTGTGTTGTGGACAGTGACGGGGCTCATAATATCTTGTCGTGTCCTCACTGCCCCTCGAGGTTCAACACGGAGGATCAGCTTAACGATCATAAGTAATGACAATTTACTTTTTTTTAACTGTATTTGTTGTGTTTTGTTGTGAATGTGTATGATTAGAAATGGCAAAACACATGTGAAACAATTGTCTTTGTTTATTTCCAAGCTATTTTTTGTGAGTAAATATTCACGTGTAAGAATTCGGTTTCCGTGCATAAACCTGGACAGGATTTGGATAACTCGCCCTTGCCAGAAGCTGCGGTAGCTGATCTGTGCGACTACTGAGCAAGACCTTTAAGCTGCGTGATGTGCAAATTAACTGAGATGTCTAGGTGTCCTTGAGCCTCATCCACATACAGTATGATTGACAGACAGAGGCCCTTGCGAATTGAGATGATAAAAATCACAACACAGGATGATGGAAGAAATTGGTCTTGTCCTTCCTGGCCAAAACAATAGAAGAGTAGAAGATATTATGTACTATTTATTTTTATTTGTGTTAGCTTTAACACATGGCTACAGTGCAATTATCAGTACAAAGCAATGACTTCAGCCTCTTCAGTTTATCATTTTTTAATGATTCCACATTAAAAAAAGGTAGAAAAAAATAAATAAAATTAATGTGTAAGAATTAATGACATCTAATTTAACACTGCAAATTGTGACAAAAGGTAGACTTCTTTACTCACCCTTCACTTCTCAAGTGTCAGCCCCTGTAATGCTATTGCAAATGAAAGACCTCTGTTAAGGTTAAATTATAACCTCTTAAATACAGTACATACTTATGGTTAGTCTTTTCATATCTGCTGATGAACCCTCCTAAGAGTGAAATAATCATTCTTTAATCTCACAGATAGTTTGCTCATCTGCTGGAAAAAGCCGTCAGTCAAAAAAAAAATATTTCCAAGGTCAACATACACGCAGTATAATGTTTTAGGCTTTTTTTTTCTTCTTTTGATAACCCTCAAGCAGCAAATGTAATGCTGTCACGTTAACGTGCCTACCTCGTAATACTGTACATGCAGCATCATGTCTTCTTCTCATCACAGAACATCTGGCTGGAAGACAGACATTTTATATCTCCTAGTTGTCTCAGGGTCACCTGTCCCTGAAATATTGATTTCAATTGTCTTTTCTTAAACGGGGAATGGAAACAGCCTACATGGGCCTTGAGATGTCCTTGCACATCATCCCGAGCTTCCTGCTTTACTTTAAGTGACTTGCGTGATTCATTGCTTTGGCTATGGCGACACGTGTAGTTGTATGGTGTTCGTTGTGCAATATTTAGTGGAGTGTGTTTTTAAAGTTCACCATAATTTGTTTTTGTTCCGATTACGAGGAGCTGCCAAACAACCAATTTTTCTCATGCTGTGAACGCCGGCCTCGTGTAGCATTAGGTGAACACATGATAACACTTCTCTCCTCCCCTAAGGCCAAATCCAGCATAACATTATGTAGTGGATAAATATAGTCTCAACTCTGACTCCTCCCATTTTTCTGCTGTTCTTCTATCTCCAGCCATTATACAACTCCGCTAATACCCCTACGTTTAACCTAAAGGACATTCAAGCACTCGAATGATGGAAAAACCTTCAAGTCACACGAAGGACAGAAGCTTTAAATCAAAACATAATGTTTCCCACCTCCTTTATGAAGTCATTGTATATCAGGAATTATGTGTAATTATTTTACACAGTAGTGTTTTACAATTGTCCCATCTTGATGTGTTTATTTCTTTTTATTTGTTTACCGTTGTTTACAGCATTAGTATGTGGCTAAATGATTTCACTTTTATGTTTAAATAGACTCCTCCACACCAGCCACCCGTTCCCTTGCATGGAATGTGGAGCAGCCTTCACACGCAGGAGAGACCTCGATCTTCACTCGCTCACTCATCAAGGTGAGAGTTAATGGCCCAGCTGGTCGTATATCCTTCAAATCTACACTTACATCTATAAGATTAATACTGTATGTAAACTGCATAGAGTGATTATCTATGGTCATCAAATCTTTTCTGATACCCAGTTCCCACAGGTCCAACATCACCCCACTTAATCAATAACGGATTTAAACAGATTTCACTCCTGGGTCATATGTCTGCAACGCACATTTCTTTTTCATCTGCAGTATTTTCCGTCAGCGATGCAACGTTTACGTCGCAACGCTGCCGTGACTCGTATTTATTCTGTTCCCGTTAGCGTAGCCGTCAACATTAATGTTTGTAGCGAGCCTTAGTTTTTAAAACTTGGGATAGCGCTCATTATAATTTATGTCCTCAGCCAGCGATGGACAAAAAGTTGTTCTCTCTTTCCTCCAAATTGTACTTCCCGCTGTGCCTGTGATGTCACATTTCACACACAAGGAATGCCGCTGAGACAAAAAGCTCCACAGAGCAGAACAGACACTGACGATGGGAATGGTGCTAATTGCCATCTTTAGCGGATTTACTCAGGTTTAAAAAATCCTGGATATATCCTCTAATTTTAGTGTGACCGTGGATTAAGGAACCGTTTTTAGCAGCTGTGTGTGTGTGTGTGTGTGTGTGTGTGTTTGTATTTTATCTTCTGTCTTTGTGCGAAAGTGTGAATGAATTCATTACCCCAGCTACAGGACCATGTGCTTCAAACTAATTAAAACTGATTAAATATGATGACGATGTCAGTACAGCATGCAGTGAACGACTATTGATTAATCCAGAGTTGCCGATAAATGCCCCCATCAGCTTGCCTGGGTGGCCTGTCTTGTTTATTCACAAACATGGGTTCAAGTTATATGTGCATTGTTTTTCCCGATGCATTAGGTCAATGACTTTACATTGATCTGCCTCCCACGTGGAATGGAGGGAGGAAGGTGGAGGTAAATGAATTAGGTCAACATGTTGACACTTCATCTTAATCAGCGGGGGCGTTGGCAAGGCAACCTCGTTAGTTAAGCCTGAAGAGTCAGCGTTGCATCAGGGGTCAGAGGTACGTGGCTCCTCTGAGAGACATGATTGGAGAGATTGATCCATTGATCAGTCCAGGGCCATAGGCTGAGATTGTCCTTATTAAAGGTTTAATTAGAGGGTCCCAGTGGGGAGCAGAGTGGATCGTCCCCACTGGGATAGACGGTGCGGTGCAGATGGTTAGCAGATTGCAAGATGTTGGTGTGACGACCTATGGACGTACTGATCAGCCATCAGTGTCTGCGATTTTCCAGGCTATTTTTCCAGAGTAACCTCTGTAGCCGTGTGGTTTGCTTTACCAGAAGGAAAATAAGCCGCCAGCCGATGACGGCTGAAAGCACAAATTGATAAACAATGAATGTGCAACCATTTTCTTCAATGATTAATCACTGCAATTGCTTTTAAGCGCATATTTCCAATATTTGCTGGGTCTGGTTTGTAGGGTTTGTGGCTCTCTATTTTATGTCACTGTCAGTTTAATATAATATGAATATGATCAATTTTGGGTTTTTTAGAATGTTGGTTGGACAGAAAAGGCAGCTTGAAGATGTCTCACTGATTTCTGGGAAATGACTTTAGTTTATAGGTCATAATTGTGATTGGACAGCCAAATCATCTTAATTATATAAACCAAAACAACTGTTAGTTTTGGATCTGCAATTAATTAAATGTGTTACTTGATCAAATGTCATAAAACGTATAATTCCACATTACATAAAACCATGTCAAACCAATTGTCATATCAGCCATTATCATGTTTATATATATACACACACACACACATCTCGCCTGTCACACTGGCAATTACGAGCAGCCTGTGGTTTAAACAGAGGATGTCTTAACTGTTGACTCTGCTCCATTACAGACAAGCAGCCAGAGACGTGTCCTCACTGCTCGGCCCAGTTTGTGAACGAGTCGCTGCTGGAAATCCACCTGCAGCGCTGTCCCACCACAGATGAGGAGAAGAATACCGGCCGTGGACGGGGTCAAGGCCGGGGACGCTGCACTGGACAGGTTGGTACCAGACATCAATAGAGAGGGGGAGTTTGCCAAATTTTAAACGACAATAAAGTAAATGGTGTTGGATGATTTGCTCAGTCCGGTTTTTTTTTTTGTCGTTGTAATTTATTCATCTTCTCCCTCGAGAATTTCATCTAAATAATTACCCCATAAAAACGTATTTCAAAGCATGCACTTGGCTTTGTGCCACACATCTGGTGTTATGATGTGAATATAAGCAAATGTCCGTTGCATGCAAGCCGGTGTCAAATGAGTTCACGCGATGTTGATTAAGCCAATTAGCTCCATGTGACTTACTCAGTGTAGTAGTTTTTAGATCTTGTGTTGCCCAGCAACATTCCTGTGCATGATCTGTTTTATGTCAAAACAGACGGAGGCAACGGTTAACATCGTGCACGTAAATCAAGATGACTGCAAACAGGTTGGAGTGTAACTGCTCAAAAAAAAAGCTGGTTATATACCAATTTTATGGGATAAACACTCCAGAGAACTTTATTTATCCCCGTGGGACAATTTGGGGGCATTCTTACCTCCATCCGCCCATTTGCTGCCAGTCTGTTCACAAACGCTCCCCTTTTCAGGTCGGATCATATTGCTTGACAGATCCTACAAAGACCAAATAGAGGCAGAATAATCCAGTCATTGAGAAACATTGAAGAGCAATCCTGTACTTTTGTTACTCAGTTCCTGGTATGAAACCAGGGTGATCGAGATTCAAGCAGATGTTTCGATTTGCAGGTCAGTTTGAAAGTTCTTCGGCTACAGGCGGTGACCTTCACTGTTACCAGATTTTTCAACTGATAGTAGCTTTGTTTCCTGTGGCTTTTCTGATCATGTGTGATGCCAGTGAATCAGTTGGTGGTAGCTTGTGATGTGCAGCCAGCAGTCTCCTTGTAAAAAGTGGTGGGTTGCTGTTGCTGTATTTACTCTGCTGTGCTGCAGATATTCCATAATGTAATGTTGACAGAGTGGAACCTCATTCATTAATGTTCTTCTCCAGCTGGATCTGTCATATTCTTCTTGCATTTATCCGAAACAGGACGGTGAATAAATTATAATTCAAGCTGCTTTTACTGGTTTATGCTGTAGCGGTTGAGGTTGATCTATTGGTGCTGGATGTTCAATTCATACATTATCTTTAAAAAAAAAAAACTAGACCAAAAACAGTATGTGCAGTTGTGATCCCCAATCATTTAATAGCCTGTGTTATCTTCACCTTTGGAAGCTGCAAACCGAGGTGTCCTTTATCTGATGCCACTTTAACAGCTTATCAAAGTTCATGTTCCCGCACAAGTATATCAGCAGTCGTCAGTTATTGGACTGATGGCGACCAGTTGAAAAAGGTCGCCAGTCTGAATTGAACTTTGACATTGTGTTTGCGTCACAGTTGGACCATAAAGACACCGACCTTTTCTCTTTTCATTACTCCCCCATCTCCATTCTCCATTTTCCCCATTTTGTCTTCACCTGCCTTCCATTTCCATTTTCATCATCTCTTTTGTTTTTCCCCCTCCCTCAGCTTGAGTGTGACCTATGTGGCCACCGTTGCATGACCCAGGAGGGCCTCGACCTCCACCGGTTGTCCCACACGGGCCAGACTCCTCTGAAATGTCCAGTGAGCCCTTGCCGCCGCCGGTTTACCACGAACACTGCCCTGGAGGAGCACGTGTTGGCTCATTTCCACGGAACACTCGGCAAGTCTAGAAACCGACCCCGCTTCCGCTGTCAATTTTGCCCAAAAGAGTTTGCCTACAAGTCCACCTTTGCTGTTCACATGAGGACACATACTGATGAAAGGCCATTTGAGGTAAATGCCACTTTTTCTGTGTGTGTGTGTGTGTGTGTGTGTGTGTGTGTGTGTGTGTGTGTTTGCATTAAATAGATAATAACTCTGTCCATAAACTTGTATTTAGTTGATTTATGCAAAGCATTTTTACATTTCACCTGTATTTCAAAGTGAAATCCAGCAAGGCCTCACCCCCCCATGGTCACACCAGTTCATAGCTGTGGCCGTCTCTCTGGTTCCGGACCATGGCCATTTGTGCTGTGTGTGTCCTACGGGTGTTTCTTCCCTCCCTGTGCACCTTTGATTAATGGCAGGCCTGAGTTAGGGCCTGTCAGCTCCCCTCTGTGTCTGTTACTATTCTAGGACTCTCCCTCTCTCTGCTGCTCTGGTGACGAGGCAGGACATCAACTATAGACCCACCCAAGCCCATCAGAGCTCGTCGGGCTGTAGAGATTGATTTAATGTTTGTGGCTTTGCTTTGGGCTATATCTATCAGGCAGCCCAGAGATTGAGGTTCAAGGGGCATAGGTCCTCAAACACAGAGACAGTTATGGGGATGGACTTTAATTTCAATCAAATACAGAGCGTGTTCCGTCACAAAAGGAAAGGTTATTTCATTAAGGTTACACTTTCAATCCGAGTAGTTTCAGTGGAAGTCAAAGTAAACAACAAAGTCATTCTTTTGTTGTGTTCTGGTTTTTTTGAGTATCTACATGTAGTTCATTTTCAGGTCACAGACTGAAGCAAAACAGCAAATGTTCGAGCGTCAGGAACGACAGGGCAGAGATTGACTTTGTTTAGAGATTGTTCAGCTCTCAGCTCATTAGTAACATTTCTCCTGTTGTCCTTTTGCTAATTTATTGGACAATTAACAACAGGGAACTAATGTCATAGTATTCAATTATTCATGCTATCAATCACTGTCTACCAAAATATTCTAGTTGTAGTTTTAAATAATAGCTGACACATTTATTATTTATTATGTTATTTATTTATTGGCTGATTTACATCTGTTGTGTAAAGGCAGATTGATGGCGTGGAACAAAATATACACGCACAGGCAGAAAAAAACCAGCAACAGATAAAGCGTTAAAGCACACGATGTATTTCATAACAAAGACAGACTAACAATATACATATAAATATATGTATATATATGTGTGTGTGATGCAGCAAGACAAACCACAAAATAGGGACCATGAGTTTTAATGTGCTTTAGGGACCAAAATGTTGAAGTGATTCGTGCTAAAGTGCTTATTTTATTGCAAAAAGCTGAAATAAATTGCACATCCGAAGACATTACTTCATTATTCGAAGCTGTAGAATGTAATGGATGATTTTAAAGTGTTTCAGATTTGAATTGATCGATAGCTTGTGTAAAAAAAAAAAAAAAGAAATCATCCTCAAATTAATTGAAAAACACTTGTGTTGTTTTTTTGTACCGGCCGTGTATCTTTTCCTCCCTCTGTGTTCAAACATAACCCGTTATCTCTGCTGCACCACAAGTGCTGCATCTGCACAAAAATATGAGAGAGGTCTCAGAAAATATTAATTACAGTGGAGTTTGTGCTGAACATGACTACATTCCTGCTAATGCATTGTTGCTCTTATATTTGTGCACCTCCACCACCTCCTTCCCACTCCCCCTCCCTATTTTCCTCCACCAGTGCGCCACATGTGGCAAGCGTTTTCGCCAGCTGCCCCATCTGCGGGACCACGAGCGCATCCACAGCGGCCTGAGGCCGTTCTGCTGCTGGATCTGCGGTAAGAGCTTCAGCGTGGCCGCCCGCCTCACCGAGCACGCCCGCACCCACAGCGGCGAGAAGCCCTACCCGTGCCCCCACTGCATCGCTGCCTTCCGCTCTCGCTCAAACCTGGACAAACACCTTCGGCAACACGGAGAAGTGCCGATGGAAACTGCCGAGCAGGCGGCACAAGCGGCCGAGGCCGCTCAGGTCCAGAAGGTGCTCGAGGGGGCCAAGGTTCTCTCTTCTCTGGCCTCAACGGGAGAGATTGATCCCTCCACGGTGCAAACCATTTACGTACTGCAGGGGGCCGAAGGAACCACGGAGACTGTCATGATCCCATCTGATCAGCTCGGCATAGAAGGAGCTTCACAGGTCGTCATCCTGCCATCTTCAGTGCTAGGAACTCAGACCATTACTGTTCCTGGTCTCACCATGGACGGAAATGAAATCACCATGGTGGAGACGGGCGGGTCTCCACATCATACCATTGAGTTCATCGTGGAGGAGACTGTATGAAGACAATGACTGGAAGGCTAACGCAGAATATATTAGCGATTGATAGTGTGGAGTTTTTGGGGGTTGATTGAAGATTATGCCATTATCTTGTGTAATTGTTTGATAGGTCCCATCCTGTGAAGTAAAATGATTTTTACAACCGTTCAGAAGGAGTGTAATTTAATATTGTTGTGGAAGGTGTGTATTTTGAAGTTTGAATGAGAGGCAGGTTGTAAAATTGTACATAGAAGTGCTTTTACAGCCCCTGTTTATTAGGGGGAAAACCAGTGGTGGCCTGTGATATGTCTTCTGCTTTCTTTATAATAAAACGCTTCAGCTTCCACATTTGTGCTTGTCCATCATTTTATAAGGTGAGTGACACAAGGCCACGGCCCTTATCCCATTAGATGAGATGGATTTTATAAATCCCGCTGTAAATCGCCGTCTCCCTTTTGACAAACAATTTGAGCTGCTGAGAAATAAACAGATCCACTCCCCCCGGCAGACCTCTCCCTGTCACACGCAGGCTAACGTAGATGCAAGGCAGAGCTAAGTTGTGCATATAGCTCAACCGTAATGCTCCCATAATTTGTAAGACATTGTTATTGATCGGTTTGCGCTGTAATTAAATACAGTAATAACATGGATGTGGTGAGATTTATGATGTTTTATCTGAAGTGTAGCATTATGCAGCGGCAAGTAGTGTAATGGAATTATCCTGCACTTGCTGTGTAGTTATCAAAAATAATGATCCTATTTGTGTCTGGAAGAGAAGAGGTATAATGTGATCTAAGTTTTGCCAGCGCTGCAGTAGACCATTATAGGCTTAAAGCACAGTTTATGGCTGTCTCCCACCCAGTGATTGCTGACAGGGTGTTTGAAACCCCCACCTCACGCAGAGGCAGACGGAGGGAACTCAGTCGCAGTTTGTTTTCATGTCATGGATGGGGGAAATGCTGATAATTGTGCTGGAGAACTGCGATGGTAAAAATGGCAGCGTTTCTGCAGAATGAGAAACACACGAGGAAACTGAGGAGCAGAAAGAAGCCAGTGCTGAGAATTCAACTGCTCTTCGTTGCTTTACTGTGTTGACAGTCGAGCAGTCAATAAATGAATGTTTGTTGTTGTTTTTTTTATTTTTTCCCTCCACTTCTCAGTAAATGTTGACGGCTGATATTCTCGAGTGCTTGTTTATCGTATACCTGCAGTCTGACACTGAAGGAAATACACGCCACAAACACAGATGTGTAATGACACTGATGATGGCGGTGAAATCATAGAGCTGGGATGCTTGAGGCCCGGCAGTATGACTGCAATATAATGATGTTTTTGTGTGTGCCTGTGTTCATCCTTGGCTCAGACTCAACCTTGTGGCTTTTTCGCTGCTTGTTTTTCCCTTTTTTTTTTTTTTTCGTCTTGAGTTTGTGCCCGGCACGTTGATGGAGGAAAAACAGATTTCCCCCCCACAGCGACGGAGCCTTGAGAACCAATTTGAGTGTAATTAAAATATCACTGAGTCTATAGTTTGACTCGTGGATTGAAGTGGAGGCTTTACTGTTGATGGCGCCAGGATGTGAGCTACCTTTAATGAGCAAATGTGGAGTTTGATTAAGATGCAGCTGAACGGTTTATGCCATTGTAACATACAGGGTGGAGAATACATACAATTCACAATCTGCAATGTGTTGAGAATAATGTGTGGGGAAATATATTTTAATTGAAGTGAAAACAGTTGTATGTAAGTGGCTTCAGCTGCTGCTCTGTTCTGCACACAAGCCGATATTATTTGGTAAATGATTTATACTGGCGCGCGTACGTAACTGCTGCATATGCTTGCATGTGCTTTGGTGTTTGCAATTACATGCTTAAATTATGCATGGGATTTATAGGTTGAAAAAGCAGCCTGTGAAAAGAAAGGGCGCTTCTCTTTTTAATATAGAAAACGAACAATTATGCAAGATACACGGACCCCTGAATAAACCATCTCTGGTAAGAAGACCCTTGATGCAAATAAAAAAAAAACCAAAGAAGAGGAAGAAGCACATGTGTTCGCTGCTCCCACCCTGGGCATTCCTTTGATTCTCACCTCTTTATATATATATATATATATATATATATTTATATATATTTATATATATCATAAACACTAAAAATACCCAAGTGACCCTGAGGAGAAAATGTGCATATTCAGCTCTCTCGGCGACAAACTCGCTGACATCACATTGTCCCCGTGCAGGTGGAGGACACCAGGAGCTGGGCTGTTTGGCTCACACCTCCAGATAAGCACAGCTCATGTAGTGGACACAGCTGCTCCCAGAGTCTGTGGGCTTTTAAATCATCAGCGAGAGTTTTGAGTCGTTTTGTCACATGTTTTTTTTTTTTTTCTCTTTTGTTTTCTCAGAAATGTGAAATTCACTGTGAATAAACTGTGAAAACAATTTTGGATTAATGTTAATGCATTTAATTATTCTTTTTTTTGGTCTTTTTTTTTTTTTGCCACTTACGTAAAGTCATTATTTTTGAAGTGTCTTACAGTTCTCCAAACTCAGCGCTGTTTGATTGCGTCTGGCTGTTTCAGTGCTGTTTTCAGGTCACTGTGACTTTGCTCAGACAATACAAGTTACTTCTCTCTTAGCCTATTTAACATTATTTTAACCAACACTTAAAATACTTAAAAAGCCAGAAAAAGCTGACACAACGTGCTGTAGAATCTGAGATACGTGTAAATAACCTAAAGAAACCTAAAAACAAACCATAAAACAGACAGTAAAACAATAAAATAATGTACAACATATAGAAACCAGACATAACATAACACGTATTAGTATAGTATGCAAAAAGGAAAATAAAAATGCTTTTGATTGTTAGATTTGGAAAATGTTTTTATGTCATGTTCAATGTCTTTTACAAACACAAGAAATATAGGTTTTCTATTGCCAAATTTGCACTTAGGTATAAAGTATTTTGCCAATAAAATCAATAGATTCATAGTAAAGAAGCATATCTGGAAAAAAAAACTGCATGCATGAAGTATTGACTTGTTTCTGAATAAGACGTGTCCCTATTGTCCCAACATGAAATATCTATGTGGTGAAAAATTGTGCAAAAAAGGACAATGTAGATATTTTCAATTGAGGTTAATTAAAAAAGAACATGTTGAACTTGAATTATGACTCGTCATAATGACACTATTGATATCTAAAACTGGAAAATAGAGAGATCTGCAATTCAGTGGAATAGACAATCCAACCTAAAGTACCTGCTGAGTTCAAAGTGTACGGCCTAGAAGTCTATTACACTATCTGAAGTAATTACGGCATGGTCCAGCAGAGGGCGCAGTGAGCGCAGCGTGGCCACAGATCCACTTTGAATCCCTCAGAAAAATAAGACGTTGATGTTGATGTTGATGTAACGCCGTTCTAAGAACCGGTGTAAACATCTAACCTAAACCTAAAGTTCTGCTTGAAAACGTGTGACACAGTCAAACTGAACCGCCGTCCCCATGAGAAAAGCCCGAGAAAAGCAGCGCGTAGAAGTATTTTGGGGTTCATTTTGTGGACGAGAAAGGAATAAACCTGCTGACTCACGCACCTGTTAGCTTAGCCGTTAGCTTAGCCGTTAGCTCCACCTGAGCAAAGCAGCAGAGGAAGAACAGGAGGAATCGCAACCACCGAGCAACTTCACGGGACTAATAGTAAGTGTAATTGTACAGTGTGTTGTCACGTTTGTATGTTCGAAGGAATAACATGTCACAAAATAGATTCTTGAAAAAGGTGATCTCGGGGGGCCAGTGAACTTGTAGTACAGGAGGGGACCGGTCATGATATTTGACATTTGATATGGAATATACCGGTAGTTCATAAAAAAGCTTTTTTTTTTAAATTTTATTATTTTTTATTTTATTATTAAAAATCATTAATAACATGTAGACAATTGTAATTAAAAACTAGACCAGCTCATATAATTAAATGTTGAATCAGGGTATCCGCGGGGTCTTAAAAAAATCTTAAATCCAATAATTTGAATTTAAGTCTATTTTCAAAGGTCTTAAAAATCTATTAACGTTACTTTTATTTAAAACATGCATAAACTTCAGTCTCGCTTTGAAATGTTTGTATTTTTGAGGATGCGATAACATAACTACAACACGGAACTAAAGTAGGCCACCTGTGCTGCCCGGTGACAATTTATCGAGCACCACTAGCTACTTTTTTGCCCGTACGGATTTGAAATGCGTCTTAAATTGTATTCATTGTGGTCTTAACAAAGTCTTAAAAAGTCTTAAATTTCACTTGTTGAAACCTGCAGAGACCCCGTGAATGTAAATACGATGCACACGTAATAATGTGATAAATACAACCTTATGGCTTATCATTATAAAAAGTACTGTTCGCTGTCCATTAGGGATGCACTGATTGACATTTTTGGGACCGATTCCGATTTTTGTTAAGTTTGACCTGCCGATACCGATTTTAGCCGATTCCGATTTCAATTTTTTAAACCACTCTTCAGCATACAGAAAGATATATATATTTTGCATCTTTTCTCTTTAATAGAACATTTTAACATAGAAATACAATCAGTTAACATCCAATATCCAACTAAAAATACAAAAACGAATCACTATAAAATAGAAGTATATATAAAAATACAAAAACAATTGTCACGATACATTTGAACATGCTACCATGGAACATAATAACTTAAAGTGTGACTTTTTGAAAAGATTACTACTATAAAATAGAACTAATTAATGCTGTGGAATATTTACACACATCTTAAAAGTGCAGTGTTATGGAACCATGTTGTTCACATCCAATATCCAACTAAAAATACAAAAACGAATCACTACCTGTATGTGTAGTTTATTTAAGTTTAAACATATTTCACAACATAGTACCAACACACAAATAAGTTAATGACCTCACTCTCTCTCTCTCTCTCTCTCTCTTGCTCGCTCTCTCTTTCTCCCGCCCCGTGCCAACAATGCCTCGCGCTCTCTGCGCACACAGGTTTCAATGACAAACAAATAAATGCTGATCAAAAGTTTTGTGCAAGTGATTTAAGGTCCTGACTCTTGTCTTAAATATGACAGGCTTCGTTCAGTGATTGAAACAAATATATATGTACATGAATTAAATGTTTACATGCAGAGCCGGTCACCGATTTCGGCCGATTCCGATCACTGGCCGATTAATCGGTGCATCCCTACTGTCCATGCCAATTTCGAACAAAACAACACAAGTGATTTGTGTTATGTGTGATTGTGTGATGTGTTTACTTGGGGCCAGTTTTCATTAGAATTTGATAGTTAGTGCAGGGCTGCATGAAATTGACCAGGGCGGCCGCATGTAGACCGTGGGGCCATGGGTTTGAGACCTCTGCTTTCAGCTTTTCTGCACCATGTGATGTTTAGGTCTTACAGCTTCAGTTATTTATTATTCAGTATGCAGATGTAATAATTAATCAAAATGTGCTTTCATTTTTCGGCGTAGTTGGCCTGAGATTGTTCTACAGTCGATCTGAAGTCAAATAGATTGACTAGTTTGTACTTGTCCCCTCGGGGTAACACATTCCCAGTGGTTTTAGCTCTTGTTTTATATAACGCTGTGTGGAACAAGATCTACAGTAATGTTGACCTGCCTGAAGATGAAGTGACTAGTTTAAAAGAAGTACATTAGACTATATCACTGTAGATAAAAAATATATATAGACTGACAATAAATGTCTATATGTCCACTGCACGCTCACTTATCACCTAGTCTCCAGAGATGTATTAAAGTCACGGTTACTTGATGGGATTTTTATTGACATTTAGCTTCAGTGGGTACTTGGTAACAAAGTTCCCAAAGTGGAATGATGAAAATGTTAGGTTTGTTGAAGCAAAAATAGAACTAGGTTGAGAGAATGATGTCATGTTATAGTTGAGCTATTGTCTGTGTGACTGCTTTATCCATTCCATCTTAATCTGATTTCACTTTACCAGTGTGTGAAGTATAGAGCTGAAACAATGACTCGATTAATCAGTTATATTATTATGTTATTAGTGATTACTAAATAAATCGTCAACTATTTTGATAATCTATGCATCGTTTTGGAGCTTTTTTCATCATTAAAACAAGATTTCTGATTGTTTTAGGTTCTTAAATGTGAATCTTTTCCTCATTTCTTTGCTCCATATAACAAAGAAATCGTTAAAAGTGAGTCATTTTGGTTTGTTGTCAAAACAAGACGTTCGAGAACATCATAATTTCCAGGTTTGACAAACACCGATCAAAGTGTTTTAACCTTTTCTGGACCAAACGATTACTCAATTAATAATGAAAATAATCGTCTGATTCATCGATTATGAGAATTATCGTTAGTTGCAGCCCTAGAAGTATACGTGAGGAAGAGGAGGATGGTTATCTTATTGGGAATTAATCTGCCTCCTGCAATAACAGTGTTGCTTGGAGAGCTCAATATTTTTCTCAGGTGGTGCTTGGTATAAACAGTTTGAGAAAAACTGGTTTAAGTGATTGCACATATAATGTAACGGCGTGATGTAAATGTACTGGTTTGGCCCCTCTGATTGATATAGCATGTGACATTATTAGATAATCAATGTAAGCAGCTGCTGTAACAGCTGGAGATGGAGCAAGTTTGAAGCACTTTGTACAGTTTTATGTACGGAAACAACGGATAAATCGGGGAAGGCGTGAGATGATTAATGAGAGAGGAAAGAAGGGAAGAACGCAAAATGCTGAAACACACATCTGTCTTCACTTTTACTGTCTTGAAACTTTTGTGAGATTTTTGATAATTCGAACATTTATTGAATTGAAATGTAAACTAGGGATGGGAATCGGTATCGATCCGATACTGGTCAGAATCACTAGATTGGATATCGGACGGATAAAGATATATAATCCAATACAAACCCAAATATCCTATAAATCACATGCTATACTATGACTTTTAAAATGTAAATAATAATCAGCAAAAGCGTATTTGTTACACATTAGAAAAGTGTCTCTGAAGTTACTCAAATGAATTAACAGCTTCAAAGTCCATAAATGGTCTAAAATCACAATATCGGACTAATATCAATATCGGTAGATACTCAAGTTTGTGATATCGGTATCATATCAGACACAAAATAGTGGAATCTTCCCATCCCTAACGTCTGTGTTCACCGTTTCTGCTCAAGAATCCATTAAAGGTTTATCATCATATAGTATACAGGTATTGGCCACAGTGTAAAATCATTAAAAAAATAATTGGCAACTAAAGGTTGGTTAAATAAACAGCATGTCTCTCTGGAATGCAGTGGAGGGGTTTTTAAGTAGCATGAAATGGAAATACATATGTACAGGTGCCTCACAATTACACCGTACAAGTAAATGTGCTTGTACACTGCATTCTTTGTGGATTAATCACTGTACTTATATACTGTGCTAATTAAATTTTCCCCAAGCCTTTTTTTTTTTTTTACTTGGCTGTGACACAGAGGCATCTTATTTAATTCAGTCCTTTGGCCAAGAGCTAAACCATGAGCTAAATATCTCCTGTCCTCTCCTGTTGCACGTCTCTTCCTGTTATATTGTATATATTACCTATACACACACACAGACAATTCTTCTTGGGACTCTGCATTTATTTCCATTAATTTGGACAGGTTAAACAAAGAGTTATCCTTAACCTTATATCTAGCCTTACTATATATATATATATATATATATATGTGTGTGTGTGTGTGTGTGTGTGTGTATATATATATATATATATATATATATGTTATCCTATGCCTTGGATCCAAGCTTTATCGGCACAAATCATGTACAGGACATTCAACAGAAGAAGGAAGACATAAATCATGTTAAGGTCAAAGTACAATATGTACAGTGATGCACAACAATACAGCTAAGTAACAAAGGGTATGATGTGTTCATATGTATATATATGTATTATATATATATGTGTATATATATATATATACACATATACATACATACATATATATATACATATATATACATATGCATATATATATATATATATATATCGTTTGGGCGCCCCTGTACATTTTCAAGATTTTCCTTTATAAATCATTGGTTGTTTGGATAAGAAATTAAATATATCATATAGGAGACAAACACAGTGATATTTGAGAAGTGAAATAAAGTTTATATGGTTTACCAAAGTGTGCAAGAATTATGTAAACAAAATTAGGCGTGTGCATCGTTGTACAGGGGTGCCCAAACTTTTGCATACCATTGTATATGCAGTTCAATATCCAGGTGAACTTGCTGACTCAAAATGACACTGACCTCTGACCTCTGCTTGAGGTGTGACATTGCTATATTTAATTTATAATAATTACTACAGTGCTTTCTATTTTTGGTCTGATTAAGATTAGTTAATAACAGTTGCATTATAATAATTATAGATGCACTTTATCAGGCTTACATGCTGTACATTTAAGATAAAAAATGAATGCTTTATGTTGCTAATTCATTCCATTATGCTGTGCCTTACTATTGACATTATACTAAATTACATGCGTTATATATTTAAAGTCTTAATTGAAAAATCATTCACTTCTCTTCTGTGGAGTAACAATAAAGTCGTAGTCACAAGGGCATGAAAAACATGATGTACTTCTTCATGTTCGATTAGGACACCCATGCAAACTTACTCAGTTGGCTACAGCTGACTTCCCAACTCTATTATCACGCTGCAGTTATTAATATATGATTGACCTATTTAATGTAATGGTATACATTTATCATTTCCCATTCCTTGTGATTGCCTTGTTTGTCGGATAATATTTACTGTTTATTCTCATGCTTCCTCTCCACCCTCTAATTTTAATTTTCTCCTCTCTTTCTTTTTCCATCGTTGCTCCCCCACACCTCTCTCTCTCTCTCTCTCTCTTCCCCCCCCCGTGACATAGCCTCTGTCTCTCTCTTTGCTGAGGTGGCTATACCTGCTGTGACTTTGACAAAGTGTAGTCTCCACATGTGTACTGGTGCAATTCTGTGTGTGTGTGTGTGTGTGTGTGTGTGTGCGCGTGCATTTGTGTGAGTGGATGCAAGGGTGCATTATAGTGTTTGTGTGCCCGACCTGAGCTAGCTTCATTTTTAGTTTGCAAATTCATCCGACTGGTTTTTTTTTTTTTTTAATATGCACATGGAACACATGCTGTGTGTGTGTGTGTGTGCATACTGCAGTATAGCATCTACTGCTTATGTCACACTATACTCTTCTGTTTTTGTCCTCCATTACCCCCTCATTTTTTCATCCCCTGCTCTCTTTTTCACCTTGTTTCTCCCATATGTGCTCCCCCCCCCCCCCCTCCATTTTCCCTCCCCCGTCGCTCCCCCCCGCCTCCCTCTGCTTGTCTCCTCCCTCTGTGTCCCCTCCCTCATGTTCCTGCTTCCTCCTCTCTCATTGATAGTGAAGCATATGTGACTAGAATGCTGAGAAGCTAATCATTATTCCACAAGCAGAGCGCGGTACTCGGCCAGAATGTCAATTCTGCCTCCTCCCTCTGTCTTCCTCTCCCTCACCTTTTTTTTTTTTTGCATGCTTTCCAATCAATAGTTAACATGGAAGACGGACACATTTGTGTTTTACAGAGAGAAAAGTGCGCCATTGCTCGCACGTCTCGCAAGCGCGAGAGCCCGTCTCTTGACACCTGCAGCTAAGTGCGTGTGCGATGGTTGAGTAAGGTTTATATTCGTGCCGTGGCGTTGAGAGTGTAAGTGTACGATACGTAGTTGTTATGTAAAAGAAGCTCCATATCAATTTGTCAAGAGCAAAGTGGTGTGGGATGGAGCCGAGAGAGAGAGAGAGAGAGAGACAGCTGTTGAATGCATATTTAGAGAGAGAGAGAGGAGGGAGACTGGAACAGAGAGTGACAGCAGACTTTAATGGACACCGAGGCCTAAACCACCAGTAATCATGTCAGTTGCCTTAATGCTGTTCTAGATTTTTTTTTTGGATCATCAATATATTTACAGCATAAAGTATAAACATGGAAACACTGTTGTATACTATGCAGACAGTCACTCCCACTGAGTCGCTTCAGTGTCACTCAGCAGTGCTGAAAACAAATGGAGGGGTAAATTAGACCAGAGGTAAATTAGACAGTACACACACACACGCACACACACACATACACAGACACACAGTGGGACTGCAGGCATGTGTCAGTGTGGGTGACTGAATTGTAGAGACAGCATGCGGAGACTCCTCCTGACTTCCTGAAAACTGCAGCTGTGGGTCACAGCCAGGGGTAACGCTGTGTTCGCAGCGATCTCCACCCTCCAAGTCTCTCACACACACACACACACACACACACACACACACACACACACACTGAAACATGCACTCACAAGACTAAATAAAGAATTTTAGATGTGCAAGTCGGTCGGTTGCAGATACATTCATATCCAAACACGCCCATATGCCTTAGGGCAGTGTTTTTCAACCAGTGTGCCGTGAGAGATCGTCAGGTGTGCCGTAGGAAATTATCCAATGTCCCCTAATTGGTCTAAAAACATTTTTTGAAAACAAATAATTAATTATCTGCAAATAATATGGATATAAATATTCAAGACACTTTGATAAGAATGACTAAATTGTTAATATAGGCTACAGAGTATCATTTTTTTAAACATTTTTGTGTGCATCGTGATTTTTTCAATGAAAAAAAATGTACCTTGGCTCAAAAAAGGTTGAAAAACACTGCCTTAGGGGACCTGACATGACATGGATGCAGTCTCATAGGCTCGAGCATGATTGAGTAATGGGTGTTTGTGTTCCAGGCAGCGCTGTCTGCCCACTGGACAAAGACAGACTTGGGATGCAGAAAACTGTATGCGATGCAAAGTGAATACGTGAAAACATGATGAAGGATTGGGTGTGGAGGGTGTTTGAGACCCGAGCAGAGGAGACAGCGCAGCATTGTCACATGCTATATTTGCCTCCCTGTTTGATCAGGGGACAGGTTAGTGGACAAACCAGAGTTGATGTATCCAAAGGCGATAATCAGTGGGTATTAGTATGGGAGAAGCAAATCGGCCCTATGTTTACATTACTCTACTGTGTACTGATGGGCTGCAGCAGTATAGCTTTATTAGCCAAAGACATGTGGCAGATTTTTTGTGGTAATTATGTTAAATTGAATTAAAAAAGAACAAAGACCTGTTTTAAAATGTTTTAAATATCACTGTGAGTCACTAAAGTGTTGTCACTAGCAATTAAAGAGCCACCTCATGCACAAAGTGACAAAATCAATGATTTAACACACTGTCCTGACTTTAACAGCCTCGGAGGACATGAAATGCTATGGGAGCATTAGGGCTGCAAGGTTAAGGAAAAAGATCTATATTGAAAAGGCTTCTTGGACATGAGAGAACCAGAGGAGAGTAAAGGTGTCCCGAGGTCAACGTCCCAGTCTCGTTAGGACGGGGATGAGACAGTGTAGTGTGATGAAAGTAAAATATGGGAGTTAGGCAGTGACATCATATCGTGAGAGTTACCCTCTCTGGAAACTGCTGTCTGCGTGCAGTGGGCTCATGCTGCTGTGCAATTGTGCCTCATACTGTATGAGTGAACATTAGAAATAGTGAGGCAGATGTCAGCTCCATTCAGTGGAGTCTGGTATGATGTGTCAGGATGTTGTGGTGAGAAGAGATGATTTTCAGGAATGTGCGAGCGTACATTGTGTGCATGTGTGTTCAGCCCTTGGAGGAGGAACTATCTGAACATATGGTTCAATAAGTCAAAAATATCAGAATTTAGAGTAGAATCTTGGAATGTCAGTTTTACTCAAAGGTCCATTATGCAATACTCAGGCGCCGCTAGTCATCTCAGTTGAGCATGCACATGTACATTGCTGATGTGTCCCTGGGAAAGGCACTTTAACCACAAAGTGCTTCTGGTATAGTGTGAAATAGTGAAATAGTGAAAACACTTCCCACACTCTATGAATCTATGTGAATGGGTGAATGGCAAAACTTTGCTAAATGCTTTGAGTGGTCATCAAAACTAAAAAGGTGTGATTTAAAAACACTTACCATAATAATAATAGTTAGTTACCTTGCCGATTCTAGCCAGTCACTGCAGCTGCAACTAATGATTATTTTTGTCATCGATTAATCTGTCGATTATTTTCTCAATTAATTGATTAATTGTTTGGTTCATAAAATGTTAAGGAACGTTGATCGGTGTTTGTCAAAGCTGGTAATTATGATGTTCTCGAATGTCTTGTTTTGTTCACAAACCAAAATGATTCAGTTTGAATTTCTTTGTTTATGTGGAGCAAAGAAACCAAGAAAATATTCACATTTAAGAAGCTATAACGATCAGAAATCTTGTTTTAATAATGAAAAAAGCTTCAAACCGATTATCGATTATCAAAATAGTTGGCGATTAATTTAGTAATCGATTTATAATCGATTAATCGTTTCAGCTCTACCAGTCACTATTAAAAACAGACACGTAGCAATATTTATGCATCAAGTACCAGGGTTCTAGCTAGCACATTTTAGCATGGCGGCCTGTTACGCTATAATTTGCAGCCGACACGCTCCTCAATTTTGCACGTTAGTGCCGTGCTGTGTTTGATCTAATCCTGCCAGCATCGATGTGTGGAAATAACGACAAACGCACGTGTAGTATCGCGTCATATTTCACGTCACACATGACGTTTCTCACACTGAGAAGTGATAAAACCGCACATACACTAAAATGAACCCAGAGTACCTTTTGGATTGCTTTATACTTAAAGCTGCGTAACGCCGCGTTTCATTTGCGCATGTGTATGTCCTGTTCAAACTTAAACGAGGGTCAGCATCAGTCAGGTATTCCACACATGAATACTCACAATCCATTTAATTGTGGCAGGTTCTCTCCAGGAAATTGCCTTCATTTGTATTTCCTCGTATTCTTTGAACATCGCGTAAGCTCAAGCAAAAATGTCCATGGTTATCACCGTCTTCATTGTGTCTTTTGTCCAAAACAAAAGTGCACCACCAACTGGACTGAAAATCGTTGTATAGTATAGAGTCAAACTGGAGGTGTGTGTGTGTGTGTGAATTTGTTTGTGTTCAGTGGAAATGTTCGAATGACATAGTTTATGTCACGCAGATCCTTGAAGACTTCTGCGCACACACACCTCTCCATTAACCCTGGTTTTATCTCTCTTCATGTCCGAAACATTTTAAACCAAAGAACGACCTTTCTTTAGAAATAAATCGGTAGTTTCCTTTCCAGATACTGTCTACCGTTGCGTTCAATTAATTTTTTAGACAGGCACTGAACTCCGCAGACAGTGCAGTTGTGAGAGAAAACAGTTGTCGAAAGATCGAAACGAAAGATTCACAGCGAGTGATCGAGCAAGAAACAACCCTACTAATCCTCCTAATATGTCACAGAGACTCAGGAATAATGTTCATATAACAAACTGAACTCACCAACAACAACAGTACAGACAAAGTATTTGCATTAAAAACATTTTTTTTGCAGACTGCAAATCATGTTTATGTTTTGAAATCCTGTTTTGGCATGTGGCGCCACCTACCGCCGTCTACCAATCATTGCAGTCAGTAGAGTCTCGGCTGCCGAGGAACCACGGGTTGCCAGTTACGTCGAGAACCAAACCTAAACGACCTCGGTATTTTGAATTTGAATGTAGTAACTGTTTTTGGCCACATTTTTACATATGGCACCTTTAAGGTTCTCCTCCTGTTGTGAATGTCTTGCTGCATTCGTCATGGCCTGAACGGAAATTCCCCGCAACTCTGGATAATAGTACCCGCCGTTTATGTTAGATTGCAGCTTTAATATGAACAGAGTGAGGGAGGGAAGTAGAGTGTTCAAATGAGCTTTTTTCATGAACTGTGTAAACATTACAGCACCATTTAAAAACAGCATATTTATGTAAAGGGTCCAGTGGTTCCGACAGTACTCAAATACTGCAACACAGAATGCCTACTAAAACAGAGTCTCAATAACAACTCATAGAGAAGGAGTGTGATGTTACTCGCTCTTCAAGACATCAGAACTCTTCTTCTTTATAATGACATAGTTGTTTACAGATATCTTGTAAAGCAGAATGTTGCATATTGTGTTTGCACACTGTAAGGGTGTTTAACACGCATATATTCACCAAAGTAGAGATAAATTTAACATATTGTTGTATAGCATCAATAAAAATGCATAATGTCTTTTAGGGTGATCACATTTTTCTGCAATCTGCTGGTTAGGATGATGACTATAAAGTGCAGCGTGCCTGGCCCTCTGCCAGATGTGGACCTCACCTAATTTCCTGTTATCTGTGGTTGTTGGCTATTCAGCAGAGGCATAAAAATAGTGTTTAAAATCTGCAAAGTATCCAGTAACTATAGAAGCCAAATAAATGTGGCATAGTAAAATGTGCCTTTCCCGCTCTAACTTGGTGGACTTGAAAAATTGTGTTTCATAAAATACTCAGTTACACACCACATGGATTTTTGACCCAACCTCACATCTGATAACCAAGTCTAGTCTGATGTATATACTGCAATGTATATAGCACATTATATACAACAGGAGTTGGGGGAGCTCAAGTGTTACAGATATAAGAAGAGATAAAAAATAATAGCAAATGTAGTGATAGAATCAAACCCAAAACAAGAGAAAAATACAGATAAAGTAAACTGTGTAACTTCTGTTGCCAAAACTTTGCTAGTGATGCTAGCCCTCCGGACTTACCCCACTCCTCATGTGAGCCTGCAGAGAGGATTACTCCACTGCTGTGTTCAAGGAGGGGGGGGGGGGGTTTGTCCGGGTTCGCTTCCTCCCACAGTCCAAAAACATGCACTATGTGGATTAGGCAAATTAGACTCTAAAATGATGGTGGTGTGAGTGTGAGAGTGAGTGGTTCTTTGTCTCTATGTGTCCCTGTGATGGACTGGTGATCTGTCCAGGTTGTACACTGCCTTTCGCCCTGTGTCAGCTGAGATTGGCACAGCTCCCCCCACGGCCCTCAAGTCCTGGATAAAAGTGGTAGAGGATGGATGGATGGATATTTCATTTTTCAACATAGTTGTAAAACGAATAGTATTTTTTTTTTTCAGTCAGTTCTATTTTTGTTGTACTGATTTTAGTTTTGTGACTGTTTATTGGTTTTGATGGATTATTATTTTGTAAAAATTTCATGTAATACCGGAGGAAATAGAGATCCATCACACAGACACTGGCGATGAATCTCAGACTGAGAAACAAACATGGACGAGTACAATAATTCCCCTTAATTGTTAGTAACCTGGAATGATTTACAATACAAATATAACTCATTTCCATACAGATGGATGATTGAATAGTTTAACAACAACATCATGTAAATTAACTTTTCGACCAAGGCAGTCAACTCTATATTTATCAGTTATTTACAGCAGATAATTTTGGACATGAAGTATTAGGACAAACACATGGTTGACCAGGTCAAATAAAGTTAATATTTTTCCAAAATTTTAATCCACAAAAGTAAACCCTGTAGATCAAATTACTTAGTAAATGACCAAAAAAAGCTTCAAAATGATAAGTAATTATAACTTTTTTTGTATTGTTATTATTTTAGAGTTTATTTAAGAGTTTTAGAGTTGAACTTGTGTTTGGTTTCCAATTGTCCAGACTCCACCAAGGCTGTTGTCATGTTGTTATTACACGCAAAGGCTTCTGGGATATTGTCGGCTGTGAAGGATACACAGATGTATCCTTTGAAATGGGCAAATGTCGGCTGCTTTTTTTGTCGGACGCATCTGGAGGAGCCAACGATTCATGTGACAATTGGGACAGCCCACATCGCAGTGCTGTGATGCATTATGCAATACGCCATTTTATGTGGCCCGCGAGTGATTAATTGTTCTTAAAAAATCGGTGTTAAAATAGGTCTATGCTGCTTTAAGGTGTGCGTTGCCCATAAACTACATTTCCCACAATGCATGGCGATTGCGTTACCAGCAAATTGACAGCATCCTGCCACTAGATCGCAGGGTATCATTGTATATGCGTGTGACTGGGTTACATCTATAATGCATCATATTTCTAACTTGAATAAGTAATAAATACAGAAAGTTATTTAGCAATATGTTATGGAGTAGTTACCTTTATTTTACATTATATTTGGTTACATTTATTCTGTATGACAGTTGCATCTGGCCCTCAGTGAAAATGAGTTTGACACCCCTGCATTACAACATCCAGTGATGAATCCACACTTGGGAGGATCCAGCCCCTGGATTGAGAAACAGCTGAGGTCAATGTTGAAGAACTTGGAACTGTGGATTAAGAACTTGGAACTGTGGATTAAGAACATGGAACTGTGGATTAAAAACTTTGAACTGTGGTTTAAGAACTTGAAAACTGTGGAGGGCAACCTTACTCCTCTCGGTGGACAGCAGTGGAAGATGCGCAGTCCATATTCCAACCGGGAATTGTGAATTTTGGGCCCCCTGCTGTCTCAGTATGCTAGCCCAAATTTTTACATCTGTAAGTGTGTGTGTGTGTGTGTGTTTGACAGTGCGTGATGCATATCATAGGGTTATGAGGCAGTGGCGTTTTGGTCTGATAGGGTTTGTCACCCTGAGCGAGTAGCCATGTCAAACTGTGTCAGAGTGGTTTAGCCTGGCAATGGATTTAAACTCTCTCTCACTCTGTCGGAGAGTGTGTTATGTGTGTTTTCTTCACGGCCAGTTTTTCTTTTTTCCGCCTTCTCCCCTTATTTCAAATGCTTATCGCAGAGACTGACTTGATATTCATCCTTGAGAAAAGAGGAGAGAGAGGGAGAGAGAGAGATAGTAGAGGAGTGGGTGTTGGAAGGAAGGGGAAGGGAGGAGGGATTGGGTGGGTGCAGAGAGAGAGAGAGAGAGAGAGAGAGAGCGAAAGAGGGAGAGAGAGCTGATTAGATTGGAGAAAGCCAAGGAGGTATGGGTATACTATTGAGCAAGGGGAGAGACACGGAGGGGAGGGTGACTAAGTGAATGCAGTTGGTCGCGTGTCGGTGAATCACAGTGAAGTCCACGGACAGGCGCATGGATTGGACCTGGATCAACAAATGGATACAGGAGAACTGGATGTTCAATACATACGAGGGAGTAAGAGAATAAAGGAGGACGAGAGAGTCTGTGCGTTCGTGTCCCTTTTATCTCTGCATCAGATGCCGCTGTGCTGAGAGAGGAACCCACTGGGAGGGAGAGGAGAATAGCGGACAACTCATTTCTCTCTAACACCCTCGGAAGCCGAGGAGCTGTGAGCCAGACTAGAGTCGACTGCGGGACTCACTGGGATTGAATATATGCTCAGTAAGTATTTTACAGGCTGCAAATGCCTCTCTGTGTGTGTGTGTGTGTGTGTGTGTGTGTGGGGGTGTGTGTGTGTGTGAGAGAGAGAGAGCGAGAGAGAGATTGATGCCTCTGGCTTGTGCACAGCCTCTGATGCTTTTTTCATGGAGAAAATGAGAGAGAGGGAGAAGGGGATGCAAATGCACTTGTGCTGCAGTGTCTCTTCTATTGTGATTTCATATTTGCATCTCTGGACAGCCTTTTTTTTCCCCCCCTCTGTCTTCATTTAAACACCTACCCCAGACTGAGTCTGTGTGTTTGGGGCTTTTCCTCCACAGTGCCGGTGCGTGTGTGTGCATGTGTGTGTGTGTGAGTGAGTGAGAGAGAGAGAGAGCTGATAATAGCAGCCCCATTGGTATTCAGTGGAGGGAGCTCCAGGATCTCGCTGCGCCTTTCCCCAGGATGGGATCACAGAGCAGGGATTGTGCTTGCCTGTGGAGAGCCTGCTGAAATGGGTGAGTGTCCGAACCTTCTCATCCTCCTTTTCCCCCCCTCTCTCTCTCTCCCTCCGTCCTCTTTCACCTTTCCTTTTCTTTATTTATTATATATTTCGGTCTGTCTCCCCTTCCTCTCAAAGCTTGGTGTTCAGAGCATTTTCACCTTTCATGGCTTCTCCCCTTCATTTCCTCGTGTTTGTCACTCACTCACCCAACTCATCCAACCCACCTTCCACGTTCCACTCCTCCACCTGTATCCCTTCATCCCTCTTTTCATTCACTATCCATCTCTGCTCAGCCCTCCATCCAGACATAAACAGGCCTGTCCTGTTTGATGGATTTGGACGAAATCTGAATGGCTCACTTCAATTTGTTGCTTCTCCGCCCCCCCCCCCCCCCCCTCCGCTCTCTCCCCCACTGCCTTTTTGGCTCTCTCTCTCTCGCTTTCCCACTTTGGCTGTGTCACCCCTCCCCCTTCTTCGCCTCCATCCCGCTCATAGTCTCTTCAAGCTCCTCTCTACGTTGTGATTGAATTTTGACACGCTGAAGACGTTTGAGTCTCTTGCCTGACACAGCAAATGAACAGAGATGCTGTCGGTGTGTGTGTGCGCGTGTGGGTGCGTGCATGCGTACGTGTGTGTGTGTGTGGGGGGGGGGGGGGGTGCGTGTGTGACAAATATCACTATTCCTCTCTGTGTGTCTGTGTGTCAATCATATCTTTTATGATGCTTCACAACTGTGACACAATGCAGAGAGGCCGCATTGCGTTGGATCGGTTAAACAGAAGGTTATGTGTTGGATCGGTGCGTTCAGTTGTTTTCAGGCGTGACGTCTGTGACACATGTACACTATATGCACTCGCATGCACGCACATACGCACACACACATGCACCTGCGCCTTGGCACTCCTTGGTGACATACCTCCCGCACACCAATTCACACCCATGTGCATCATTTCACACCTGAAACACACACACACACACACACACATGCGCACACTTAGCACAACCTAACTAGTGAGCCAGCATACACACTTGGTCTCATCCTTAATGCTCCCAGGAGGGTGCGTGTGTGTCACAGGAAGGTCATATCTATCCATACAGATGTATTGATTGGAGCTGATACACTGAATGGCCTGTAATGTTTCATTTTAAGCGGAACATCATCCCACTGGAACGAGCCACCGAACCAGTTTAAAGATTTTCCTCTGCGTTGTTAAACGAGAGTATGTTGTTGTCGTCTTAAAGGAATGCAGGCTTTCTGTGATTCTCTCGAAATCTGTGAAGCATTCATCAATCAAATCTTCTTTTTGATTAGCATCTAGAAATAATGCTGCATGTATTCAACAGGTGCAAACTGTTGCATGGTAACAGAGGTAAAGAAGCCTGTTGGGTAACTCGAACTTGACATCCCTCTGCTATTTTTAGATTGAGACCATCTATTTGAGAGAAACTAGAATGATGTGTAACGAAATGGGAAGGGAGAAAATCTCACCAGGAATCTGCCTGAGCTCAGGTAAACATTAGTTTTGCCATCTGTCATATGCAGACATACCTGTCAGCTGGGAGCATTGTTAGTTTGAAGAGATGAAAGAATGTGTCTTGGCAAAAAAAACCAAATGTGACTGCATGTGCTGTGGAGCTGAACATTGGATCCAAGTAAAAACTAGTGCAGATTAGTTAAGGATCAAACGGGTGCATTAAATTAGAGAGAGCACAGATACATCGATAGCATCTCTGCGAAACATGGGGAGAATTCAGTGCTGCACTACTCGGAATCCAAAAACCTTAAAACCAGTTTGGGGAAAATGTGTGCAAATACATGTTTATGGATGTTTATGAGGATGTTCTCATCTCTTTAACATTTTAACATTTCTCCTAAAGCTGCTTTGTCTTAAAGAGATTATATTTGTTTCATTTGCAGTAAAAACTCACAAACACATTTGTCAGTGTTTTTTAGAACAGTGGAAAAATAAATAAGGAATTTATGAGGCCATGTACGCCAACTTAATTAAAACTGTAAACTGTAATCCTTGTATTGTGTGTTTTCTCAATCCAGTTGAGAGCCAAAGTAAATTTTGCCTCTTTAAAAGAAAAAGTTTCAACTTAATTTAACAACTCTGTCATTTGGACATAGTCCACATAGTGTTAATGCAAAAAAAAAAAAAAAAAATCTTCTGTGCTGCGTTATTGTAATATTTTAATCACAGCTTAACAGTAATGTCGCTGTGTTTACCAAGTGAACCTTCCATTAATCTGCAAATCTGCCTATCTGTGATGTCGCTTCTGTCTTCTTTCCTCAGACAGAATCTAATGTTTTCTCTACCAAGAATATGGGATCAGAACAGATAATAACATGTTCTCACACATTCACACACGTTTGAATTTGGATTAAAAGTGACAGCTCAAGTCTACATCAATCATATATGTCCTGTTGTACCTGACCAGTAATAATACGATCCTGGACTGCAGTCCAGCAACTGCCTCGGGCACATTCACCAGTCAGAGCTCTTACTCTCTCTCTCTCTCTCTGCTCTTCACTGTGCTTCTTCACATGCAAACACGAAATTGAAAGAAAAAGACGGCATAGCTTATTGAATGAAAGCAGGAGAGATGCAAATGCAAATTGGATGGAGAGAGGAGTTAAGGGGGACAGTGGCTGAAGATGAGAGTGAAAGGATCAAATCATAGCGCGAGCGGAGGAAGAAGCAAACAAGCAGTAAAGTCAGAGGAAGAGTGACAAGGACAGAGTAGACAGCAGGACAACAGGCAGGATGTGACAAGGAGGAGAATGACGCATTTGATAAGGCAGAGTGACACAAATGTCACCATGCTAACCTTTCATGCTCTCTGTCTCTCTCTCTCTCGTTCTTTCTTTCCCTCTCCTCTACTTTGCCTCTACTCCCTCTCCTTCCAGATTTGAGCGCTTGCCGAGCTGGACACCAAATGGGCAATATGGAAGCCAACATGCTCCCTCCAGCGTCTAGCTTTCCGCGCTTAACCGCCTCCACCAAGTCCGGGCATCAGCTTGAACCAGCCCAGTGAGGGCTCAGCGTGTAGAGTTAAGGCTGGAAAGGCCAGTCTGCGATTCCAGAAGCCGTCCCCAAGAAATAGAGAGCGAGGAAGCAGCTTGTGACCGGCCTTAGAGGAATCAACTTACAGCAAACCAATCAACCTGTTGAGCTTTTTTCCTGAAACTGCAGTGATGCTTGAGCAATGGTATGGAGCTTTCAGACACATGCGGATTTATCGACTGGATATCCTGTTGAGATTATGACAATTTTGTGCACACCTCAGAGCTAGGCCACTTTGCCAGATTGGCTTGTGGGCAAAAGCGAGTAATTGAAAATCCCCCCCTCAAGAGGCTTCCTGCTCTAATTTGATGTGAAGGAGGAGAGTGTGTGTTTTTTAAACGTACAATTAAAAAAACAATTCATCCCAATATTTTTTTTCACCATCTTTTTTCCACACATTGCGGAAAAATACATTATGAAGCAGCTCATTCTTCCTCTGTGACAGAGAGTGAAGAGGGACAGACTGTCCAGAATAGATAACGAGCGAGGAGACCGGCAGAAATAGAGGAGCTGGAAAAGAAAAGGAAACGGGTGGAGAGAGAAAGTCCAGAGAAAGACGAGAGAAGAAAAAAAAAGAGCATTAACCAGGATTGTTTGAAACCCTCTCTGAAAATCCTTCTTATTCATCTGTGCAGAGTTGGAGGCTAGTTTGTGCAATGGACACAGGAGGGGTCAGGATTTACAGCAGGGGGGGCACTTGAGCAGCAGAATATGGTTATGTCCCCCTGTACCTGTCCAATTTGCTTCTTAGTGTTTGGCAGGAAAACAGACTGAGAGAGGGCTGGTAAACATACAGCTATACTGAATGACAGACAGGCTCTAAGGTTGGACAGACAGACAGACAGACAGACAGGAAGACACGACCTGTTCCAGGTGTCAGGCAGAGAGCCAGGCAGACATCCAGTGTCGGCACAGTAGACGGCCTGCAATCCATTGTCATTCTACACAGTGAGTGAGGAAAGGAGAAGAAGAGCATTCCTGTTTTTTTTTCTTCTGGAGAATCTCACTTCCTCTGCATCCACTTCTGGTTCTAATGTAGCAGCCCGTGCTCTAAAAAAAACAGACTTGGAGGGAGGAGGCTGTTACTAGAAAGGAAATACAGGTTGTAGAGGGAGAGAGAGAGAGGAAGGCAGGCAGGCAGAGAAACTGAGGAAGAGAGCAGGTGTCGAAAATCCTCCCCTTCATCTGCTTGTCATTTACTCCTTTATGTTCCCTTGTCGTCGGGCGAGGTGATTGGTTTCCTGACGCTGCCGTTCCTCTACTCATAGGCCTAGCGCTATCCTGAGGAAAACAAGAGGTGGGCAAACAGAGGAAAGCAGAAAGAGACAGCAGTAAAGGAAACAGTGGAGCCTTGTTGTGACCCTTCACTTTCTTTTTTTGTCAAGATGGACTCTTATTTTTGTCTTGCTTTTTAAAAAGAAAGCGATAAAGAAGACACACAGTGGGTCAGTCAACACCTCATCCCCCTTGTACACAGAACTGAACCTCTTCCTTTACCAACTGTTGATTTTTTTTTTTTTAGCCTTGTTCTTAAGGGATTATGTTTTTCATCTGAATAAAAACACTGGAATCTGTAGATTTCCTATAAACATAGTGAACCCCTCTGACTCCTACACAGTTCCCCCTCCTCGACTGAAGTGCTGAAACTCTGTGGTCACACATCTCAATGCCTGAGCAGAATCGTCTCTACCCTGATCATATGGCACAGTGCTTCTGATACCGTCCGCTTCATTCTGTAAGTACATCCCTTCGTTTCTCTTTCTGTGTATTTATGTGTCCGTATGTGCACTGCATGTCATTAGCCTGTATTTACAGACATGGTCCGTCTTTCTGAAGTGTTGGTTTTATGGTGTCTTTACAGTGCATTTGCTTTCCTGTGCTTACTTTGCCCCAGGCTGTGTGTATGTATGTCTGTGTGTGTGCGTTTGCGTTTCTGCCAAAGACAGAGATTTTGATCTTACAGCCAAGCTTACAACAGCATCACAGTGGTGTCAGAAAGAGGAAAAAGGAGGTGTCTTGCTGTGTCTGTGTGTGTGTGTGTGTGTGTTAGTGCAAACCTACGCATTGGTCCTGAGGTTAATTTGAACTAATTAGTGGTGAGTATTTTTTGCTTCTCGGAGCAGTTTTTGGTTCTGTGTCAGTGTACTTGCATTCATTAGGGTGAGATGGAGAGGGGGTAGGGGGGGTACAACTGAAAAGGGTAAACCAGCTAATGAGAATGACTGATTCCCCGACTAGTTCTTTGTTCCTACCATTGCTCGTCTAATGCCTTTACTATTACGCCTCCAGCTGTGTATCCTTCCAGTCTCCTTTTTTTTTTTCTCCCTGTAGTGTTTCTTTGAATGAAACCCATACACAAAGACGTAGCTTTTGCATTGTCCTGCATATTGCCATGGCTATCTTATCTCCATGGACACATCCACATCTTTATATACTCCCTCAGTCACTGGGCTCTACACCGAGAGACGCTCAATCAAGATAGTCCCTTCAAACAGACCAGTGAACTGTGAATAACGCCATTACACAAACTCCCAGCTCGAAGCGTTACAGAGACAGAAAGATTGGGGAGGAGGAGGAGGAGGGTAGTAGTGGAAGAGAGAATGAAATCATCCAAGAGATAGAACAACAAGTAAGGTGATCAGGAGAGAAAACAGAGTGCGAGACAAACCGCAGAAGAGACGTGGACACACAGAGGAGGGGGTGAGAAAAGGGAGGGCAAAAGAAGTGTGCGAGTCTAAAGGGGCCGTGGAGCAGGAAAGGACCTCTGCTCCATGGGAGCACTGTGATGGGCTTAGCGAGGCCCTGCTTTGTTCACACTGTGGGTCAGCCACTCAGAATTAAGATTACTAAATAATACGATTACAGCGGCTGCACGCTGATAACACACTGCTGCCGATCCCATTTGTCACTGTCACTGAAAACCCAGAGAAGGGAGGAGTGTCGTATTGGCGGCATCAAAAGGCACAACAGCACTGATGACATTGTACAACCACTGGAACCCGTGCTTCTCTGCTTGTCGTTGAGTAGCAGTGCAGAGGGTGGGTGTGACTTTTGCCCTACGAGTCCCCGTAAACAAAATGATTCTAGGGCAAAAATAATGCTGGGTCTGGTGTTTTCTCCTCAAGAGGATGGTCAATAATGTGCCGTATATTTTCGACTTGTCTTATCTTTTGCCCTGTCAGCTCCAAAGGGGCCCAAAAACAAGTGAACAGGGACACCGCTCGGTATATTGCCTGATAGCACATGTGTAAACATAAACTAAGGGTCTCTTGGAAAGATGTCCACCCGTTATCTCAATGGTTTACTCTTTGAACTATGGGTGGGCAATTTGTTTCATGTTTCTGTGCTCGACAGCTTTGACACAGACTCTTGGCGAGTTGACTTTGCAGTTTAAAGTGTTATAAAAGCTGAAATCCCAGGCTATGTTGCACATTGATACATGTTCTTCTGGTAGCTGATAAATGGTCTCCCACCCCTCGAGAGAGAGATAGAGGGCGAAACGAGCAGACAGCAGAAACCGTTGTCCAGTTGTGCTCAGCAGTAAAGTACAACCATCTGAGACCAACTGCACTAATATCATGGTTGCACTTGTTTCAACCCCCCTCCCATGAGTTGTGAAGTATCTCCATTTTCCTCTCAGCAGGCGCAACCATTTGCCTGTTGAGCTACAGATTAGCTTGGAGCAGGACACGGGAAAACTATGCTTAGCATAATGGTGTAGTGTAAGGATCCATTGACATGTAGCATCTGAAAATGCTTGATAAACGTCTATGTGTAAAACATTGTTTGTAACCAAGGTGCTTGGGGACAGGTGCTAATGTAGCATCTGTCATGAGCAGCCCAAACCTGTGATGAGCTGCTGAAAAGACCCAGAGTGAAGTTGCTGCAACCTCATTTGATTAATTAACACATCCCTGTTGTGATGTTTTGCTGTGCTTTGTTCCATCAAGTCACAGTAGTTTGAATTAGAGAGGTCATGTCCCTGAACAATAATTACAAGCTTCTCCTCCATCTCCAGCGAGTCCCTCTGACTCACCTTTCTTCAAGACGTTGCTACGTCTTGATTAGCTGATTGGTTCATTTGTTGTCGTACGACTTACAGAGCAGTTGCTGCATTTTTCAAAATAATGGATTTTTGCATGCAGACAATGTGTAACACCTCCCCCACCCCCTGCAATAAATAAACCAGTGCTCCAAAGCATAAATATATATCAATGAATTATTACACAGAACAGTAACCTAGAACAGCCTTAAACCACTTCAAATTGGCAACCACTCTTTGTTCCTGCACAACAGGATATTTGTTTTTGGAGGTTTCATGTCCATGTCATGAAGTACCAATGCTTTAGTGACAACATATGAACTTTGATCTCTAGCCCTCCCAGCTGCAGCCCTGTGGTCACAAAAAACTGAGTCACCCTGAAGAACCAGTACAACTCCAGTCAAAGAGCATCAATGTTGAAACGCATGCACTCTGCTGAGCGAGTCCAGACATGCAGAAACGCAAAGGCAATATCGAGATGATGTACCAAATTATCAGTGTTTGTGTGATTCAGTCTCGTCTGTTTAACTGCTCTTCACAGCTGCAGTGTGCTGTGTGGGTACAGCGTGCTCCAATCATTTCACTTGACTTGGTCTAGATTGTGGCAGAAATGCACATGGTTCATGAGATTATTTTCCACGTTGAGTTTCCCTTCGCCCCTGTTGGTACGAGTTTGTTTCTTTCAGATCGCTGACCCTCCACTGTGCAGGGTTAGATTTTCCCATTGCTCCTCACATTTTTTTATTTTCTTTCACTTTTACTTGTGCCTGATGATGTTGCACCATAACTCCAGGAAGCATACAAACCTCTGCAAAGGCTGCTTAAGTTTCCCTCAGTGTCTAGAACACTCAAAGCATCATTTACATCAACTGTGGCGAGCTAGTGCTGATGTCATCTAGTTACCTGATATTAGCATTCTGCCTGAGTGATCCAATCACATGTAGAGAGCGCTATGTTCACAACAGACCCAATCTGCACTGAGTGTCCTCTGATCCAATAACAAAACCACACTCAATCATATGGTCACGTGTGAGCAGCTTGAACGCAGTCTGTCCTTTTTGAGGAAGTGTTCAGCTGACGTCCTCTGACCCACTGCAGTTTAGATTGAATCTCTTAGGACAGATGCTAATACCAGGTGTGAATGGGCCCTAAAGTCGCATTCACACCAGCTCTTTTAATTAGAATTAAAAGTTTCATTTGCTCTTAAAGTCTGGTTTATTTGGGTAGATGTGAATGCGTTACTTATTTGGGTAGGTGTTATTCAAATTGATGCGCACCAAGGAAGGTCTCAGTTCGCGAACCAAACCGAGAAACCGAACCAAGTGAACCAAATGCACAAAGAGGACTACAACGCAGGGCATTGTGGGTAAACATAACCGAGAACATACGCGCGTGTGGAACGATAGCTCATAAAAACGATAGGATTTGATTGCTTTTATGTGGAGGAAACAGAAGTTGTCCTGCATTAACCAACAGATGAGCGAGTTTTCTTGTTCATTGTTGTCTTGTCTTCTCCCTCAGTAATTCTTGATGCAGCACCGTCTCAGGCGAGTAGGGAAATACGTTAATGAAAGGTTTGGTTCGTTTCACTAAAGTGCAGTGTGAAAGCAAACTCGGACTGGCTAAATGTTGCAACCCCCAATCGTATCGAGTCTACTCGACTAGGCTATTAGATGTGACAAAGAGGTCTCACTATAAGAGTTTGTAAGCTACAGCTGGAGATCCTGATCTGGATTTCAAACAAACAACACAGCTACATGCGTAGATCTAAAGTTACTACCACGACTACTACTATATGAATTTTAAAATACAATACAGAATTGTTTTTTAGCAAAGTTACACACAAAAATGTTGCACAATAGCAAGTGTTTTCCCTGAAACGGGTTCTTTTTTGCACCTTAACCTGCATCAACAGGAAATGTAATCTTAATCAGTTCTTAACGTTTTGACTTGTGTTGTATATTAATATACACATAAACACATGCCAGCAAAAAATATAACCTCTGCAGCAATTTTCCTGTCATGTTATTGTTTGAACAAAAATCCTCATTGTCTCTTTGTTTGCATCATTTATCCTCTACAGTTCTCTTGTGAACATCTGTTTTTCTTTCAAAGGTTGTCAGCAGCTGTGCTGTAACGTAGCAGGAAATCTTTCATTTCCCCGAACATGGTCTTCATTCATAGTTATAGCAGATAATTGTCAGTCTGCTAATCCATCACTTTCTTGTCAAGTTTCTGCTGTGATTGGCTCCTGCTAATTTTCCCCATGATGCCATTTGTATGACAGTTCAACCCTGAAGTGTTGCAGACAGCGAAGGCTCCAAAGTGAATCGGGCTAATTTGGGATACAAGATTTCTTCTTACACCGAGCACCACTTCAGTTTCATCTGCTTTCAATCCTCCGCCGCTTGACCACCAGCGCGAGGCACTGCAGTCTGCACTAAACCTTTGCTCCTCATTGCCTAATGGAGCACAAAAATGGCCCTGTTTGCTTAGTCGTTTGTCTACTCCTGCTTGCTTCAGGCTAGCTGGCCTTGGGGGAAAAGATTGAGTGAGTGTATGAGTGTGTATGTGTGGACAGTGACAAGAAATGGACATTAGAGGACACACATGCCCTCTCCATAATGTGCTCCCGGCTGGGCTGTTTGGCTGGCCATAAAGTGAATGCCGCTAATGGCCTCTCAGTTAATGGAGTCATTAAGAGTGGATTGCAAGAAGATAAAAGCAACGTGTATAATATGTGAAAGCTGGGTGAAAGTGTGATTGTTTGTATACATGTACTGTTACTTAAATAGCTTTGAATATTTCTATTTAGTGCTTCAGTAGTTGCACCCAGGACAGCAGTGGCACTCGTATCCAGTGACACTCTAATGCATTAGCGTTAGCAGAAAAGGTTGGTATTCTATCAATGTAATTGTAAAGCAGTCTGAGGCTCAGGTGATCAGACCCAGTCTGTCCTAATCAGCTCGCTGGCTGAGGCTCAGAAAGTCTCAGCTATAGATTGCTCTTGCCTTGTGCAAGCGTGTGAGTGACAAAGGCTTATAAGCCTGATCTCGGGTCACTTTAGGACTTCTGTGAGTATATGTCAAGGCTGTTGAAAGGCATTCTGGGTAGTGTTGCGTGTCGTTTTCATGGTGACATGACTGCTTATTAAGTCCGTCGATTTCTTGACTTTTACTGGAGGGTTTGCTTATGTCCGCGTGCTCATCACGTTTTAAGCTTCAGCTGCAGTTGTTTCAGCTCGCCCTCGTTCATTGGTTGCATTTGGTGAAATGCATGCACCATAACACCACCTCCTGCAGGCAGAATTAACATCGAATCACATGACAAAGTAATTAAAACATAATAGAAAACACTTTCTAATTAGGGCAAATAGGAGTTAATAGTGTGACTGCTTAACTTTGTGTACTATTTTCACTTCTGTTCTTTCCACTTTAAGTACAACTGTTATATTTTTACTAGAGTATTTTGCACATTGTACTCATAAATTAAAAGTAATTGATATGTTTCTGGGCTAAAATAGACTGAGATTAATTATTTAAGCCCCTGTCTGCAGTGTCGTCCTTTGCATATAAGTTTTGGCTATCTTCTTGTTCTTTCTACTGTTAGCATTCCCAGCCCTCCCAGTGCTGCCTCCTCAGTGAGGAATTTAAAAACTGAGTTTTCAGATAAAAACTACAGTTTATGTGTCCAGAGAAATATTTTACCTCAGTTTCCCTGCTCTGGGTCCATAATAATAAGCCTAAAAAACTCATGTATACTACATGACCGTTAAGGTACACTTGGCGTTCTGGCGCAAACTGGAAGAGGATTCTCCTCTCTGCAGCTTTTGGCCCAAGGATTTCTATTAACAGGCCAACAAACGGGTGAAACTGAAAGTAAATGATAATGGAGGTCTTCATTCACAGCTGATAGTTGAGTTGTCGCTGATAAGAACCAGTCAGGAAGTGAATGCGCGTAACTACAGACTGCCTGTCTTTACAACATAGCAGCCGCTGAGTTCCATATTGAAAACAAAGCCAGCTGCGTTTTTAAACTTGTATTTTTTGGGGCTCTTAACAGCTTGGGTAAAGTGGATGACAGGCTTATCCAGAGCAGAATTCAAAAAGAATCTTTACTCTTAGATTTACTGTCAGGGCCCTGAGACTGATACCCATTTTGCCAAGGTTTTTTCGAGGTCTAGTTACATGCTGCTACCTCATCCGGAACCAGTTCTTTGTTTTTCAACCACCGAAGAGATGGCTTCAGGCCAGCAAAAGTCGGGTTTTTTTTTGGTTTAGAAGAACCATTCACATTGGGGCTGGCGGCGGGGTTACTGCGACAACAAGATCAGGAAGACTATCAAAAACAGTGTGAAAAATGTATTTAATGGTGCGGAAAATGTCCCTAAACTTGCGACAATGGCGTTAACAATTACACTGGACATTTCATATGTAAAGACGTGTGTGTGTGCTCGGTATCTGCTGGGGTTTGAGTTCTCTTAGCAATTTCACTCTCTGCTGAACTTACAAGTGCTTCATTAATGACCATGTGACGGCCCACTGTCGCCTAATGTGTCCTGCTATGTTTTCATGATAAGCAGATTTATTTGCACTTCTCAGAAAACCAAAAATTCATGTACAGTGTCATGCTACACTCATCAGCCGGCTTATCCGGTACATCTGGCTAGTGCTTGCTTTAATTCTTTGTGGAAGAGATTCAGCAAGGTGTTGTAAATGTTCCTCAGAGGTTTTGTTCCATATTGTTGACATGATGGTATCATGCATTCGCTGCGGATTTGTTGGCCCCTCACCCATGATGTTTATCTCTGTGAACTCATTTGAGCGTTGTGACTTGGTGCTTTATCTTGCTGGAAACTGCCAGTGGTGTGCTGTGGTTGAAAAAAGTATGGACAATCTCTGATATTGTTGTGGCGTTTGAATAATACTCAGTTGGTACAAAGGGGCCAAAAGTGCGTGGAGAAAATATACACACCATCATTACCCCACCGACACCAGTCTGAGCTGTTGATGAATCGATGCTTTTATGTTGTTTACCCTACCCTCCGAATGTCATCAGACGAGGACTCTTCCATTGTCCAGTCTTGGTGAGCCTTTGTGAACTGTCGTTACTAGTGTTTTCTTGAGTTAGCGTTGCCTTTTGAACAGTCTGGTCATTCTCCTATAGCATCATCAAGGCCATAGAACTGCCACTCACTGGATATTTTCCATTTTTCAGTCCTTTCAAGATGATTGCGTGTGAAAATCCCACTAGATCCGCAGTTTTTGAAATACGCAGGTGAGCCAACAACCATGCCACATTCAAATTCAATTCAATCACCTTCCTTCCCCAGTCTGATGCTTGGTTTGAACTTGACCATGTCTACATGTGCTAATGCATTGAGTTGCTGCCTTGTGGTTAAATAAGTAGATACTGTATTTGCGAACAGGTGATTGTAGTCGCCAGTCGATACGTATAGAGTGTGTGATGTGATGTAATGACAGGTAATCTGATCAGATATTTAATCACCATTAATCACTATTTATGTTGAAATTACCTGTGTGTTTATTTGGGTAGGCGTTTACAAACCTTTTGTGGCCAGGGACCCCTTACTGGGGAGAAAATATTCCAAGGACCACCTTCATCGCCAATGAAAACATGGTTACTGCTCTTTTTTACTCCTAGATTCCAAACCCAAACGCTCTTTTTCCTGTTTCTTGTCATAGCTCAAACACTCGCTGCAAAACAAAAAAAAAAAAGAGCTGTTGTACTTCAGAGTCCTTTAGCAGTCATTTTCAGGTTGACTGACTGTATCTGTGCAGTAATAACTTGTTATCACCCAGTCATCAGCAGAGTCATGAAAGCAAAGTCTGAAAATGTTCTCACAACTAGATCAAAATTTGCAACTAATATTGCAAATGAATTTACAAACCCCTCACCCATGGTTCACAGACCTCCAGTGTCCCCAAACCCCACTAGTATGAGGTGATTTTTTGTGTGTCTGTGTGTTTTAAAACCTCAATGTTAGACAGTCATACTTCAGTACAGCACAAGGACAGAGCCTGAAAAAGTCAGTTTCTTGTTCATCCACTTTACATAGCTGCTTTTGTGTGAGACATTCAGGTAGCAGAACTGTCAGCCTTGGTCTAGTGAGTCTACATTAAATTGTTTCACTCCTGTTGCTGCCGAGTGGCCTTTCCACTCAGAGTCTACTAATGGCACTTGTGATATCTACAGGTTCATACTGTCTCTCAAGCGTATTGTTACTTGATGCTGGATTCAGCTAAGCTTTGCTCTTTAAAGCCCAATTTATACTTCTGCGTAAAGTGCTCTGCGTAGGTTACGCAGAGACTCTGCGTCGACGCAGAGACTGTCGAAGAGCCTCTGCGTCGTCTCCGACTGCACAAAATATTTTTTAAGTGTCCGTCACTCCGTCAAGGGACAACGGAGACGGCAAGAGCTGCGATTGGTCCTCAGGACAGGCCGAGCTAAGCTGCTCTGTGCCGGCTCACAGTGAGCATCGAGCATCCACAGAGGCGGAGCTGATCCCCGCCGATAACGCCGCTGCCAAACTATAAATATGTCATATCTTAACACACACAGCACATGTTTAGACTCTAAATGGCCAATTTCTCGCCTCAAATTATCTTAAAACTGCGTTCCGTCACACAGAAAAGTGAGAAACGGCCACTGTCAGTCTTTCTCTCTCTTTCTTTCTCGGACACCATTGCTCACTGTAGCCTGAAGCAGAACAACCTTGCGCAGCGACCTCTACTGATCGGGTGGGAAATTGCAGCGCGTGTCCGTCACCACGACGCCGAAGTATAAAGGCTCGAGGCGTCTCCGTGGTGGCGCAGACGGATAACGCATACGCAGTCGGAGAAGTGTAATGTGGCCTTTAGACTCCATTGAAGTTGAAGTTAAAATTTGATTAACTGAATTTGGACAAATAAGATGCCTTGTAAATTGGACACTCTTGATTGTTGTTTGTCTCTGTGTCCCTGTGACGGACAGGCGATCTGTCCAGGGTGTACCTTACCTATCACACTATGTCAGCTGAGATTGGCACAGCTCCCCCTGTGACCCTCATGTAGAGGATAAAGCGGTAGAAAATGGATGTAAGATGCCTTGTTCAGTAAGATGGCTGATGGCTTCCTCTGTCCTTGGTTTTTCTCTGTCTTCCACTCTATTGGAGGAGGACTGTTGAAGCAGCCCATGGATGAGGGGAAGGGAACTGGGTTTGTCACAATCTGTGATCATTGGCATTTGGATTTTCACAGCAGATATTTTTCGACATGAAATAGTGGGGGACAAACACAGGTTTAAGAAGAACTTTGATTTGGTTTCCACTCCAGGTTTGAGATAAAAGACAAAAGGAACAAAACAAACAGGTTTCATTTTGTAGCAGGACTGCATTGGGCTGATTCTGGTTTCCATAGATACACAAGGCTGTGATATTGGTGCTGGTATTGGTCACAAACAAATAGCATCAAACCATCCCTCCTCACAACCATGTGAATCACATAGCAATCCTATTATTTCTTGTGAGACACAAAGAAGCTTGTTTTTATCGTTAAATTGTATTGTCCCTGAAAGTGAATGAATCATCCTTGATCATTAGTTCAATTCTTCACAAAGGCTCTTACAGTGTTGATAATTTAGATTCACACCAATTGCCAATAGACCTATCAATCTGCCCTTATACATAATACACATTTGTGCTGAGTTACGGATATTACACAACAATTTATTCGGTAAAAATAAATTATTCATAGAAAATAAAGATTTCACGTCAATAATTGTGACCTATCCCAATTAAATTCCACTTGGTAATTTCACCAGCAGATGCATCACTCTCTCTTAAAGAATCTTTAAAATGTGTAAATTCAGTTTTGCAGAAGGCTGTCAAACTTTTAGTGACAAATCTGTCTCCAGCGCTATCTTCTTTCAGCCACCCGGGCGTCTCCAGCATTCATTAACAATTATAAACAGCTAAAACTGTGGCCCACTGATACGGCATATTAAATTATAGAGCAGTGTCTGCTTCTCATTTGTAAAATGTAGTCTGAGGCTTCATTTTGTTACCACTTCCATTTTATGCCCCGTGTCTTGTTGCGTTTCCTCGAATTTGGGGACTGATTCCAGAGCCCGTTTAGCTCCACCAATCCGGAGTATTAACATGCGAGTCAGCCCCAGCTCAGTTGGCTCAGTTCAAATGTTGATGCAGCAGTTGATTATGGGCTACAGCCGGAATATAAACTGTTGAATATTTAATTGACTCAATGAACCCCCACTACTCCAAATGGACTCATATCATATGTATATTATACATTGATTAAAAAAAAAAAAAAAAGAACAGATGTGATTAATCAACTCAGTTTATGGATTTAACATTTTTTACAAATGAATGGTAGCTCTGGAAAATATGTGTGTGTTTTTTTTTTTTCATTTTTTCAGCTGAGTCAAAACTTGGCTGCAATGACAATTTCCTGCCACTGCTCCCTGCTGGTCCAGATATAAATGTTTATCATGAAATTGCACACTATTTGCATCGGTGCCTTTTCTGATGTGACTTTTACATCTGCATGCATGCTAAATGATGAACGGCACTCGTTGGAAGGCAACGTTGGCTGTAATTGTGCTTGTATCGAGATGTCTTTGTGGGGCTTTTTTAAACAAGGTGAATTTCCTGGAAGTGATAGTTTTCTATCTAGAGTTTACATGAATTTTTCCCTTTGTCTTGTTGTTTAGTGAGACTACATTTTCATTCCACGGCGCTGAGTTGTTTGACCAGCGTTTATTCGAACTCCTCCTGAGCCACATTCTATTGTCCTAAGTAAGTAAGTGGCTTTTCTCTGAATCTCCAAGCTGCAGTGACTTTACATCAAACACAGAAATAAAGCACCATATGTTACACGATGAGCTGCTTAGAGGTAAAATATTGACCAGGGTTTTTTTTGCATGTGTTGGCTTTCTTGTACAGTTTGTCTGCTGTTACACATGAACATACGCATAGCCTTGTGTGTTTGTGTGCATGCGTGTGTCATGTTTATGCATGCATGTGTTTTTATGCACGACATAAATATTGTGTAGGCGTTTCTTGCTGTCACGATGAGTGATCGGTCGAGATGAGAGCCGCATTGTGCTCACCATGTGTTTATATGAGACCTCAGAACTCCATACGTGATGAAACCATGGAGGAGGGGGTGGGGTTTCATTGATGCATTCTGTCGATGACATGGATGGCGTCGGGGTGCGTCGGTTGCCAGAATCGATGTAATTCACACAAGCCGCGTGGTAGTCCTGCTGAGAGGCGCAGACGATTGCAGACTGCTCACGAGACGAGTCTTTGATCCAGGCTGCAAGAGAACAAACTCCTCGGATTCTCACAGGCAGTGCCAGCCTATTAGCACCTGCAGCTACCCTCACTTCTGCTGCAGTCTGCTGAGGCTCTGACTTGGATGAGAAAAGTCACCAGCAGAAAATCACATCAGAAAGACGGCAGGATCTCTGGGGAGACGACATATTGTGCGACTTGGCTGCTGTAGATTCAAGCGTTTAAGTATTTGGAATTAGTGAGCAAATTTAGGACGAGGAAGACTTTTGTACAGGTGCCATATTGAAACCTGCAGTGGTAGACTTTTTATTTGGCCATTTATGGGCTGCAGAATATAGCTCTACATGATACACTGACATTATCACCTCGTCAGGTTGATATAGTGATCATGTGTTTTAACACCCACCACAACCAGAGCATTGGCATCATTCAGAGTGAATCATCTGATCATTTTAACGCCAATGTTCACTCTCTCGTAGACCTGTCTTTCCCTCCACTCGCTCCTGAGGAAAGTATCCAGCTCTTTAGCTTCTAAATGCACTTCACCGTGTTCATCAGCTTGTTACTAACTTTGGCTGTAAATGGTTTAATGCTAAGCAGGTAGTGCACAGTGGGCTTTTAATGTTTTTTTAGTTACAAACAGCTGCTGACAGTGGTGAAAGCGAGCCATACAGTAAAAAGAAAGAAGCAATGAGCTGAAAGATGTCGTAGCACTGCAGCTGGGAGGCGAAAGCACAAACACTCACTGTCACTTTAATACTGCAGCTATAATCTGATTAATCCATTTAAAAAACAAGATTGTTGTCTTATCTTGTTATGTCAGGTATGTCGGTGTTTTATTTGAGCTTTTTTTTCACTCTGTGGGAAAACAAGATAGCCAGACAACAAGACAGAACAATAAGATGGATGGGCTTAGACAAGAGAGAAAAGACATGAATGTACGTGAACAGTGAATTAATAATAATAAATAAATAAATGAACATGATAGATAGATAGGTTTACCATGACAACACATTTACATCTGTTTGAAAAGGAGTAGGCAGAAGTATAAACTTATATATACCTGTGCCCCATTCCTATCCTATTAATATGTACATATTACACTATTTTATACTTTATTCTTAATGTTCTCAGTTGAACACAAGAACACGTCTGGCTTTAAACACGACCATTTTCCATTTCCATGACTGTCCTGGATTAAACGGCTGATCTTTATCCTTATAGTACATCCATCCATCCATCATCTACTGCTTTATCTTCCAGGGTTGGGGGGGGGGGGGGTGCTGTGCTGTGCTATGCTGTGCCTATCTCAGCTGACATAGGGCAAAAGGCGGGGTACACCCTGGACAGTTCGCCAGTCCGTCGCAGGGCCATTCACTCACACTCCCACGCCTACGGCCAATTTAGAGTGACCAATTTACCTAATCCCCATATTGCACGTTTTTGGACTGTGGGAGGAAGCTGGAGAATAGAGAGAAAACCCACGCACACACAGGGAGAACATGATAACTCGTTGCAGAAAGGCCCTTGTTCCAACCGGGGCTCGAAGTTGTTCCTATATACAGTATATGATAAAATAAGATACATTTTTATCCATCGATGTATTGAAAATAATAAACCTAAAGATGGACAAGTTGGGCACAGTTTATCAGTATTTAGTTTATTTCAGATTAATAAAAAAAACAAAAAAAAAACATTTTACCATAGTAAAGTAAAAATAGCTTAATGCACATCAATTAACGTACAGTAGATAACATAAAATATAATACAAATTAAACTAAAGACTTCAACCCATTCACGCGAAACAAGCATCTGTCGGCCTCTATTGGTCATATTGGCAACTGCAAGTGCGGAAGCACAAACAGACAGAAGGAGCTTTCACTCCCACTCTGTGAAGTAATAAATTAATAAATAGACATAACATAAAGATGAACATTTAAAAATAAAGTACAGGCAGTTATATGTTGTTTGCAGACTGAAGATTCACCTGTTATTGCTCCAACCCACAAACAAACAGCCCTCATTTGCATGGCCTGAAGATTAAGTAGCCTCACTTCTTGAGATCACCATTTTCCAATTTCGCCATCGACTCTCAATGGTCCATAATCAGTTGGCCTGTGGCACTTGCTGGTGATATCTTGTCTATGTTAATAACAACATGGCCTTAAAGGGGAATAACCTGCCTTATTGCTCAATGGATTTACATAGAGCATGTATTAACTGGGACTGCTGGCTGTGTGTGACTGATGGTGTGTGTCAACACTGTAAACGTGGCCTTTGTTTTCATTTGGCAATAAGGCCTGCCGGGTCATGCTGCTGCAGAGATCAATAGAACCTCTTGGACGACTGTAATGTGCGTAATTGTCCGTGTGTGTGAGCGTAATTTGTCTGCATTCTCACCTGTGGGTCATCTCTGCTGCCTCCGTTTATCCATCTCACTCCGAGTTGCTGCGAAAAGCAGAAATTCCACAGCGCTGCTTTCCAGCGGAGACCACACCATTAAAAAAAAAAAGCAACCTGATGTAATCTCGCAACAATGGCTTTGATATTAAAACACTGTTGTACAATAATCCATTTGAAAAGAAAACCCAAGCCATGGTATATGTTAATAAAGGGAGGAATGTGTGTACTACCATATCCTCCAAGGCTTCTTTAGTGAGGGCATGTTGGAGGCAGAGGGGGAGGAGGTGTAAGGGGGAGAGGAGATAGGAAGCGATAGCTCAGCAGAAAGGTATAAAATCCTCCGGTGGCTTGCTAATCTGCCAGGCTTATGGTGGCTGGTTTTCTCCCCGCGCCCTCAGAGAGGGAGGGGGGGGAACATCTTTCGGGCTCAGCTTTCAAGACTCCTGGGCCACAGCCACAGGGGGAAACCCAAACACATCGATTAGCCGTCAGAAGGGAGGGAGGGGTGAAGTGGGGTGAGGTCGGGCTGAGAGAAAGAGGGGCACTTCTTCCCTTTTTCTCCCGCCTGCCGTCACCTCCTTAGACTTCTTCCTTTTAGCTCGGGCCGCTGCTTTCTCACGGGAACAAAGAGGTGCAGCGGGGAGAAGATTGAGGTTGGAAGGAGAGCAGTCAGGAATGAGGTGTAAAATGAGGAAGGTGTTAAGCGAGAACAAACGGCGTGAAAAGACGGACGGGAATCAAAACGCAGGCAGGCGAACACGGAGCAGCCTCGTTTTTGTTTTCGCTCTGATCAGAAGCCAAAATTGTGGGGTGTATGCGTGTGTGCACAAGGTTGTGTGTGTGTGTGTGTGCGTGTGTATGTATGTGCACATGCAGCTGCTGAGTTTCTGTGTTTGTTTGTGTAAAAGCTTTACGGTAAATAAAACCTGGGGTGTTGGCAGGGAGACAGGTGCAGCAGCTTGGCCCAAAGGAGAGAGTACTGTAACTCAGATCGATGGAAGGAGAGACGAGCGGGTGAGACCAAGAGAGGAAGTGTCTCGATTGTGCCAACCGGTCAATCTTTTGAAGTGGCCCACATTGGAATACGATGAATATACATGAGCGATGTTTGCTTTCAAGCAAAGCAAGGCTGAAGGTGTGCGGCTCATTAGAGACCAAGAGGCCATGTTGATAAAAAAAAACAAACAACTGGTGCCATAACTGTCATTTACTGCAAAGAACAGCCCCGTAGGTTCATCTAGTAGTGTTTACAGATTTAATCCTCGTCTTCATGTTTTCATCCAAGAGGAGGAAAGTGGGTAGTTAATAAAAAATACCATACAGACATAAAAACATCCGAGATCATCTGTTGTACTTATTATCGCTTCATTGCTTATGACTCCCAAAAAAATTACCCGCCAATTATCTTGTCAGCAACTTAATGACACTATTTTGTCAGCACATTTCTGAAGAGGAAAAAAAAACAACATTTCACTGCGGTGTCATTTTCACCGAATATTTTTTCTGTTTTCAAAAAACAGGTGGCGATGACGACGTCTATTACTGCGGATAATGACACAGAAAATTATGCAACTCACCTGGCACTTACTCTCCAACCTCATATGTAGGCACTTGGAATATTAACCCAATGTTTCCCCCAAGGCAGAAAACATGAACCTGCACCTTATAAGCCAATGCAGCAACCGTGCAACAGTGTTGTGATTAGAAAGTCTGCCTGGTGAACTGCTAATATACTCACTGGAGTTTGATAGCCTCCGGTAAGGCAAGCTGCTGTTATGAATAACCCTCTACGAAAGTGACACTCCCCCACATCAGTGAAATACACAGATATTATTGCCTTTCAATCAGTGTGTTAGGCTGCACACTTCTTTTTTTTTTGTTCATCGCAGCTAACTGAATCCATGTCAGAGCATCAGGTTCATGTGAAAGCATTAAGGCCACATTATACTTCTCCGACTGCGTATGCGTTATCCGTCTGCGTCACCACGGAGACGCCTCGAGCATTTATACTTCTGCGTCGTGGTGACGGACACTCGCTGCAATTTCCCGCCCGATCAGTAGGGGTCGCTGCGCAAGGTTGTTGTGCTTCTGGCTACAGTGAGCAATGGCGTCCGAGAAAGAAAGAGAGAGAAAGACTGTTGTTGTTGAAACAGTGGCCGTTTCTCACTTTTCTGTGTGACGGAACGCAGTTTTAGGATAATTTGAGACGAGAAATTGGCCATTTAGGGTCTAAACATGTGCTGTGTGTGTATAGATATGACGTATTTATAGTTCGGCAGCGGCGTTATCGGCGGGGATCAGCTCCGCCTCTGTCAGGATGCCCGGAGCGCACTGAGAGCCGGCACAGAGCAGCTTCGCTCGGCCTGTCCTGAGGACCAATCGCAGCTCTTGCCGTCTCCGTTGTCCCTTGACGGAGTGACGGACACTTAAAAAATATTCCGTGCACCCGGAGACGACGCAGAGGCTCTTCGACAGTCTCTGCGTCGACGCAGAGTCTCTACGTAGCCTACGCAGAGCACTTTACGCAAGAGGTATAAATTGGGCTTTAGAGGAATCAGCACCAGCCTTTAAGTCTCTCTGAGGCGGATTGGGTCGAAGATTATACAACATTTGTTAAAAGGAGATGGGAGGGGAAATGTGTTTTGGTCTTGTAGGAATCTGACAGCTTCTCCATAATGGTGAATTAATCCTTTTAATGCAGCGTGTGCGCGTGTCTTCCTTTGCTACACACACACATTTGCAACATCCAAACACGCAGGCACAAAGCAGCACACACACACTAATGGGCACAGACACGTACACTCGCCTGCCACTTTATTAGGTACAGTGAACATTTAATAAAGTGGCAGGAGTTGCACCTGCTGTGCTTCTCTGCTGCTGTAGCCCATCTGCTTCAAGGTTGGACGTGTTTTGCATTAGAGAAGACGGTCTCCTTCTACCTCGGTTGTCACGATTGGTTACTTGAAATGTCGTGGTGACTTACTGTCACTCACTTTCCTTTATTTTGTACCAGTTCTGACCTTCTGAGTGTCAACGAGGCATTTTCACTGCCAGAGAACTGCTGCTCACTGGAAATTTTTCTCTTTTTCTGACCATTCTCTGTAAACCTTGAGATGGTCGTGTGTGCGCGACATTCCCAGAACATCAGAGGTTTCTGAAACTCTCTGAAACCAACAACCAAACCGACCGACGCTCCAGCCAAACTTTGTTCACACGGTGCTAATTAAGGCATCGGCTCCACACTACTCTCTCTGTGTGTTTCTCAGTGTGGCGATGTTTAGATCTCGTGTCGCCTGATGACATTTCCGCGCTGCACACAGGAAGTGATTTGTTTTATATCGAGACAGAAGGAGACGACGGCAACATTGTGCTATTAAAGCAGACGGATGCAAACAATAGAGTATGACTGCAAACACAAAGAGGCACCCATGAAACACGCGGCATACAAATACTGTTGTGTTCCCAGAGACCAAACAAAGGCAGAATAAAACAGTAACATCATCATCAGCAACAATAGAATAGAATAGAATCACACAAAGCTGCTTTCTGAAACCGTTGTGAGGGTTTGAACTTCAGCAGGTCATCTTGACCACGTCTACAGACCTGACTGCATTGAATTCCTTGTGAATTCTTTTTTATGAACAGTCATAACACATTAAAAGTCAGCGTGTTAACACTAATCTTAAGTATTTTTGGGTGAGCTGATGCACAGTCTTTGACGTGTTGATAATTTCTTGACGTCTTTCATCATTTCAACACTTGACATCTGTCAGAACTGCTCAGACTGCTGTCATCAAATAAGCGCTATCCTCCTGCCAAGACTGTGTCCAGGAAGCCGTACTAAAAAGTCATGCTATTGGCAAAGGTGCTTAAGCCCAGTGTGTGGCTATTCCTGGCACAGCACTACAAGCTAGTTAGACAGCAAACTGACTCATTATAAGTGCTAATGACAGGTGTCCCTTTGTGTTAGCTTGGCTTTTTGGAAATGTTGCCAAAAGCCTCCTGTCACCGGCATCAAACGCTGCGCTGTGCAAATATTCTCTCGGAAGAGGTGTCCTACCTCCTGTACTCTTGTTCAATCCATTAAAAATTAATTGATATGTGACATTTGATCTACTGTTGAATCACTTCAATGACATTGATGTGACAGACTTAATTTAGCCATTTAGGCTACACCGGAGTTGGAAGTCATTTTGTCCCTTTCTGTCGTTATCTCCCTCATCGCATCCTGTGATCACACCGACCAATTAAAACGGATTAACCTCCCACCCGGCGAAGCCCTTTCTGCCACCAAATTGTAGTGTCATTTACGGAGCATCATGGCTGCCCATGCTCACTCTTTGTTTTTCCTCTCAGGGGCTGTCGAAGGTAATAACTGTGTTTCTTGCAGTGTGATAATGCAGTGCTCCCTGTTCCTTTTGAGACTATATTGAAATCTCGATCCTGTCCCTCTGCAGTGGCCATCTCCCTCCGTATCTGAGAAACTGATGGTATCTCCCTCCCTGAGTGAATTTCCTCCTCTCCAGTTGAATTATCCTTGAATTCTCCCCCTATTGCTCTCTTTCTCAATTTCCAACATTTCCTCTCCGAGTTACCTATCTTTCTCCCTTAACTCTGCTTCACCACCATGTTTTTTTCCATCTTGTTCTCTCTGTCTCCTCCGTTCTCTGCTCTGTTACAATTGACTTTTGCCTCTTATTGCTCTTCCTCTGTTGCTCTCTTCTGTCTCACTTCAGTCTAACTTGGTATCCTAAAGATGTTTTGCATGCGTCTGGTCAGGAAGCATCAGAGTGTAACCTGCTAAATTGGAATGTTATGGTGAGGCTACACACACACGCATGAGAAACCCTTGAATTAATGGACAATTTACCTCACCTCATTGTCACTGACTTTACATTCATTAAGCCTCTTCTTCTCTCTCCCCTGCCTCTCTTTATCTTTCTTCCACTCACTCTTTTTATTTCTTTATTCTCTGCTATCTTTCTCTGCCCTGGTTGTCTTCATCTTAAAAGCCTGGCTGCGTTCTCCTCTGCTGTGTCCTACCCTCGCTATATATGTTTCCCGTGGTGTTTTCCTTCTCTTTCCTCAGCTCTCCTCTCTGCTTCCCCCCCCTCTGGGTTGAGCTGTCCAGCCTGGTTCCTCCGTCGTGCTGGAGTAAATGGCAAAATAATGGCAACAGCCAGCCATAAATCAACCCAATTGAAAAACATCACCATTAGAGTCTCCCTCTCTTTACTTCCCTCATCTGCTCTTTTTCTGTGCCCTTCACCTTTGTTCCAGGAGGGAACGAGGGAGGGGAAAGATGACTATTAGCAAGAGTTGTGGGGGGGAGAGGGATAATGAAAAAATAAGTACAGCAGATCTGTTACTGTGTATGTGTGTGAATTTGACTTTTGCTCATGTGGTGGTATTTTATCAAATGAGACCCAGTCTTTAAGCTGTTACTGGTATGTTGACGTTATGTGCTGTGTCCTGACCTGAAGCTTAGAGGAGAAGGCTCATGCGGAAGGAAGAAAGAATATCTTTGTGTCAGCATATCTGCAGTGTGTGTGTGTGAGAGTGTGAGAGTGTGTGTGTTTGTGGATGTGGCCAGGCATGTATCACAGGCTCAAGGGATGCAGGAGAAAATGTGTTACTGTGAGAGAGAGAGAGCAAAACCTGGGAAAAAGAAGGACAGTGATAGTTAGATATTGACAGAGTTGCATGATCGTGTAGTAAGACATTTGCAGCACTGAGTGGTGAGTGAAGCAGCTGCACTGCAGTGCAAATGTGATAGATGTGCACGCTAAGAATGAGTGTTTGATTGCTTACATATAGTCTGTGTGTTAATAATATAAGCATTTCATTAAATAATAAACGTGCATAGATGAGTTTGCATGTTCTCCCCTTGTGTGCGTGGGTTTTCTCCAGGTCCCCCGGTTTCCTCCCACAGTCTGAATAGATGCAGAGGTTGGTATGAATGTGAGTGTGAATGGTTGTTTGTCTCAGTGTGTTGGCCCTGCGATGGACTAATGACCTGTACAGTGACTCTTTTGGCCCTCATGTGAAGGATAAAAACGGTAGAAAATGGATGAATGGAAGTGCACGGAGCAAGTGCATGGTGAGGGCACGCTTCCTCGTTTTCCCAGCTTCCTGTTATATTTATAAGAAGCAGTGTATGTACAGTGTGCACCCATCCGTGCGAGGGCTTTGTTGGTCAAAAGCTAACATCTCAATTTACAAACACTGGGGTGGGAATCGCAGGGTTCCTCACGATATGATGCGACGTGCGATGCACAGGCCTCGATACCAATAATGATGCGATACGATACAACAGTTCTGTGATGATCCTTATATTACAATCATATAGCGATACATCATGATATCTGTCTAACTAAATGTCCGTGAAAAGTTGCAGGATTTTCTCTGTTTATTCACAACAAAGAGAACAAATTACATGAAGTATACAGTATGTATTGAACGTGGATGGAACGTCTCTCCACCATTATCCTCTTAAACTCCCTCCTCTTCAGCCAGGTAACTTCGCTCAAGTTTCCCTCATTCGTTTGCGCAGTGCTGTCGCAAGGAGACATCAAATAGCGACGCCCAGGGAGTGAACCTGTTTACATTGGAGCTCCTTAATTTGTTAATTTAAAATATCGATATTTGTCCTGGCGTATAGATTATGGCATTGCACGAGGAAGGACAACGATATATATCATCAAAACCATAGATTTTGACCCACCCCTAGTTGTTTGTTGGAACCCTCTTTGTCCAGATAGCCATCAATAAATAAAGTTTTCTATGGGGGTGAAGGATTGGGTAAAGGTTGTCATAGCAGGTCGCTTTAAAATAAAAATAAAGAAAAAGGCTTCCAATACATGTAATGGTCATTTAATGTTATATTACATGCTTCTGTTGGTATAAAGCCATGCCAAGTAATTTTACTATTGTTCAATCAGGTTCTGAAAAATCCATCTCAGAGATGTAATCACTGCGTCTCCACCCCAATTCTGTGTAGGTGAACTGAATCCTGCAGCTCGCGGCCATAAAATATTACTTTAAAAAAATTCAGCAGCAAAATGTCTTTTCATTATGATTCAAGGTGATGCTCAGACCTCACTGTAAGCTTTTCCCCTGAAATGACTTTGCACTCAAGAAACAGGAATCTATTGATCAAACAAATGATCTGCATACAATGTTGAGGAAGTAGGTAAAAAAATGTTTTCACGTTCAATCTGTGTGCACCGTCATCTTTGAGCAAAAATACAGTTTTACAGCATTATTAGCAAAATGAATCCTCACAAATCAACAAGCAGAATGACCACTTTCAGTTATGTTGTTGGTTGTAGTAGTAGTTTAATCTTGAAGAATCTAGATGTATACGGTAACAGCAATTTAAATAATGCATTAAAGGGGCCTGTATGTGAGGTTATTTATGCATTATCCATTTTTAATGCCAATAATTGAGATGTATCTCAATTGTATAATCAATAAATGGCTTATATAAAGTGCATGTCTAAAGCATGTGACATTATGCGCGCATCCAGTATGCCTCAGGTAAATATCAACGTCTGTCTTCTGCCCACCATTACCGTAGCATTGGGGAGAGAGTGAGCTGTGTGTAAGAATGAAATCTGCAAATATCAACAATGGACTGGCTCCCAGACTTCAAACAGAAAGCCAACATAACCATAAAAAGCCAAACTAAGATTTATCGAGTGCAGCCACACAGGAAAGTGACTGACACAGAGTGAAGACTAGAGTGTTGCATTAGTTACCTCATCAGTGTGAGTAAAATACTGCAGTCTCCTCTGTCACTGTTTTTGGCTGGAGCCCAGGATGCTCACATGAAGCTTGTTGCAAGACCCCGTGAGCCCGAGCACGGCGACGAGGCTGCAGTACACTTCCAGCCTCGCGTGAATGAACTGTTTTCTAAACTCACATTTAGCCCCTTTAATTTGAGTTAAAATGAACCAAAAATCGCCAGAGAAAACAACACACGCGGCGCTCACGTGCTCACGTATTCACTCCTTTTGTTCACGACGTTTGCACACTTGACTGAGCCACGCATGCTGTGACACATCTTGACATGCACACACCCATCCACACGTCCGCAGACGCACAGCGCAAAGGCCACGCTGCTCAGAGGTGCTGACGGCTGTCATGTTAATATGCCGGGGCGGGTGGACGTGGTCTGGGCCCTTACCGTCGCGATGAGTCGGAGGAGCAGAGACATGGTTGGGGGGAGGTGGCGTGAAGGGAAGCAGAAAAACTTTCATTCTTAATTCATTTATCCAAACTCCAAAATTTTTTCAACAAGTGACATCTACTCCTACAGAATGATTAAGTGCACAAAAAAGCCTTTCATTTGTCTTTGTAAAGTATTCCAGGCAGACTAAATCATCATACTTCTACCGAGTAAATACTACCGGGCAGAGCCATCATTTAATATCATTGTTTATCGGCTTTCACATTGCGGTGTAAAGAGTTTCCTTGCTTGCTGCGTTCAGTCGCGATGCTAACAGTATATTTCTGAGATAAAGGAGAATATCATTAGCATTGCATTATTTTGCCTTTTACAGGCTGGTGCACTATGTAAAGAACCCTATTCAGTCACTGTGCGAGCACACTGCCATACCATGCTACTCTATATTCGATTTTATGTTAATATTGGGCGCTCTGTGTTTTTCTTTAACAGACTGAAGAGTTTGTACACCCGCCGGCGCTCCAGATGGCCTTATGTTTGCCCCAATCCTCCCAGAAATTATGTTTCTTTACAAATAAAATGTGAATACAACCATCCAGCAAGCCAATACAGTTAGCAGGAAATGTTATTGTTAGCTGGATTACATTCAGAAGGGATACACGATGGTGTTAAACTGCCTTTGTGTCAAAAATGAGGAAAGTGACTTCCTGGTTATACATATGGTTAGGACTGTATTGGTTTAAAACACTTAATACTAAAATATTTTGAATACTTTAAATAATATTCTCTTAATCTATTATTAGTCGATCACTAAATTAACTATTTTGATAATCGATTATTAAGAGTGTTTTTCTGTTAAAACAAGGTATTTTTCAGCATCTTAAATGTGAATATTTTCTGGGGTTTTTGCTCCACATAACAAATTAAATCTGATTCATTTTAATTTTTGGACAAACATTTGAGAACATCATCATTTCCAGGTTTAGTAAAAAAAACTTTCAACTTTATTAATTGATAAAATAATCAACAGATTAACCAATGATGAAAATAATAGTCGCAGCCCTAAATAACAATGTTGCAGTGCTAGAATATTCTGATGTTGGTGATGTCACTAAAGAAGAGTCAGAGTTACAAAGCCATTTGACCTGAGAGTGAATGCCAGTTAAACACGGTTAAAAAGGCGAAAAAATTAAGCGCATTTAAACATATGACTTGTACGAATGGGTTAAAGCACAAACGTGTTGACATGGGTGGAACAATTTGTCTTGAATGTAACATTCAGACATTTTTCTATTCAACGTGAACAAATGCAATATTCCCTCTTTCTGTCTGGGAGACGAGGCTGAGTGGAGACACCTGGCTGAGGTGGATGGTGGGCGTAGAAATAGGCTCAAGAGAATGAGGTACACACCAATCTGTCTGTGGTTATATGCTCGGTGAAGAAAAGCACTTTAGTCAAGGTCAGAGAAAAAGCAGGACTCTATCGTGAGAGATCACGGTGTGTTTCTTATGGACTGTTAACATTGGCTTCTTCAATGACTGCATTCACTCGCCTATTTATTGTTTTAACCGTAATTAAAATTATTTCCTGTTCCCGAACCTCATACGTGGCTCACCGTAGTGGTGATGGTTTTATTTTTGCAAGAGCAAAGGAGCTATGGAAAAGGGTAGAAATGAGAAACCAGCTTTTCGTCCTCTACCCAGAATTCATAGGCTTCGCAATCCTGCAATTTAAATGGTCAGTCTGTCTTTCTTATTATATCAAATCAGGTTATGCTGTATGAGAGAGAGAGAGAGAGAGAGAGAGAACAGGAAGATGGACTTGCATAACGGCATGATATTGAATATTTTATATGTGATTTCTTTTATCGTCAGTATTACCTGGCCTTAATATTGAACTACAGGTCATGATGTAATCCCACAGAATGAATAAACCGAGGTGTGTGTGGAACCGAGGGCCCTCCTATGTAAATGGGAGTAGCAGCAGAGAGAGAGAGCGGCTGATGAGGAAAAAGATGAGCGGTGTGCAGACGGGGAACGAGGTAGATGGGGAGCAAGGGATGAGTGGAGCGAGGCCACGCGCCGGGTGAGGCGGGGGGGGGGGGAAGCCAAGACTGAAAATGCAACGCAAGGCGGGATGTTGATGAGGATGCACAAGGTGTGTGTGTATATGTGTGTGTGGGGGAGGGGGGGGGGGGCGCAGGGGTTGTTGGATGGAAGGTAAAGTAGGGGGGGGAGGTTTGTCTTCCATCCAGCAGGAGTGTGGTCTTCACCGGCCCCCCGAGGCACCGTCCTCCTCCCAATCTCCGTCTCTTAATCAAGGAGAACAAAGATATGCATGTTATTAAAGATCAGGCCTATCAAAGGGAGCCAGGGAAGAGGGGGAGAAATAAATAAATAATGGCACAGTGGACTATAAATATATAGCGACAACCTCCAGACATGTCCTGGGTATTGCTCTTTCTTCGGTTTGCCCCCGTCTTTTGAATTAAAATGAAAAGGTGTTGATTTTCATTGTCTGCCTTCACCGCGTCTCTCCAGCCAATCCTTGTTTTTTGTGCAGCCCGTCTGTCTCGTTTCTCTCTCTCTCTCTCTCTCTCTCTCTCTGATTTCTGTTTTCTGAATGGCTGTATCTCCCTGTCTTATTAGCTTTGTTCTCTCATCCCTCGTCTCTCACCTGTTCTTCATTTTGCTCTTACGCTCATTTGCCACCTCCCTCCATCACATTCTTATTTTGTGTGATGTCAAGCTAATCACTCTGCTGCTCTTTCCCTCTTTCTGTCTTTCTCTCTCTCTCTCTCTCTCTCTCTGTTCCTCTGCGGTGTGAAAGTGATTATGGTGGATGGTGGATGGTGTGTGGGAGTGATGATGATGATGGCATGCTGAGAGACAGGTGAAAGGTGAGGCTCAGGGTGCAGCTTCAGACCGAGCCGTCACCGTGTCATCTTTTATCATCAGTTTTTTTAGCACCGGATGTGTTACCCCCATGTAATTTTCCTGCTCAGTGAGGAATTATACAATATTTACAGCCCGGGGTAATTAGAGGGCTGCGGTGAGATATCGCAGTGTCACAGAGGACACAGACAGTCTTAATTACATGTCGCATGTTTGGATTTATTCAGGCTCTTCATATTTGACTGAATCCCGCCGTCGCCATCTGTTTGTCCAGTAAAAATAGCGTAAAAAGCGAAGCCGCATCCTAGTTTCATACTGCACATTAGGTGTAATGTGCTTTCACACTGGAACAGCGAGAAACATAGGTGTTTTTTATAATAATGATTATGGGCACTAAATAGTTTGCTGCTTATAATGTCTGACAATGCGATGGAATGCACAAAGGAACGCGGAGGCCTTGCTCATGAGTTGCATCATAACCATATCCTTTCAGGAAGAAAAAGTGTATTGAGTGCTTGCATGCTTAATATAAAACCACTACACTGTGTCAACTTGCACGTAATGTGTCCAATTAGCAGCTAAAGGGATTGCCAATATTTTTTAAAAAAGGCTAAACAAATGACAACGTTTGAATCGATTTTTAACAGACGATATGCGAGTTCATTCGTGGTGTCTCTGCAGCCTCGGATTTGCTCGTGTTTAAGCAACGCTGATGGATTTGTGGTGGTGTTAAATTCAAACCGCTTTCTCTCATTTAACTCTGGGATAGTTTATTGTCATAATAATCCGTTCAACACAGCTCGCCTCTCCATTTTGCATTAGCCTCGTGTACCGATGGGGCAGGACAATTCTCCCTGCAGGAGTGCAATGCGCGGCCTATTGCCTGTTGTTTTGGCTCTCATTTGAATGGGCAATTTGAGTTTGCAATCTAAATAAAGAAAAATCACAGCACTGGATGTAGTGTCAAATTATGTAAGGCAACAATGCTTATTACGTACCAGAACAAAACAAGGGCTACGTCGCCTTGCTTGTACTGTATTCTTACTCTGGATTCCGTTGATTGGTGGGTTTAGGGTTTAGCTCACGTTGTATGGTAAGCAGTTTATCTTCATTTCTGTGCCTTGTTGAGATTTTTCACACTCGGCGTTGTAAGATTAAAAAAAAAAAAACATATACAAGGACACGTTCCTGATAGATTTTTTTGTAATGTGAACATCATATTTCTACCAGGCAATCATTGTAGATATGATGGCTGCTGCAGTGATAACTTTCCCTAGCAGTGAACTCCTCTCTCATAGTGAGTGTGTTATGAGCTGCTCGCAGCCCCCTGCAGTTTTCCTTATGCAGGGACATAGCACAGCATACTAATACGAGCAAAACCTTTATAACCACGCTATTTACTCTTGACGTTCTGTAATAACTATCACCATCGGTTCAAAATGTTCTGCGGATGTTGTCATAATGCCAAAGTGTTTATTCACAGGCTGTAGCTGTTGCAGAGCTGTTGCGTAGGATTACATAATACTGTGAAGTTGTTCGTGTTTTTGTCTTGACCTCTGTATTTCCAACAAGTCTGAGGCAGTCTCCCTCTCCTCGGAATTGTTATAAATATGACAACGCAAAGTGGGCTTTGACTTTCTTTGACCTTTTCGTTTTTTTTGTTTTTTTTATCTACATTTGAAATTCTGGATCCCTGTGTTGTGCTTTGAAGACTGTGCTCCTGTTCCTTTCTGTGCAATGCCTTGTTAAATTCTCACTCCGTGCATTTCCATGGACAGTTAAGTTGGCTGTGGTTGTAGCTTGACAGCATCATTTAATTTGACTATACCTTGTCCTTGTCCCAGTATACAAGCACTAGCAGGGAATCCATTTATTGATTGAAGTGAGTCAGACTCTCGCTACTCTAGGTGGCGATATGCCTCCATTTCAGCTTGTTAGTATTAGGCGTTTTCCCAGATGACCTGTAATGTCACAGACCAAAACAACTTCAGCCGACAGGTAGTTGTTAGCATGTTGAGTGCTATTCAGAGACGCCCCATCATCAATGAACTGTAAAATATTAAACTATTTGAGCTGTCGGAGCATAAACTCGGACTTCTTGACCTTTTTTCCTTTTTGTAACTTCACTTAATATGACATTTTTACAGTGGTACTCATGTCCTTGTTGCATGACAGTGGTGGCAGAGCTCTCTATTTAATTGTGTTGTGAGGCATTTATGTCATATTTAGGGCTTATGGATTATAACGGATTTAAATTATTTCCTGTACTGATAATCTCTCCAGTGATTATGGCCAATATCAGATTAGTACCTATGCTGACTAGCGGCGGGTCAAAATATCAATTTGGTGATATACCGTGCAGTGCGATAATCGACACGCCAGGGCAAATCCATCCATCCATCCATCTTCTATGGCTTTATCCTCCTTGATAAATTAGGGTTGTGGGGGGGGAGCTGTGCCAATCTCAGCTGACATAGGGATAAAAGGCGGATTCCACCCTGGACAGATCGCCAGTCCAACACAGGGCCACATAGGGACAAACAATCTACTCTCACACTCACATCTACGGTCAATTTAGAGTGTCCGGTTTGCACACACGGGAAGAACATGAAAACCCAAGTGCAGCAAGTCGACCCAGGTTCGCGACCTGGTCGGAACAAGGGCTTAGCAAGAGTGCTAACCTAACCACTATAGCAACAGTATATTGCTAATTGAATTTATATAAATTAAGGTAAACAGTTCCTGCCAGTTTCATGTCTCCTCGCTGTGGCACTGCTCAAATAAATGAGGGGAAACTTGACATAATACATACACTTTATGCACTTTGTTGTGAATGAATAGAGTAATCCTGCACTTTTGGTTAGGGATAATTTTCACAAGTTTGTTTTCTTCAGTGAGACAGATATTGTCATGTAACACAATATGATTGTCTTGCAATTTATCGATTATCACGGAATCGTATTGTATTATTATTGTTGTCGTGGGCCATGTGTACCGTATTTTATCATGAGGTACCCTGTGATTCACACCCCTAATATGGACTATCACTCTTCCCTTCTTCTGTGTACCTGCTTCTTCTTTTAGTTTGGGTCAAAGCCCGGGAATGGTCCTATACATGCATGTCTTATTTTGTGATTTACTGTTGTAAAAATTTCAGTCTGACTAACCTGTTCACGTAAATGTTAACTGTACACAGACATCTTCCTCCTTGACACAAACACTTTATTACAATATAGAAACAATTTACAAGGTTCATTCAGGATATCCATTCTATGACAAATGAAGAATTTGTAGGACAAGATATAAACATATTATTGGAGGGAAATGAGTCAGACTTTCAGCATTGCATCAGTTTTCTTCTGTTGATAGGCCCAGGTGCAGAACATGATTGGTTTTCTAATGCGTAAGTTGGCTTGAGACACGTGGAGGATACGGATCCACCTGGGCATGTGTACGTGCACATGTGTTTCACGGCCTAATGGGCAGCAGTGTGTGTTTGTGTATGTGTATGCATGCGAGTGTGTGGGTGCATTTGTCCTTGTGTTCATTAGGGCTGTTGATGAGGATTGTATGTCCTCCTCACAGTGGAGATTCACAGGAGCCATCATCACAGTGTAAAGCATGGGGTCACTGAGGAAGAGAACCAAGAGTGTGCCGCACATTAATGTCCTCTCGTAATATCAGTGGAAACAATAGATGTTGAGGAAAAGGTCCTCATTTAATCAAGCTGCAACCGTCTCTTAGTTCTCACGCTAGCTCCTGGAAAACATACAGAATACTGTATCGAGAGGAGTGTGAGATTCCAAATCACACTGACATTTGCAACATCATTAATAGTCCTGCCCTTTAATAACACAGTTCGCTCTGGTGGTGATTAAAAAAACCCACACAACTTGTTTTTAGAGTATTTAAATTAATACCATTTCCCCCAAGCAAACACTGCTGCAGGTTAAAGCAAGAGTTCAATATTCTGGAGGATTCACTAAGCCTTGGCTTTGCATAAAGACTGAAAAGTTAGCGCTGTCCAAAGTTCATTCTACCACCAGCTACTGGCAATAAACAACTTTTGTATCTTAAGCAGTTTAGGTTTGGTCACAGTTGTTGAGATGCAGCAGTAGCCTGAGGCCAGTAAGGATATAGGTACTTCTCTCTTCTTTTTTCTTTCACCATTGTACTGTGCAATCAGTGTTAATATACAATTACAGGTTTGTACCAAGTTTAACCTCAACGATTTTGCAATTAACATGTATTATCCTCTAGCAAATTTGTACACAGACTGAAATGTATAAAAAAAACATATTCCTTTTAATTTTTTACCAGAAAAACAAGTCTCCAGATGAGAGTTGTCTATCAATCTTCTGTCCAGACATGGCTGTAAATGATGGCACCATGATTGAACCAGATGATAAAGATTAGGATGATGGGAAAAAAAAAAAACCCACTTGTGAATATCAACAAACAAATGTTGTTTGACTTTTATCACAAAGGATTAAAACTGAAGGAACAGGTGCTGGAACAGGTTCCCATTTACCTCAGCATCTGCACAGTAAGAGTAGGTTTTATGTCTTAGAAAGACCAATGACTCTCAGTGATGGATTGCATTGATTTATTGAGGTTAGCAGAACATTAGCCAACCCAAATGTCACATCAGGACTTCAATGTTGAACTTAATAGAAAATCCTTCAACTTCAATTTATAAATCCAGAGTCGGTACATTAATCTGATGTGAAGTAATTGTACTTTTTCTGTAGTGTTTCTTCAAGATGATATAGAGCAAAATTATTAACATTATATTATTAATATAGGCCGGATGTCAAGGTATCCTCTAAGTACATGTCACACCATTGCAGATTTTTATTTTTTTTTATCGGCTGATAACAGCAAATGATAAAAACCACAGGGTTTGAAGTCAAATACCAATTTATATGTTGCAGGTGCTAATCTGCCAGTCCCTCCAGTGAATGAGTTGCGCCAATCAGTGCAGTTTTTCTCTTCCTCGCATACATGACTAATCCGTGGAACACACAATGTATCCCACAGTCAAAGGCAGCTAGACGTATGTGGGCGGCAATGTTCTCACATTTACCTTTTGTTTGTACGCTGTGAAATAATTACATTTGCTAAATTGACTTCAGCCTCGATTGTAGCAGGTGACATAGAGAGAGAGAGAGAGAGAGAGAGAGATTTGCATTATTCTTGCTGAGACTCTACATAAACCTCCATTCATTTGTCTTAGCCTCTTACCAGTTAATGCCTAAGCTCCCGGTCGTAACCCTCCACATCTGCTCCACGTGACGTAAATGTGGTCATTCATCCATTTCCATGGTGGTCCGTGTGGACCCTGTATGTGGACGAATAGGAGCATTCATAAAGTTTCATTCTGTGCCAACTGTACACGCTGACCCTGCAGTCTTCACTTTGACACTTCTGTGTCCATTGGTGCACTTTCAAAACGACAGAGGACGGAAACCATGGACGCTTGCTTGAGATTATTAAAGTAGGTCTCTGCCTGCACCAACACCTCAGCGGTCAAAAAAATACAAGGACCTACAAATGGGGGGGGTGAACTCCTGCTGAGAACTCACCAGAAACCACAGATACAGGAATGTGAGATAGACTACGCATGTGGAACACAAGACAGACCAAGATGCTGACCCTACCAGATTTTAGTAGGAATGGAACTAGGGCTGGGCGATTTTATCGATTCTTGCGATATATATCTATTTTTTATCGATTTTTCAGCCACGAATATCGATACATTAAAGGGGAAGTAAGTAGTTTATAGTGCCATCTAGAGGAGAGGCTGAAATTTACAACAAAGAACTGCTCCTCTGCTCACCCCCTCCCTTCCCTGAGCGCTACGGTATCCGCAGCTGGTCAAATGTCGTCCTCGTCGTCTTTCTCCGTGTCAGCAGATGAGGTTCGTGAGGTGAGGGAGAGGGCGAGCTACCACGGCCGTAGCAGACGAAGCGGAGAGAGTGGAGGCGGGACTTCAGCTACAAGTAAAGAGACGCTTGATTTGTTCTCTTGCAGGCTCCGGCAGAAACATGGCGTCTCGCTGCTAACAGTGGCTACGCGACCGCGGCCCGCGACCATGTTATTTTAAATGACTTTTTGCAACACTACGAAAATTAAACGAATAATATTATACAGTGACTAGACAATGCAGGAGCACATAATATGTATACAAAAGTGGATTTTGGGTAATATAAACCTATAAATACTACATATTGTCCCTTTTAAGTCCCATTCAAATCCCCCGTGTTCCGCCTGGCACTTCCTTGCAGGAAGAGCGATTTGGTCAGCCAGCCGCTAGTGTCGCTGTAGAGCATTTATAGCAAGCGACCCGTCTTCACACGCCGACGTCTCCCTCATTCTGTTGTTTACTCAGTGAGAGCGAGGAGAGTCCAACACTTTAGTGCTTAAAAGCAGCTGTGTGGAAGCACTTCGGGTTTAAAAAGAAGAAAGGAACACCGTTTTTCGTGCCGCGTCACCGGAGTCCAGCCACCGTTTACCAGTTAGCTCCGTTAGCCGTTAGCCTACAGTGGAACTGGAGCGGTCTGTTTATCAAAGGAAAAGAGCAGCGCTACAAATAACCAGTGTACCTGTGTACTGCTTATGTGTGCCTCTGTTTTTAAAGGTTAGCGTTAATTTAGAGACTCAATTGATGCTTTTAGTTTTCAGTTCAATTAATTCAATCCAAGTAAATGGAACATTCACAAGATGTCACCAAAATCCCTTTTCCCCCTTTAAATATTTCAGAAGATTATGTAAGAGTATCGAATTATATCGAATCGTATCGTTGGCTGAATATCGTGTATCGTATCGCATTGTGAGATTAGTGTATCGCTACAGCCCTAAATGCAACTGCGACTGCTACAAAGGTTGGTGTAGCGGTTAGCATTCTTGCCTTTGGACACTCTAATCTCGATTTCGATATCATTTCGATTAATTTACTCAGCCCTAGCGCTTTTCGCCCTATGTCAGCTGAGACTGGCACAGCACCCCCCCCCCACGACCCTCATGTGTAGAATAAAGCGATAGAAGATGGATGGATGGAACTGCGTCCATGTACACGCATGCAGAAATGGGTTTTTAATCAAAATGTGTTCACAGCCTTCTACCGACATATACAGTATACACACACACACACACACGCACACACAATGGGGTCTGAAAGTCTCATCTCCATGTTCCTTCACCTGTAGAGTGTTTTCGTGATAGTGCTGAGATTCCGGCAGTTTGCCGATGTTCCATTACTGCGTTCCCTCTCACTGAACTGGCTCTTCGCCTCAGGGCTGGTCACGCTAATAAAGACCCTTTGAACTGAACTGAATTGACTTGAGACATGCAGAGAAAAGAGGAGGAGAAATAGAACTCGGAAAGAAAAATGGAATTAGGAACAAAGACTGAAAGAAAGAAAGAAAGAAATAGATAATGAAATGTTATGTCCGCCAGGTAAAGACCTACCAAGGTACAGATCTATGAGTTCTGTTGCCCATGCTAACATTAATAATTAAAGTCTAGGCAGGCAGGATTGGGCCCTCAGATAAAGTCAGATGACGTCCTCAGATAATCGTGGCTTCAACTTTCATTTCTGTGTTTAAGGTCATACTCGAGGGGCATTTGACATCTTGACATCTGACATTTTAAAAGACTGGGCAGTAGACTTTACTTTGGCATTTTATTACCTTCCTTTTTTTGGGGGGAATTTATGTTAAAGCTAAAAAGTGTAGAGGGAGAAATGTGACACAGGCCTGATTTGAACTCATTTCTGTCTCTTGTGTCAGAACTGGAGCATTGCCTGACATGTTCTCGTCGTCCCCTTCAGTCATTCTACCCCCTTAACTATTGTATTTCTCCAATGACAACAGAAGTCCTCAGTCATTTCCTAGCCTTGGTGTTGTATAATACCTCACTGTCGTATCGTAATAGACCCTTTACAACCCCGACTCGCCTACATTTTGAGAATAAGCTGATAGCGGAGCAAAGCTGAGTTTATTTGGAACATGGTTCCAGATTAGTAAAAAAAAAAAAAAAGGCTATCATAATAATGTCAATCATATAGTCACTTATGGCACAACAAGTCATTCATTAGCAGCATGAAACCTACGTGTGGTTTTGCATTAGTTACTCTGCCACTGATGAAGCGATATGACATCTTGTGCGTGGGCCTGCGGCAGCTTCAGGCCTGCAGGGCTCGTCTAGTCCGACTAATGAGGATGGAGAGTGAGGTCAGAGATGATAGCCAAGCTAAATTCAGACCTTGATATGACTTTAGCGCAGTGTCTCATCATGTGTGTGTGTGTATGTATGTATGTATGCATGTGTGTGCACTTGGAGGTAATGTCCTCCCACCTTCCTGCTGTTATGTTATGACTAGCGTCCTCGCTCTGAGCCCACTGTCAACAGGAGGTGTCAGCCACGTAGCTCAGCCGTCAGCGCACTGCTGGCTGCATCCTGACAGCGATGGACATACCTTCATAAACACACTAATACATATTTGAATGTGCCCGAATACACATATACTCTTTATTTGGTATTCTGCAAGCAGACAAACACACACACACACACTCGTGTGTTTCCCGTTCTGTCAGTTCTCCCACTGGCCGCTGGTGAGTGTCCGTGTTATGCAAACTTGTGTTAAAACACTGTCAAAAACTGTGAGCGTGTCAGCCTACCTGACAGGAGGAGAGCGCCCTCTTCCTCGCTCACTATCCTAGTTTCCTTCATTCTAACCTCATCCATCGTGAGGCAGCCTCCTTAGCACGGCACTTAAATTCATCTAAAGTTGACGTATAGTCACTTAACATTGACAAACTTCTTGTTTCTGTCTCTGCTCCTTATCTCATTCCTGACCACTGCTGAATTTTTTATGGTGAAAAGCCTATTTGTGTGTGTGTGTGTGTGTGTGTTTGCGTGCATGTGTGTGTGCAGAATTATATGGCAATTGCCAGTATACTCTTGCTCATATACAGTAATTGCTTGCTTGAAAACATTTTGTGTTTTTCAGTAATTTTTCCCTCCTCAGCAGGACTCTAAATGAAAGCATGCCTGTATGCGATGGCATGCAGAGATCTATTTTGGCTTGCTAGCTATGCTTTAATACGGGGCTTAGGAGCCACAGTGGAGTTGTTAAGCAGCATTGTAGCTGAATGTTAACCAATACTTTAATGCCAACAGGCCTCATTGTCAGTGTAACTGTCAGGAAGAACAGGAGTTAAGCTCCATGGGGTCTGTTTTAAGCACACACCACATCAGTGCTGATGAAAAAGACAATGCCTTGCAGAGGTGCACAGGTGACATTTGAACATGTGAGCAATTCTCCAATTTGTGGATAAAACGTTGCTAGAGGGAAGGGAAAGGATTTGAATTAATGGCCTTACTGTGCGTGATATCTGATTAAAATGTTGTTTCTGGTACATTCTGTATACAGCGTCTCTTTCTTCTTATGGCTTTTTTAGTCTTGCCAAGAAATGTATTTTCACTTCCCTTAATCCAAATAATAAAATCACAATTCTCTGAATCCGTATGCTACTCTCTTGGCTGACCCAGCAGCTTGTATATAATTTGTCAGCTGTTGTTTTTTTTTGTTTTTTTTTTTAAGTTTGCGGGCTCTTGCGCTGGGATCATTTAAGACTTATTCACTTCACTGATAGTGAGAGTGACACCTCCCTTTATGCGTCTGTATATGAAGCAGCGTGCAGGGACTTCACTTTGTCACATTTGAATCCATTTCACCTCGCAGACCGATTCTTTGAAGGCACGTCCTGCCGCTCGGCTGGCTTTACCATACAGTCGATGACTTGTTTAAGTTGTTTTCACAGCTGCAGCAATGTGAATGTTTTGTTGCGGCTCCTGACACTGAAGTCATAAATAAAAGGAAACATTTATATGAAGTGTTAGCCGCTTCTCAGAGAAGAATGGAATTAATTGTGTGTATGGATGTGAGACCCGCTGGTCAATCATAGCAACTCACGCTCACATAGCAACAAGACCTGCGTAGGACAACTGAAATAGATGTGATGAATCAGTAGCAGTGTTTTACTTTTGGCACATTTCACATTCTGGCCCTGACAACAGCTCTGTGATTAGTGTTTGTCAGTTTGTCCCGACATTATGGGGCGGAAAACATTGCCAAGAAAAACACTGTCGAGCAAAGAATCTAATTAGGAGAGGGAATAATTCAAAATTAAAAAAAATATGTCTGCCACATAGATATATATTTGTCTGACGTGTAGCTGTATACACAGTAGAGAGGACAAAGGCAATGACAAGTGTTAAGTTGCAGTGATGCCCTTGGTTAATCTGTGTAATGTATAATGTACATTCTTGATTGCTCGCTGTGCGCACAGATGTTGATGCTGAAGGTTGTTGACCTGGCCACGTGGTGTGCGTATGATACACGTCTCCAGTCTATTACACCACAGCCTGGAGTGAAACCTGAGGTTAGACTCCTTCGTAGATTGATGAAAGTTCACACAGCTCAGCGGGTGGGGCGGGATGATACAGATGCCCATAAGCGTGAGGACACACTTGCGCGCTAAGAGAAGGGCACGCGCGTTCAGCACACAAACGCAGATGGACAGGTACAGTGTGTCCACAGCCTGTTCAGTCACCCCTAAATTATTCAGAAGCCCTGTTGTCTAGATGGAGGCAGCATGTCAACTAGCTCATTGTTCGAAAAGGGAATCAGATAAATGAGTAAGTGCACTGTAGGGCTCTGTTTGTATATCAGGCCCTAACTCCTGCATCACTCATTCCAGCACAACACATCAAAGAGACTAGAGCCGATGCTGCTGCCCACTGACCATACATGCTTCTTCCTACATAATCAAGGCTCCGGTTTAGTCCATTAGAGAAAGTAGGACATGAGCTGGGTCCCGATGACCATATTTGGCCGGATGCTCTGTCCCCTGCAGCCATCTTGCCTGCTTTCACTGCATGCTGCCAGGGCACTGCTGCTCAGCTCTTTCGCTCTTGTTGTCTATCTTCCTTTCTTCGGTTTTCTCCTTCTCTACCACCAGAAGAAAACACGTCACTCCCCTCTTTCTTTCTTTCTTTCTTTCTCCTCACTTTTCCATTCATCACTCCTTTCCCCTGCTCTACTCTTCTGCTCATCCAGTCTCTGCGCCGTTATGTTGTTCCCCCTCTTCCGCTCATGTCATCCTTTTCTTTGGTCCACACATTTTTACTACTTTCTTTGTTCTTTCCCCTCGTATTACTTCCTTCCTCTCTCTTTCTTTCTTATCCCTCCTCAGCAGGAAGCTGTGCACACCCAGGTTTGCTATAGTGTACAGGAACCTGGGTCTGCTGGCCCCTGGCCTATTCTGGCTCTATCCTAATCAGCATGATGCACACACATTTGGAAGATGAATACTAACCCATGTGCACGCACACACTTTCGTGCATGATGTAATTGTGGTTCAGGAGGTAGAGCGGGTTGTTCACGACCTGGAAATTTGTTTGCTTGATTTGTGGCTTCTTTACTCCGCATGTTCTTAAGTGTCCGATAGTAGGGCTGCAACGATGCATCAATGAATCAATAATTAATCACTTACTAAATTGGCTGGTTAGTTGGTTGGTAGGGGTGTTTAACAGCAGATGGCATCCATCCAATGCTGCATTACTGCCTTTTTGTAGATCATTTCGTTTGGATTACAATACGTTTTTCCAGTCAGGAAATTATTCACTAATTATTTTGATAACTGATTAATCACTTCTAGTTTTATTATATATATTATTTACTTGGGGTGTCATGCTTCGATCAATATTTGTTTCACTCTTTTAGCGCAGATGGGTCTGCCATTTTTAGACCTGTCTAGTTTAGTCTCGGATCATTGGTTTTATGTCATGATAACACATTTATTTTTTGTTTTCCCATTTCGATTGTCTACATGGTGTCATGACTGATATATTGTCCAGCATTTGTTTGCAGTGTACCACACTAAGGCTTTATTGTCAAATTTAAATAATTAAAACTCCCATAGAGTGGTCCTGTCGCACATATATGTGAGTTATGGAGGTCTACTTACATACATTAACTTGTTTTTACGGTCAAAAACCTCCTAGTTGCTGCAAACGAGCCGATAGAAAACTCTCCTCACTGAAACTCTCGTCAGCCGCGGTGATTGGCCAGCCAACGAGAGGTTTCCCAACTGTCCTGTGATTGGCCAGGTACCTGGAAGTGACGTAATTAGCACACCAGCTCTCAGAAGTGCATCTCCCCCTCACAGTGTTTAAAAATGGCTTCACCGCGACTCCCCGCTGCAGTCCCTTTTATGACCAAGTGAAACACATCCACAACGGATGTTCTTCTTCTTCTTCTGTGGTTCAATGTACACAACCGGATGTGCCCGGACTAGTGCCCGGAGCAGGAGGATCTGCTGTTCAGGAGCAATGATTCTTGATACCAGGCAATTTCCGAGCGCTTACAGAGCCTGAGAATACTACCGAGAATAAAACCTAGCGTTCTCAGCAGTGGCTGATCTGTTTGTTTCGAAACTTTAGGGCTTCATAAACGATGTAATGGTGCAGATACACAACAAAAACAGCATTAATTGGAACTTCCGTTCTTTAATTAACAATATGAATGTAACAAGAACCATGTGATGTCCTGTACTTTGCTACAGGCACACGACAAATCTTACACATCGTGGTTTTCTTGTCACGGAGAATGCAAAATATTTCCACACTGGTGATTTCAAAGAAGCAGGAGGGGGTTCGAGTTGCCATGGTTACTATTAGTTGGCAGCAGGCTCTGGTTTCAAGGAGGTAACGTGTAGACGCGCTACAACCTTTGCTTTCAAAGGACGAGATTGTGACGTCGTTTTGTTCAGTATTCGATTTACAATCGAGATCGTGACATCCCTAATATTTCCAGAAGTCCTTGATTTTTTCAGTTTCTTAAATGTAATTGTTTTCTTTCCTCTATTTTCCTTCTACCTCTATGATTTCTAAACACAGCAAGACACTTGAGGACATTGTCGATTTGAGGTTCGGGAACCACGAAAAAAAAAAACATACATTGACATCTTTTGTTTTTACTTTTTCTGGACAAAACAAGTAAATCATTGAATTAAGGCAATAATATTTAGTTGCTATCCTAATGGCAAAATAATGAATCCTAAATACTCCTGATGTACCAGCAGTGTCTCAGCGTGTGTGTGTGTGTGAGTGTGAGTGAGTGTGCTGAATGTATGCGTGTGTGAAAGTGTGAATGTGACCAGTTGAGCAAAGTGGTTGAGTGTTGAAAACTGAAATACAAATCGAGTTATTTTACCGTTTTATTGAGAAAGGTGTTGAGCCTTCATCTACATGCACACACACACACACACACACACATTCTTGTACTTGCTGCATACTGAGGACCACCATTTCCACTTTATAAATCAACACAATTACAAATATCTACTTCATGAATGACATCGAACTACTGGTTGCAGTACCATAACATGTCTGCAGGTGGAGCCCCAGAGCAAAAAAAAAAAAAAACATTTTTGAAAAAAAATGTTGGTCCAAAATTTGACAAAAACGTCATACTATACTGTCGTCCAAAATTTGAAAAAAATAAATTGAAAAAAAATGTTGGTCCAAAATTTGACAAAAACGTCATACTATACTATATCGTCCAAAATTTGAAAAAAAACATTTTTGAAAAAAAATGTTGGTCCAAAATTTGACAAAAACGTCATACTATACTATGTCGTCCAAAATTTGAAAAAAAAAATTTGAAAAAAAAATTGGGTCCAAAATTTGACAAAAACGTCATACTATACTATGTCGTCCAAAATTTGAAAAAAAAAAATTTAAAAAAATGTTTGGTCCAAAATTTGACAGAAACGTCATACTATACTGTCGTCCAAAATTAAAAAAACATTTTTTTTTTAAATGTTTTGCTCCAAAATTTGACAAAAACGTCATACTATACTATGTCGTCCAAAATTTGAAAAAAAAAATTGAAAAAAAATGTTGGTCCAAAATTTGACAAAAACGTCATACTATACTATATCGTCCAAAATTTGAAAAAAACATTTTTGAAAAAAAATGTTGGTCCAAAATTTGACAAAAACGTCATACTATACTATGTCGTCCAAAATTTGGAAAAAAAAATTTGAAAAAAAAATTGGGTCCAAAATTTGACAAAAACGTCATACTATACTATGTCATCCAAAATTTGACAAAAAAAATTGAAAAAAAATGTTGGTCCAAAATTTGACAAAAAAGTCATACTATACTATATCGTCCAAAATTTGAAAAAAAAACATTTTTGAAAAAAAATGTTGGTCCAAAATTTGACAAAAACGTCATACTATACTATGTCGTCCAAAATTTGAAAAAAAAAATTTGAAAAAAAAATTGGGTCCAAAATTTGACAAAAACGTCATACTATACTATGTCGTCCAAAATTTGAAAAAAAAAAATTGAAAAAAATGTTTGGTCCAAAATTTGACAGAAACGTCATACTATACTATGTCGTCCAAAATTAAAAAAAATTTTTTTTTTAAATGTTTTGCTCCAAAATTTGACAAAAACGTCATACTATACTATGTCGTCCAAAATTTGACAAAAACGTCATACTATACTGTCGTCCAAAATTTGAAAAAAAAAATTGAAAAAAAATGTTGGTCCAAAATTTGACAAAAACGTCATACTATACCATATCGTCCAAAATTTGAAAAAAACATTTTTGAAAAAAAATGTTGGTCCAAAATTTGACAAAAACGTCATACTATACTATGTCGTCCAAAATTTGAAAAAAAAAAATTTGAAAAAAAAATTGGGTCCAAAATTTGACAAAAACGTCATACTATACTATGTCGTCCAAAATTTGAAAAAAAAAAATTGAAAAAAATGTTTGGTCCAAAATTTGACAGAAACGTCATACTATACTATGTCGTCCAAAATTTTGAAAAAAAAAAATAAAAAAATTTTTGGTCTAAAATTTGACAAAAACATCATACTATACTATGTCGTATAAAATTTGAAAAATAAAAATGTTGGTCCAAAATTTGACAAAAATGTCATACTATACTATGTCATCCAAAATTTGAAAAAAAAAATTGAAACAATTTTTTGGTCCAAAATTAGATTTTTTGTTTTTCTTTTTGACAAATTGAGTATAGCATGTTATAGCAACCTAAGGAAGTGATTTCAATGAAAACAAAGTGAGGACCGGCCAAAATAATTTTCACTCCGTAAAAATGACCTCACTGGTCCTCAGTATGACGCAAGTACAAGAACACACACACACACACACACACACACACACACCTGGCAGCAGGTGTGATCGTGTGGAAAATGAATACTAAATGCAGGGCAAAATGGCTGGCAGAGATCACCTTGGCTCTATGCAGGCATGAAACTGGAGCACCTGCATTTCCTCCTCCACACTCGCTCATTCTGAGACTCCTCAGCTTGGTAAAGAGACATAGAGTGATAGCTGGCCGTTGTTGATAGCTGGCCGCTGTTGGTGTCTGTAGACAGACTGACAGAGAGAGGAAGAGAGAGCGAGAAAACCTGTGTCCTGGTTGTGGCATTCCCTCAGAGACCTCAGCCTTTCTTCTCACTGCCTCAGTCTCTGGATAGAAACCTCAGACTCTAATGTGTAGCAGTTTCTATAGCACATATAACACACTGCTACATGTACAGACGTCATCGTACAGTATATGCTTGTCAATTGAGCGTATACAAACACTTGGCAGTCTGGCAATTGGAATTTCAATTTTCCAATTGCTGGGAATGAAAAGAGGAGGAGGAGGAGGAGGAGGAGCTGAGGCTGAGTGAGCCAACAGAGATCCTCCTCATCCTCCAGAGGCTGAAAAAAAAAAAACTCAGTTTGTGATTCTAACATGGACACATGTGCACACCTTCAGGCTGAATCAATGAGCCCTTTGCACAGCAGCCATTTTGACAGGTCGCAGTAGGAAAATCACAGGTGTAAACAATCAAATGAATGAGTTCCATTTAGCTTCATCAGTGTCAGGGACCACGCTGGTTCACCGACACACCGCCTTGACTCGCATGAAGCCACCGTTAATGTGAGCATTAACACCTGTGCTTTTCTTGCTTAAACACACAACAAAATGTCTGCTGTGTCGTTTCTTTTTTCCCCCATTAGTTTTAAAATCACTCCTGTGACCACTCTGATCACGTAGATGATGATTAATAAATGTGTTTATTTTTTTTGTGGTGTAAAAACTCTCCACTAAGGTGCTGTTTTTCACCATGCTGGTCTGGCAGTAAAATAACTCCAAGAAGTGAAGGATGCATGTTGATGCAAATGTCTAGGGATCAAGGTTATGGCCCCAGGAAAAAAAAATATATTACATTTTGTTAGTGACCTGGATATGGATTTGGTTACAAGACTTTTAAAACAATAGTTAACCTTGTGAGCTAGGGGAGTTAGGTTAATTAATGCTGCTAGTTTCATTATTGCTTTAAAAAAATACTACTACTTTATAGTAGGGCTACACGATGAATTCTAACCAAAAACAATTGTAGTTCAGTAGTCAAAATTTGGATATGGGTTTATTGATCTTACTGTTACTTTATATATGTATGCAATGATTTTATCACATTCATGTATTGTATTTATTGGGTTATGTGGTTTAATAGAAAAAAAACATTCATCTTTAAGTTGCACTTAATACTGAAAAATACAGCTGCTACAGATCTAGTGGATATGATTCTGTGTTTTATTAAGCCTCCCTTTTTTAATCTTTTAGTGCCATACTGCTGGTTTTACTTTGTGCAGTGCAGCCTTTTAGTGGGTTGACACAAAGGAGCATTGTCTGTAGACACTAGGTTACAACATTGTCACTGCTCCACCAGTTGAATACAGCCGCTATACTCCAATTTAAGCAAACCCGGTCTGCAAGACTGATTATACCACTTGTAATATTAATTTTACACCCTGTTTTTCCTCCCACACAGTTGAACTGTAATTTGCCATTTTATCACAAAAATGGGGGGGGGGGGGGGGGGGTTGCAGGAGTTGAAATATTAATGACACCATCTCCAGGTTTGACTTTTCAGGGAAACAGTATTAAGGTTGACATCTATTCTGTTCAGTATTTATACATTTTCCCTCTTTTCAGATGTAGTTTTATTACACATAAGTGTTGTTAGTGAGTGAGTAAACAAACATAGACTAGAGTAATACATAATGACCGTAGTGGGTTCCCACTGGTATTTTTACCTGAATATATTCAGTAGAATTTTCATAGAAGAACAGGTAATACTACGATCTTTTGTTGTCATGATTCACCCCTATTCGGCATTTTCTCACGTAACACCAACGTGGAAAAAGTTGAAAGCGTTAAAACAAAGAATTAAGGTCCTCACCGTAACTTACTGTGCGCTTTATGTCTTTATATGTGTGTGTGTGTGTGTGTGTGTGGCGGCAGAGTGTCATGGACGCTCTCACGGAGTGTTTAAAATGCAGCTGTGTCTGCGTGATTGTGAGTGAGTCTCTTTTTATGTATATGTGATGTGTTGGTAACACGGCGGGAGTGTGCTGGTGTCAGAGTTTGTGTGTTTGTGAGTGGGCAGTGTTTGCTTCCGTTATCAATCCGGCCCAGACAACAGAAGCTCTTTAGTGGAGCGTTAGTTCAGTTTAGCATGAAGATGAGGTTTGTTGGCCTGCATGTGCCTTGTTGCAGTGCTTTGTTGAGTGTATTCCTGCGTGTGTGTGTGTGTGTGTGTTTTAGGGCATGTGTAAATTATGTGTGGGTATGGTCTTTGATGTCAGCTGGTGGCTGCTACTGGTTTTAAGATGTGAGCGTTAGGTAATCGCAAAACACAATCACTTTGGTTCTATTCCCGAACCTCATGCCATTATATATAGCATTCTCCTCGTCCACCCACAACCTCTCTTCATTTTGCACTCACATTTTCTTTTTTCAGTCTATTTTCCATCTCTCCTCTCTGCCTCTGCCACTCCTCATCTCTGTCCTCCATCTCCCACTCCCACACTCACTCTTTTCCTGTGTTTTGTTATATATTACTGCTCTCTGCTGTTTGTCTCCGATCTCTGGACATTTTTCTTGTCATCTCTCTTCTTTTCCCTGTTCCGTCACCCTCTGCCCCCGAGCTCTACGCTCCCCATCACTAACGCTTCCCGCCTCCCCAGCCTTTCTGCACCTCCTCACAACGCAGCATCCTCTCTTTACCCTCGCTGTCCTTCCCTCTCCTCCCGTTTTTTGCCTTCCATCACACGTGTGCACGTTGTCAGTGGGGGAGTATTGATTGCACGCTTGGCTGACAGGCACAATAATGAACGACTTGAGAGTGTGTGTGTGTGTGTACTGTATGTATGTGCATATGTGTGTTAGTGGTGGTGGAGTGTTTAAGAAACAGTCCTGGCAATAACTCACCTGACCGAGCGTACGGCTGTGGGGCAGGGAGGCATTCACAGAAGCGCTCTTTGACAGGCTGCATTTGAAAGCAACTGGGCCAAATATAGGGTAACTTTCAAATCACAACCCATTTCCTCCTCGGGAAACTCATTTTTGACCAGCCACACGATGTGAAAACACAGGGCAATGAAATGGACAAGTAAATTGAAGAGCTGTAGTTGCTGGTTCTACATTTGTCTCAGATATGCAGGAAATCAAAATAAAACAAACGCCACAGTGTGCTTTGCTGTTGCTAAATCCTGAGCTATACTCTTCAAAAAAATCACCACTGCAGCATGGACGGCACCATACTGTAAGACATACATTGTACTTAATATGCTAATACGGGCAATTCAATTAAATCTATGTCTTTACCATGGACCATAACACTGTTTTTGTGGCTTATTGTGTCCACTCTTTTTATGGATCATAATGGAAACCGAGTCGGATTCTCTTCTCTCAGGCAGTTTTTGGACATTGTCGTAATGATTGCAGAGCTTCATGCAGCAACTCTGTTGCGGGAAAATGGCTTTTGTTTCACGGTGCTAATCTAATAGAGAGAGCCTGTGACATCTGGGTACAGGTCGGCTACTATTACAAATACTGTACGTATATAAACCTAAATAAAATAAACCTATAAACCTACACCCGCTGCATGCCAACAGCCTAATTATGTGATTTCCACACCCACCAGCACAAATGTAGTGTGTATTACTAACAAAGAACAAATAAGCGCTACCATCATTTTTGGTGTCATTATGTGCAGCACACACAGCCTGTGAATACACACCTGCATGTGTGTAGTACATGTTTCTCTTGTATAGGGTTCAAACGATTACTCAATTTATCGATTACTAAATGAACCGTCAACTATTTTTAAAGAATTAGAATTAGTTTTCTGATTTTCCAGCTTCTTAAATGTGGATATTTGCTGGTTTTCGTTGCTCCATTTAACAAAGAAATCATTAAAACTGAATCATTTTGGTTTGTGGACCAAAAAAGACATTCAAGAGCATCATCATTTTCATGTTTGAAAAACACAGATCAACATTTTTAAACATTTTCTGGACCAAACAATTACTCAATCCAGAAAATAATCTAGGGATTAATCGATGATGAAAATAATCATTAGTTGCAGCGCTACTCTTGCATATATTTTTTTTCTTCAGCGAATAAATAAACCATGAATTTCCTTTCGGTAATTTTCCTGACCCTCCAAGATCACTATCACCACTGTCTCCTGCAAGACATTGAGCCCCACGTCACCTCATTTCCTTACTGCCTTGTTACGTTCAGGAGATACAGCAGACGTGTGATTTCGAACATCTCACATTTTACCAACCAAAATACCTGCAAAAATCCAGCGAGAAGCAATACCCAGGAATTCTGCACAAAAGTGGAGGACGATTATTTTGCACAGCATGAAATGTAATTGAACATGAGAGGAAGTGCTTGATTTGACAAACACTTTACCATCATCATCCTGGTCAATTGCGAGTGCTGAAGAAAATCAAGGTACGTTTTGTTTTTCTTCCTTTTTTATGTGTATTGTTAGTGTTAACGTTGATACGAAGTAGTTTATCACGTTGTGAGAGGTGTGCTACATGATCGGTGTGTGCGTGTGCGCGTTAATGCAGACAGGAGAGTGAGTCAGGAATAAAAGTCTTACGCTTAAACATTGTGAAAGCTTTAAAAGACGGACAAAAAATAGGGTGTATAAAATGACATTTGACAGGCCGTTAATAATAATAATTGTGTTTTGTATTGGAGAGGGGGAAATGATTATGTTGATTTCTTTTCTTCCTTAGATTTGTGAAGATTGGGCGGTCACCTGCACAGCAGTAAACATTCCACTCTCCAAATTTGTCCATACAGCATTAAGAAACTTGCTCAAAGAAAAGGTTATCAATGGTGGAGAGATACAGGGGTTTCATGAGCTCCGGGAAAAAGACTTGTGACCAGTGTACCTGTAAGAGAAGAAGCTCTACAGACGCATTAAGCTAAAAAGCCTGTTGCAGTTATATTTGATGTGATGTGCCAGACGTGGAGGGCAGATGTGTTCTGAACATTCTAATTGCACCACTGGAGTCTAGACGAAGGAGATCAATCACAAATGACAATCTTAGAGTCTCCTTATACTGCAACCAGTGGAGCTTTTGAAATGGATGAGGTGGAGGATGATTGGAGGCCTTATGAATTTATACTGTCTGATTTACTTTTGTTTTGAATGTTTTGAACACATTTTACTTTGATTTGTTTGTGTCTACATGTTAAATTGGGACCAAAACAACATAACTGCTTCAGTGTACTGAGATCACTTGGATAGCACATGGATAGATACTTTTATTTTTTTTTGATTAAAAAATTATCTCTTTTATAGTTATGATTATTCAGAAGAATATGTTTTGTCTCAGTAACACAAACGTAAATGTATCGAGACCTTTCAGGTATAGATTCAGTGTCCACATAGGTTTCAAATTACAGTGCTAATGATTTGTGTTTAATGTTTGATTAACTGTTCAGGAGCTGTGAATGTTTGACCTTTTTCTAATATTAAAGGCTGAGATATTCACATCATTTTATTCAGTCTTGTCTGATGGTACTTTTTCGTAATCCTCAACAGGAGCACATCTTTGTGGATAAATAAAGCTTATTTTGTTCCATTTTTCATAATCCCATTAATCTTTAGTTTTGCCGGTTTGGAAAGGTTACTTACTTGCTCACTCGATTAATTACCCGCTTTAATTATTTTTTTTTTTTGGTACTGTTGAAGCAAGAGACTAATATCCCTGTTTGGAAACTAATCCCCACATGTGTATTTCAACAGTGATTCTCACTGCAACTGGGAGAATGTCAGCGATGTATTAAGTGATTTGTTGGCTCCAGGCAAATGCTGTCTTGCTTTACGTTTTACCTTTATTTTATCTGGTCGTGGCAGTGATGGAATAATTCTCAACCCAAAACCATTTCCAAACAACACTTTCTGAATGTGAAAATCACAACTATTGATTGCAACAAACACCTGAAAACAACGCAACTTTTTTGCCGCCTAATTTGCAAACTTTGACCTCAACAACCGAGGAAAATAGACCATATATTACGGCACACAGTGGACCAACTGGTTTCATCCAACAGGAGCCTGGTTGCAAGTGTCTCTGAATTTCTGTTTGAAAAACCACAACATGGCAAATTCAAATTGTGAATCTAAAGGCTGGAAAATGTTAGCTCAGATAGCATGACACATTTCTCATACATAATTAATTCAAACCTCATCTAGATCGAGTATGAATGACTGATTTGAGTTGCTAGTAATCTGCATTAAAAAAAACGAGTGTGGATATTCAGGTTCTGTGGAACTTCTCAGGCTAATGTACCATGAGCTAACTAGATGCATTATGTATTTATGCACCAGTGCTTGGTACTGATTTACTAAACAATGCAGCAAACAAATGCTAATCCAGCATTAAATATGGTGCTGTTGCATAAATATTTTTTCGAACAGACACTGCATTCAGCATATGCTGCCATCTATTAGCATAGAGCCGGGAGAGGGATAACCAGCAGTTTAACATGAGAAAACAGTACTGGGTTGAGGTGCAGCAGTGTTTGACCACTGACTGTATCACTTAAAGGTCACATAGAGTGGTCCTGTTGCACATATATGTGAGTTAGGAAGGTCTACTTACATATATTAAGTTGTTTTTATGGTCAAAATCCTCCTAGTTGATGTAAACGAGCCGATTGAAATCTGTCCTTTTCGAATCGCTTGTCAGTCATGCTATTTTTAGCCATAAATCTCGCCCGAGAAGACAGAGTGTGTTGTGATTGGCCAGCCAGCGTAGAGCCTTCCCACCTGTGTTGTGATTGGCCAGGTATCTGGAAGTGACGTAATCTATCACGTCAGCTCTCAGAAGCGCAGCTCCCCCTCTGGAACGGTGGATGCACTGCTACTCATTATCAAAACATTGTTTTAACAGTGTTTAAAAATAGCTTCGTCACGACTCCCCGCCGCAGTCCCTTTATGACTTTAAACCAGAGTCAGACCCAGAGTCAGAAGACACTGTCACTCGTGAAACACCTCCGCAACGGACGTTATTCTTCTTCTGCGGTTCAATGTACGCAACCGGATGTGCCCGGACTAGTGCCCGGAGCAGGACGATCGGTTGTTCAGGAGAACCGCTGCTTACGTAACGTTAACGGGATTTTCAGTGATCTCGTTGAGCCCCGAGATTACAATAAAACACAACTTTCTCAGCAATGGCTGAACTGTTTGTTTCGAACCGTCAGGCTTCATAAACAAGGTAATGACGCAGATACACACCAAAAAAAACAGCGATAATAGGAACTTCCGGTATAGTTCCGCTTTAATTGACCTTGTGAAGGTTACTCACTGGACATGGAGACCCACATGTATGTGCACACTCGGTCTGAAAGTCAGCTGCAATTTTACCACAAATAGGCACATTATGTCCCGTTTTTTTTTTTTTCTTTTCCCAATGGCTTTTCTGAACCATAGCAGCATCACTGCTCAGCTAAAACGTGCTTTGTGGAGAGTTTTTAAGAGCCAATCTGTCCTGCTGGTGAGGGGCATTAAATATTGACTTACAGATAGAATCAAGGCCCAAATGGCATGAAATTATTCATCATTTGTCAGATGCGATGTTTTTGATCATCTGAGTGGTTGTACTGCGTCAGACTCGTGGCCCCGAGTGTATTGCTACTGACCATGTACTGAATCCCATCATGCCCGTGTTAAGATAAAATACATCTTGTGAAGTTAACAACCGTATTCTTAAAAAAAAAAAGAAGCTTAAAACAGCGAGAGAATACACTTATCTGCTACATGAGGAAAGATTTGTCATTTGCACACATGTTTTCTTTCCATTTATGCCCGTGTTAACAGATGGGTTGTTTTAAATTTGTAAAATATTTTTTTCATAATTTCTACCAAGGCGAAATCTAAAACAAAAAAGCCCTCAATCATTTTGTTGTCCTTTAATTTCTCCTTTTTATGTTTTGAAAAGGCAACACTGGATTCATACGTAAGTGCGAGAAGTGTCAACAGAAACGCAGCATCAAGTGTCATCGAGCTGCATTGTTGCTTTGCTTTGCTCATGCTTTTGTTTGCCAGAAGTTGTTAAATATTCCAGCACAGGTTTCAGCCAGAAAAATCACATGTAACATTCAGGTTGAAACACTTCCTGGCTCAAGGTTACCAATGTTCTTTTTTCAAATGATCCATGTAGTTGACGGACGCTGATCTTCAATCCTCCTGTAGGGACTGTTAAGGAGATTTGATTATCTGAGGAGAACTGAGACAATGCCGTACACGAACAAGGAGATGGAAACAGTTGGACGTCCTCCGTCAGTCTGCCTGTGAATCCCAGAGTTATGGCATATCTAAGGATTTGGAGAAAAGGTGGAGAGGCGAGAGACGCCAGGTCTAGGTGTCTGGCGTCTGAAACCTAGAGTCGACCTTGGTAAGGACTACATAGTTTTGTTATTGGTCCTCTGACCCGGTGAGGTTCGGTCCAACAAAGATATAATGAGGAGCACTGTAGACAAATTATGGGTGCCAGGGTTACACAGAGGCCTTTGTGATTTCCCTCTTTCAGCTGGTCTGTACTGAGTTGTTAGGTTTGTGCTCAGGAATGTAAGTTGCTTATTTAAAGAAGGCCGACTAATATGTTTTTCTCATACAGGGACGTCCAGCACCAAGGGATCAGACTAAGGCCACGTTTACACTTTACGCTGAATATTTTTAAAAACAGATATTTTCTTCCCTCCGTTTTCCAAAATAACACGGTTTTTGGTCCTCTACGTAATATAGGAGCTGTGTTTGCAAATGCAAACATGTAAAAATAATCATAGCCAAATGTTAAAAGGTCTAATTTTTGGAGTGTAGTTTGCCTAAAACTCTGTTTTTCTCCATTTCCATGCAAACGCGAAAACGGAGTTTTCCAAAATCTCCACTTTTGCCGGAGTTTTTAGAAAGAATCATTTTCAGAGGTGAAATCGCAGTTTGTGTGTAAACCAGGGGTTCTCAAAGTTTTGATACCTGAGGGCCAATTTAGGAACCCAACATTGGATTGAGGGCCGCCAAAGGGGAAAAAAAAAAACATTTTAATGACCAGATTGCAGTTCTACAGTTTAGTGTTAAGTAATATAAGCGTTAATATAATGTAATTTAAGCATTAATATAATAACGCTTTATAATTTGCTGGGTAATTACCCAGTATTTTGGCCATTGTGCTTCCCTTCTAATTACAAGTTAATACCAAGTAACACATTTCTGTTACCATATGTTTACTGGGAAAATAGCTAGTAATTGGGGGCTGTAGCTACCTGCTTATTACCAGCTTATAACCCAATAATACACTAAAATTCACCATATAGAAACCAGGTAAATACCCAGTATTTTTGTTTACACTTATTGGTCTGTATCCAGTAATGTCCAATAAACATTTAACAAGCTTAGTACCTCCTGGATTAAAACTATCAACTGTAATTCACCAGAAATGTTTCTGCGGGCCGCCATTGGCCCCCGGGCCGCACTTTGAGAACCAACGGTCTAAACGAAAGGCACAAACGCAGGGGAAAGTCTCCGTTTAAAAATACCCGTGCTAGTGTAAACATAGCCTGTTGCTAATTGCCATATTTTGGTTGGGATGATTTGTACATGAAGAAATCTGATGTGCTACATCCACTGCAGAAAAAGTGTTCCAAATCCCCAAAACACCGCAACAACACTTTGTTGTGTTTGTTAATCACACTGCAATGGTCGAAACCTTAAAAAGTCCTCACCGTTGCTTCAAGAACAGAGGAGAAAATGTCTCTTGCCTTTGAGCGTCTAAAAACATGCTGTTGTAGGCAAATCACTCCACACAGATGGATACTCAATAAAAAGCTTTTAATGCACATCAATGTTTTTGAAAGTGGCCACTCCATATTCTGCCCCGCCACTCTCCCATCCCCAGTCGCTCTAAATAGTGTGATGACCATTCTTAGACTGTCACGGGTGACAGATTTATTTATACGTCTTTCCCAGACGCATCACATTTTCAGGCAAACTGTTATATAAATCTGAAGGTTCAGAAGGGCCGGATTCTGATAAATATCGAACATTAGCCCCTGGTTAGACCACAAATCTAATAATGTAATTATGCGACTAATTTGATGTGATTAAAATGTATCATGGCCGATTGACTAGTTCAGCAATGTCAGTCAGGAATTGACAAACTGTCTCCAGGGCAGTCTGCGCGATACAGAAATATTAATGCTTTTCATTTTAAATGAATAATACACAATTATATTCTGCAATACGCAGCCATGATGGAGACTATGCACAGCCATAGGATTAATAGAATTAAATATGGTCAGTTTTTCCTGGACAGTGTTTAAATAAATTATTGAAATGAACATGTTTCGGTAAGATGATGTAGAATATGAGTCCAGACGCCACAGTAAAGCAGACGGAGATATTTGATTAAAATGATAATTTATGGCATAATACAAAGTGAATACTGCAAAGTCATTTTCTTGCCTTCTTCCAGCAGTCTGACATTTGATTGTTATTTGAGCAACTCCACATTTTGACATAGGACATTATTAAAAAATAATTTCCCTGGCATTTTCAGCGTGTGCTGGATGAAAGACAAGGAAGGTAGAGTGACATCGACCAAGGTCATGAGCCGCATTCATAGCCGTGTTGTGATCAACATGAGACACAATGGAGAAAAACCCCTCAGGGTTTCTTTGTTATACTGTTGCTTTTATGATCCTTTTGGATGGGTTATGCTTTGTTCTGTTTCAGTGAAATTGCTCATAAATAATTTGATCAATTATGTAATCCGATACAGCCACCAGGAGGCCACTGGTATTCTCTGCTCACCTAGACCTTCAAGGGTAGAACATGATGACCTGAATTGTTTGTCTTCTTTTTAGTCCTCCTTCTCTTGAGCACCGTATTTAGAATTAATGTTAGCATGAGACGAAGGCCAAAGTCAGCATTATCTCTGTAGACACAGACTTCATGTCACTGAGTCAACACAGATTGGCACCATCTTGAGTCACATGCCATTATTCGTGGCTTATAATTACCATCTGGCGCTGATGCAAAGTTCCCATCTATTTTAGAGGCATCGGTAGTAAAACGTATTCTTCATGCTTTTATTCTGAGGCATAATCCCCGGGAAACAATGTCGGATAAAGACAGCACGAAGTAAACAAGACGACTACGGCGCCTGCATTCAGTAAACGTAGTTATTTTGCGCACACATATATTTGAGTAAGAGATAAAGAAGAGACCCCTTTGAACAGGTCTGCACGTACTTAGAAATGCCAATTACTAATAAAACTCTGTTTTTATTCACTTGTTAATTTGAACTAACCACCTCGTGTGATTACTTCAGTGATCAAGTGAAATGTCAGCTCACAGAAAAAAAAAAACATCCACTGATGGCCTTTTATAATTCCTGCAGTGATCATAAAAAGTTAAGCTTGGCTTGTTATAAATGATTATCACACATCTGTAAACATGTTCATTCAAAAACAATATCCTTTAATAAAAGAAGCATGATTTCCTTTTTTTTCAGGGATGCAAACCCTGATTTTCTGCATTCATTCTCAACTCTCCAGAAGAGCACCATCATTCATATCCTGAATGAGAACGGTGGCTTGACCTACATATTTTGGTATTTGCATAGGTGCTTTGCATAGTTGGAAATGAAATCCTTTTCAGGTGTTGAAGTGAGTCTGAGAAGTGCAGTCAAAGAGAATTTGTCTCTTGCCCCCCGGGGCAGCTAAAACAATGTTGATTTCTGCAGAGCAAATTAGTACAGACAAAAAGCTAAACCTGATGCTGCATGTGGGCTAAACTTAAAACACAAGGGTGCTTAGAACACTTCTTCTTTGTTTCGTGTTTTGTGACTTCCCCCCCCCCCCCCCCCCCCTCTCCTCCTGTTTACTCTCTGTCAGTATTCTGAGTGAGATAACTCGCCCTGATCTCAAATGAAATCAGTTTTAGATGCAGTCGTGGGTGACGGAATTATGCAACAATCTGAGTGGACGTGCAACATGTCGTCGTCATACGGCGCGCAGCGCGCACACACACCCCGAGTCAGGAGCAGCATGCGCGCTCGTTCCCAGATTCGTAGACCGAAAATAATAAGCCTCACTCTCTTTGTTTTGTCTTTACCTCTCATCGTTGGGCGAGCGGTGTTAAAATACACAGTGCAGCAGCGACGGAGCCCCGCCTCACATGACCACTGTGCTCCGACTCCCCGATCTCTCGTTTACCTGTTCCATCACCAGCCTCCCTCTCCTCGTTCCATCTCCCTCACTCACCCCCCCCCCCCCCCCCCCCGCCCCCCTCCACCCCCACTCCCACTCCCTCCTCCTCCGCTCATCTTTGACTCTGTTGCCACGGCAGCAAAACCTGACAATGAGAGAGGGAGGGAGGGAATGGGAGAGGGAAGAGACAGAGGCAGAGAGAGCAAATGCCATCTGAGTCATTTAATCCACAACCCTTGTGTGTGTGTGTGTGTGCGTGCGTGCGCGCGCGAATGTGTGTTCCGTGTACATCTCTGTTTCGTGTGTATGTCGGATGTGTGCGTGTCTGTTTGTGTGAGTGGGTGTAAAGTGGGAGAGCTGTTTGGAGTCGGTTCATCGGTTCATCAGAGAGCTACGGCTGTGCAAACATTCTACCTCAGTCTGTCTGACTGTATACAGCAGCGCTGTTTCCGTTTTTCTATTTCTTGCTCACTGTAAATATCTAGTTATTCTTCAAGTAACGTGCCCTCACCAGCTACGGTGATTCACAATCGTCTGCGCTGTAAAAGCCTTTGTGCTCTGACTGATTGAACATGCTAAACTTGCGTAGCACACAGTGCATACATACCCTGCCTTGTCGGTCAGCTGAAATGTATAGAAAATGTTTGAGTTAGTACGAGATCATGATGCCGCTGCACCAATTCAAGCTGAGTCATACAGACACATCCCAGTTTGTCTTAATGGGCTTAACGGGGTTACGGCATTCTAATCTAAGAAGACAGTGAAAACGTTTTAGCAAACGTAAAAAAAGCATAGATGTCTCAGGTGAAGACGTGTAAATAGAGCTGTGGTGCAGGAAAAGTTGCTGAAAAATAATAAAAAAGACTCAAAGTTTGTAAAAAATTCCAAATGCAAGGGATTCCCAGTCCAAAAATGGGATTATAATAAGTCAAATACTGAAGTATGTACCAAAATCCTACAACAAAACCCATTTCAGCCATTTCAGATATAAAATGAAAATCCACTGTGACGTCCATCTGATCGTTTAGAGCGATTTAAACTGGCGGTTCTCTTCTCACTCAGACATTGTTCTCTTTGCACCGCTGTGTGTAATAATATCACTCTTTTCAAGGCTTTGTTCTCGATGCAAATTTTTAGCTCTCCAAACAAGCCAGGGGGGCGAGTGAGTTCAAGGAGAGCTCCCTAATTGTGATTAAACTGCTGTGCTTATATAAGCCACAGCTGCAACAAGTGGGACCTGTGTCGACAGCAAGTGACACTGAGCTGCACATCTTTTTTAAACAGCTCCTGGGGAGTTACACACACACACACACTCACACATGGATCTGATCAGCAGGTGGTAGGAAGAATGAGATGCATCACTGCCGGATTATACAAACAAACATCACACAGACATGCACAAATGTCGAGAAAACAAGCAGACATAAGCTTAGATGTGTGTGCAGATTTTCTTCCTAAGACAATGCATAGATAATTTGGACAGCCTGAAAAGTCTTATCTCTACTCTTTACCATAACCAGTTAATGCAAAAACGTATGTAGTTTTTAACTTACCACTCAGTTCAATATTCAACCCAAATGCTGGGTTAATTGTACCACATTAGATTGGTACAATGGAACTATTTAATCCAAATCTTGGTTTAAAAAAAAAAAAAAAAACTGAAATATAATATATAAAAGATTATAAAACACAAACAATGTTGGAATTGTAGGAGCATGTTTATGTATCGGTAAGTTTCAAGGTAAAGAGGTCTGGCTGTGATGATTCAGCCTGCAATAAGTACTCCACCACAGGTTACAATCCAACAAAGAAACTATTGAAAATAGAAATTAATAAAATGAAAATCACGTTAAAAGGAGTAAGTTGGATTAGACAATAACAGTAGCATAGTGTGTGAGGAGTGGGAGGAGTGTGTCAGTCAATCAGTGCATTTCTTTGCAGGTTGAAAGTCCCAATTTTAGTCGGACTAAGACATTCATTTGGTTTTCTTAATGTCACGTAAACCCATTAGTCTGACTAACATCGAGCTTGTCTAAGTCGGACCAACATACCTGGAAAATTACTCCTGCATGTATGCACTTAGTCAGACTTGGCCTTCTGCGCTTGCACCAAAATTCCCTCCCTGGTCTTCCACCCTGGAAGCTCTCCAGCTCACTGTTATTTGTTCTGTGACGTAAAGGTCAACAGGACACTGATTCAATACGCACTAGCTTATAGAGAGACACTGTGGCACTTACGGAGGCGGAGTCTGACGTACATGGACGATAAATGTATACTCGGACTCGCCGAGCAGTCCGATTGCCCTCAGTCGAGCTACGGCGGCAGCACGATTAAATTGTTCACGTAAAACATACTAAATGTGTCGAACAGAGCTCAGACTGACCCCTGTTAACCTTAAATAATCCAGAATAATGGCCCAACAGGTTTAACTTAACGGTTGGAATGAAAAATAAACCCAGCAGTTTTTAGGGAGTAACTCTAACCTTAACCCAACCACAAAACCTAAAACTCAAAAGTTAGACGCACATTTTTGACCACTCTCAAGAGTGTCTGTCTGTACACCTTGTCCATGCTTTTGTATTTCTCTCCTCATTAGGAAGCCAACTGTCAGTCAGTCTGTCAAACTAAAGCCCAATTTATACTCCTGCGTAAAGTGCTCTGCGTAGGTTACGCAGAGACTCTGCGTCGACGCAGAGCCTGTCGAAGAGCCTCTGCGTCGTCTCCGACTGCACGAAATATTTTTTAAGTGTCCGTCACTCCGTCAAGGGACAACGGAGACGGCAAGAGCTGCGATTGGTCCTCAGGACAGGCCGAGACGGCGCTGCTCTGTGCCGGCTCACAGTGAGCACCGAGCGTCCACAGAGGGCGGAGCTGATCCCCGCCGACAACGTCGCTGCCGAACTATAAATACGTCATATCTTAACACACACAGCACATGTTTAGACTCTAAATGGCCAATTTCTCGCCTCAAATTATCTTAAAACCGCGTTCCGTGACACAGAAAAGTGAGAAACGGCCACTGTTTCAACAACAACAGTCTTTCTCTCTCGGACGCCATTGCTCACTGTAGCCTGAAGCAGAACAACCTTGCGCGGCGACCCCTACTGATCGGGCGGGAAATTGCAGCGCATGATGCAGACGGATAACGCATACGCAGTCGGAGAAGTATAATGTGCCCTTAAGGTTTGAACTGTGGTCGGGTTGTGGTTGGGCAGTAAGTGGTTAAGATTAGGGATAATGCCTTGTTGTTTAGGTCGTCCAAATGAAGAGAAGTCAATGCAGTGTTCTGAGAAGAAGTGTGTGTGTGTGTGTGTTTGTGTGTTTGTTTAGACGTGACATAGTCTGATGTGACAGTGTCTCAGGAGCACCGCGGTTCCCCAAGCTGGCGGTGTCACTGACTGAGGGCCTCTTTGTCAAGGAGAATGCTGGGAAGAATTTGTCCACATCCAATGAACACTAGATGTAGTGGGGGGGACTGGGTGTGGAGTAGAGGGTTGGACTGTATCAGAGAAAGTACACTGTCGAGAGACTGAGGAGACGGGCGAGAGCTGAGATAGAGAGAAGAGAGAGGTCAGTGGAGAGACGGTATATAGAGTGTTCCTCAGGAAAAGAGACAAAATGGGGAGAGGCTGAGTGACAGCGGATACAGAAGTGGGGGATGAAAATGAGAGGATAGAGGACGTGTTTGATTAGCAGTGGTTGTAGCTCACCTGTGCCATTTATGCCACTGGACTGCTGTCCCAGTGTACATGCGGCAGTTTGATTTCATGAATTTATTTAAGGGCCCGTCCACGCGGAAACGAGTGCAGGTGAATCCGACATTTTGTCCACACGGAAATGGCGTTTTGGGAGGACTGAAATGTGTTTTTTTTTAAAAACGCCTCACTTGTGTTTTTCATGTAGACAACGAATACACTACTTTGGGAAAAGGAAGATGTCTGAGTCACACCTGTCTCTTGTGCTGGCATTCACTGTCCCTGTCTTTGTTGTTGTCGTCATCATCATACTCTTGTGTTTGGGAGATTGTTTGACAGTGTAGCCCAACTACTTTCAATGAAAAGTAACTAAAGTCAGCCTGAAAAGACACTGGAACACGTCCTGTCCTCAGCGACTTCAGGTATCGGAGTCGAGAAAAAAAAAATAAAGTGTTGAAGATTAACAGTGAAACTGAATCGCAAAATAAGGGGAGGAGAAAATATAAAATACCATTTTTTTTACTTTTAAACAATACAGAAGAGTGATTGTTCCACACACGTTCAGCTGTAGTGCACATCCACAGTTCGTGTCTGTGACTCTGTGTAGTCAGTGTTTCTCTCTCTCTCTCTGTGTTTACAGTCAGACCGACTCTCTGCCTCCAGTAAACACAGCTAGATGAAGTTAGAAGTTCACTCGTGCGGCAGAGCCACGGCCATTGGCTTGGCATATGTACTCCAGCGATTTGAGTCGTTTCGGGGTTTTTTTTTGTGTGGGTGGAGACATTTCCTGAAACGATGCCGTGTTTATCAGAAATCTTTGTCTCAAAAAGATCATTTACGCACACAGCACGAGGGCACGAAAGACCTTTCAATTTGTTAGTATTAGGCTGGATTCTGGTTTAGCGTACGACTAGTTGTTGGCATGTTGAGTGCCGTGCAAAATCTTTCTATCATCCATTCACATAAAAATGTCAAATTCTCAAGCTGCCAGAGCATAAAATCAGTCTCCTCATCCGTACAATTAAATGCCAGCCTGAATGTCGATATGTTTTGTCGGGTTATAATTCTTCCGTGTGCCAGCATCTTCTGTTATTTCTGAGTTTTAGCCGGGGCTTGGAACTGTGTCACGTCTGAGTGTCTTAGTCAACTTTGAGAGATTCGGACGGACCTGTTTACTTATACTTTAAAGTATTTTTAGTTCAACTAACTTTCTAACTAACATTTTCATAATCAATTAATCTGTTGATTATATTCTTGATTAACCGAGTACTCCTTTGTTCCGTACGGAGCCCCTAAAGGGACATGGAAAAAAAAGATACGCAAAAGTATCTGGTGAGCACACGACACGATCACGTGCGCACGCAAAAAGATTCTTCTTCTTTTTTTTCTCCATGTCCCTTAAGGGGCTCCGTAGTTCCGTAAAATGTCAGAAAATGTTGGAAAAATGAAAACGATTCAGTTTTAATGATTTCTTTGTTTTGTGGAGGAAAGAAACCAGAAAATAATCACTTTTAAGAAGCTGAAAAATCCGAAAGCTTGCGGTTAGCTGCTTGTAAGATAGAGCTGCAACTGACAACTATTATCCTTTTTTCTTTTTATAAGTTTTTTATTTATATTAGAAAGTGTATATAATTTACAGTATGTGCAAATTGTAGGTACACAGCTGCTGAAATCCATGCAGATGAAATGTGTGGGCACTGATGCCAAAACATAATTTTTTGGGGGATATTTTGTTTTTCAAGATTTTCATGCACTTAAAATCACATTTCCCTTAGACGAATTAAATAACTTCTCTGTCTTAACTGTCGACTTAAACTCAGAGATTTTACAAACACTCATGTTACAGAGAAAAGTCCAAATGATTGAAATTCAGCTGAACTGACTAATCATGTGGCCACTAAATATTTAGTCACATCATTCACAAAATGTCTGAGCAGTCTCGTGTAATTACAGTCTTACTGAAAATGTCTGTGAAACTTGATTGATGTCAAGTGCCAGTGTTCACTCTTGAGTCGCGTTTATTTTATTTATTATATTATCGCTTTAACCATGTAATAAGACATTGTTTGAAATGCGCAGACTTGAATTCAGTGTGGGGTTTTGGGCCGTCAGTGTTCTGTTCTGTGTGGTAATAAGTTGTGATTGGAGGTGTTGATTCGACTAATTTATGAGGCTGCAGTTTGTGATGTTACTTCATTAGATTAGCTCTGTGTCCTGAGCCCTTTCCTGAAGCCGAACACGGACAAGCACACTCACTTCATTTGTAACAGATGACCTGCGGCAATCTCTGCATCTCTGAAACACCCTGCTCATATTGGCACGTGATTTGTTTGTGTTTACTCTCTGACCCTCTTTCTACAGCATACAGTATACTGGTTGTTTTTGCGGTGTAGGAAGCTGTTGCCATTGCTGGAATAGCGACCTTTCTCCCGAAGAAGCGTGTATGTGCAACAGCTTAGTGTGACCAATAGGAGTGCACGCTTGTTCTGAAGAGGTTTTTCCAAGGCTGTACACAGAGCCTAGAGTGGGTGTAGACGCCTATAGCTACATCTATATTACAATAGTGTATAAGACAGAATTTAAACATGATATGTGTAAAATATATACAATGTAGTCCATATGCATTTAAAATATGTACTGCAAGGCCAATTAAAACATCACCCTATTTACAGAGGAAATAAGATGCACTATATATACACATCCTTTTCAGAACTGTTAGGCCTGTAAAGATTTTTATTTTTTTATTCATTTGTTTTGGTGAGGGGGGGTTAAAATAACATTTAGAAACCAAAAACTGGACTATTTATTATAACACTAAATAGTAGATTACATGAATTATTTCTAAAAAATAATCTCCTCCACACTCTGAGGCAAGAGACTTCCAGTCTGTGCTGCAAATCAGAAATTAAATAAATAAATAAAAAAGTAAAACACAAAACAACATTTCTCTTTTATTTCTCTAATAAAACACTGTTAAAAAAAATAAACAGAACTAAATTCCATTGTGGAGATGATTTAAGCTTAGGAAACAAACTCTCTGTCTGTGCCATAAACCACAAATATGTTAACATTGACCACACAAACCACAAAATAAGTACACAAATTAGCAACAATTTTCTCAACAGAACCAAACAGTGTTGCACTGCAGTTGATTCAAGGAAGATGGAAAATTCTTCTTCAGAAACACCATCGTATCCAAATCTGGCTTGCTCTTTGCGTGATCGAGCACACTGAGCAAATACTTGAACCCCTCATTTTTGACCGCCACAAACGGGCGCATGAGTGTCGTGAAAAACCCGGTCAAAATTAGCCGGTAACTTCATGTGGAATTGAACATGTTGAACATGCATCGACGTGTTTGACGCTTTGCCCGTCACTCCAGGAAGTTTTTTTTTCAAATGCACTAGGAGGTTCCGTAATGTCACTCTTATTAGCCATATTTCCTCCGCTCCTCGCGTTAATGAACTAGCGGTAGCCAAACTTTTGCTCACTCGTCACAGGCTTGTGGGTTAGAGTGTCGCGATTTTTATAAATATTACATCTATTTGGTCCATTTGAGGGAATCAGAAACAGGTGAAGATAGAAAGTGTGTCTGCTTAAGAGCAGCAGAAAATAGGGCAGCAATAACAGACCATGAAAATAGTTAAATATCCATCAACAAATATTTTACTCTGTAAAAATATGCACACAGGCATGTCTGTCAGGGACCGATCTAAAGTTCATCTTCACTTTGCAGTGTTTAACGCATCTCTGCTGCAGACCCTGGTGTTTCTTCTCCTTTGATAGACGTTTTTGAGAGGGGTGCTGAGGGGTACTTTAATTTTGGTATCGTTCAGAATTTCATTTGCTCACTGGACGTCCCTCGTGTTGAAGTGCTACTAGCTCTGTTACTGGGTATATACTGGCTGTGTTACGTTATTAGTGCAGCCAGTATTTCAATTAAATCTCAGTCTCTGATGTAACATCGTGGTTATTTCAAGTCTCGGTATCGGTGGCGTAGTCACAGTGGCTGGTGATAAAAAAAATGTTGGGGAGGGCATATTTTAATGAAAAGAGAATAAAAAGCATGACATGAATCAAAAGGAAAAAACTGCTGACACGGATCGAAGTGACGGGTGGGTGATTGATTAAAGATCAAACACGATGATCGTTGTTCGGGGCTGTGGGAGAAAGAGAGAGACACAGAGTATTGCCTCTTGCTGTGGCGACTGTAGTGATGTTTCAAACCAGTATGACGTGCATAAATGACCTGTAAAGAAGTTTATGTACATACTCTACAAAGACATGATTGACTCGGTAATCACGTGTCTCACGCTGCACACAAGAGCATGTCCCGGTAGTTAGCAGAGTAAGATGGTTATCTGGAGCAGTCTGCTCGGCTGTAGGTGGTTGTTGGACGGTCGTTGGGTGCTGAAATTTGCTCCCAATCGTTTTCCTATCTTTTGTATTGGAGCGGGGTCTAATGCACATGCTCCACTTATAATGAGAGTCTATCGTAAAGGTATTTGTGTCATAAAAGAATTGGAAATGCCATGAAACCATTAAAGGTAACATATTATGCAAAATCAATTTATTAATCATTTAAATCCTTATATTTGGTCCTATCAGTCGGCAAAGTGTGAAAAACGTGACTCACTCATGTTTTTGTGTTCCTCCTCAGTCTAAGTACAGGAGATGAAACACACGATGTTGACTTCCGCGCTCATTTGGACGTCACAATGCAATAAATCCCTGGAATTGTTGCCTCGCGGAGCTCCGCTTTGTCCCAAAAACACGTGAGAGTGCTGGCGAGGGCAACTGTATCCGAAAACCCGGAAGTCCGTGAAAAGTTCTATTCTTGGCTCCACAGTGCAGCACAGAGTTCTACACAAACTTCCAGCCTCAGAGGATTTATCTGTCCTGTGGATACATGTTATATATGACGGCAACGTGCCTGCTCGAGTCTACAAATGACTCACTTTTCCAAATGCTAACTGCTGTTAGCTCCCAGTAGCCTCTGTGGCTGATGTCATTTCCTGTCCCTTAAGTTTCATTTTACATTTTTGTTAAGGTGGATCTAAAGAGATAGTACTAAACCATGCATTATGAACAGGGCTGTTGTGGCAGGGTGATTGAACTGCTGTGGTGCTTCATCCTTGTGGTATTTTGACCAAAGCATGTCACAGACATGTTCATTAGGACACCAGGGAACTAGGTTAACTTGGAGAAATAGTGTATAATATGTCCCCTTTAACCATTAAAAAAAATGTGTTTTAGTTTAAAAAACTCCAGGGCTGAATTTTTATCTGGACAGGCAAAAAGATTCAATAGTGATTCAGTTACTTGCATTCACTTTCTGATTGGTTCTCGTCAGCCATGACTCGACTATCAACGAAAAGCTTGATTAACATTAACTGTTAGTTACAGATTCACCTCCTCACCGGTCTCAGAGGAGAGAATTTGCATACACTGACGCACGCATGCGATGTTTTGAGGTGTGTTATTATGCGAAAAACAACATTTTTAAAACGTAGTGTAATCCTGGGTTTTTCTAGGATTTTTTGTTTATGTCAAGCGAGCTGTGGATGTGGGAAAAAACCCACAGAGAGAGAATCTTCTCTGTAACTCTGGAAGGCACACTTTATCTACATCTCTGCACTTGTACAGCGGTGAGTCACCTCATCACCTTTTCCTCGCATCACTCCACCCATCTGAGTCGCTACACTGCAAATAAATGTGTGCTCCACAATATAGTTCCTGATCCATCCGTCAGAACAATACAGCCAGACTGCAATTTATTACATATGACCTAGCTAATCTAATTTAATCTAACTCGATCTGTTTTCAGCTCAGTGGCGACTGGTCGTGACATCACCCATATGAATTTGAGGCCTCAAGGTTCACGCAACCATGTTGACATTTTGCAAACTGAAGTTCACAGACTACAATGAGAATCACCTTCTATTAAAGAAGCGCTGAAACTTGTGATTGAGACTATTAACTTCTTAGGTAAACATTTACTGTTATAAATCGAGTGAGAAGTTGGCTCATTATCCCAGAGACTACGTTTCTTGTTTGGCCTCAGGAGGAAACCAGAAGACTGGGTCCATTTTTTGCATATACTGCCTATGGTTCGACTAAACATTTTTCCAAAATTGAATATGTGATATACATATTACAGCAGGTTCCTATGAATAAATTGTATTCACTTAAAGTTTTTTGTTCCTAACCTTAAAGTCTGGCACACTTTAAATCCAAATTCTCTCAAGCCGCTATCACTGAGAATCAAGAGATGCACTCGGAAAAGGAACAAAGAGGAAAGATACGGAGGTGGAATACGGACGAGGCTGTAGAGCGGTGGATAGAGGTTGAAGAGAAAGATAGAGATGATGAGGTTACAGAGCTACATGCCAGAGGAAGGAGAGAGAGAGAGAGGTGAAGTGTGAATGCCTGCAACGAGGAAAATGCTGAGTCAGTGTGAGCAAGAGCACATGCTGCTTAGATATTAGACACAAACTAGTGAAGACTTAATCCTACAGGAAGGCAAAGAAGGTGAGACACTGATCACACACACACACACGCTCTGACCTCACAGCTCATCCATATTGTCTACAGCTGTTGTGTAATATCCTGACTGGCTGTGCTCATTGGGGGGTACTGTGGCCCTGCACCAGGACCTGGTCTGGTCTGTAGTCGGCAGTTACTGAAAAATATGTGAGCGGAATGAACAAAATCACACTCGTCGTCGGTACAGCCGTCTTACGTAAATCCACAGCCGCTGAAGCCGTTCCACTTGCAAATTCAATTACAGGAATGAATCATCCCTCCATTATGATAACTGTCAGATTTTCTCGTGTCACACAATAAGGACAGAAAGGAAAAAGAAACAAATGATTTTTCCAGCACCCACTCTTTCCCACGACACCCTTCTCCTCGCCTCACCCCCACCTGCCCCCCCCCCCCCAAGCTCTTTTTGTCATTCCTCTGCATCCCTCTTTTCTATCACTCCTCTGCAATCGCTCATCCTGCTTCCTCTGCTTTAGACTGTTCATCCTTCCCTCATCTGCCTGAGGGTGTGAAGCGAGATAGTGCTCCCTCATTTTCTGATTTTCTGATGTCCTCCCTCCCTCCCTCCCTCCCTCCCTCCCTCCCTTCTACCATCCCACTCTGGCCCTCCCTTTGCTTCTCTTCTACCCCCCACCACAATCCTCCTCTCTCCCTCCCCTCCCTCCCTCCCTCCCTCCCTCCCTCTCTCAAGATAATTAAGATCTCTGATTTTACGGTTTTCTCTTTCATAATAGGCACTGCAGACACTTTACACAAGCCGCCAAGTCTCCAGTGCACACACAAAGAAACAGCAGACACACAAAGACGCATTCACATACACACACACGCGCGCACACACACACACACAGGATATTATTGTATTTTTGCGCTCATGTGTTTCTCAGTGGTGCCAACATGCGGGCTGACTTACAGCAGGGTGCAGAATGAAAGAAAGCAAAGAAGCAGCGTTGTTTTCGTTGTTGATAGGTTTTTTTTTTTCCTCTCCGTACAGCTCAGACTAGTCTGGCTCTGCTTGGCCCTCTCGCTGCTCCAGCTCCCTGCAGACTGACACCCTTACTGCTACAGGGACTCAGCTTTGTTGTTCTACAGCAACTGAGCTCATACAGCACCCAGATTTACAATCCCGGTAGATTAAACGCAGCAATATTATCTCGATTTTGCCTGTCAGTCCCTTGGACTCTGTTTCCCCAACTCTGTCTCTGTCTTTTATTCTTCTACATTATTGCTACTTATTTTACTTTCTATACCTGCAAAGGTGAGAGATGTAGTCACATCCTCACTAAGATTCTTTCTTGAAACATTAAAACGAGTTAGTACATATATGGGACGTTTTTTATTTAAATTCAACCTTTATTTAATCAGGAACGTTTTAGATCAAATACGGGGAGAAGCGGTCAAACGGGTACCAGCACAAATAAACTGTCATGTTGCAGGAATAAAAAAAAACAACAAAAGACGTTTTAGGATTACAATTTAATATTTACCTCATCTTAAAACGGTCATTGTTGGCAATCCTTTTCTTTGCAGTTAGATATACAAAAGCCACTCCGGTTTTTGGATCAGAAAGCAAAAGGCAGTTCTGAGAACGCCAAGATCATTTCCCAATACTTTTCTTTATGAGTTAGTTTGGAGGCTTTGGCATCGGAGCCTCGGTAATAAATGCTATTAGATGATGTTGTGCTTTTTCTGCTGTATACATGCATTTAAACACAGTGTTGAGTAATAAATCTGTCTCAAGTGACAAGGCATCAGGGTCTGAAATGAATACTGTAATACCCGACTTGTTTTATAACATATTATTATGGATGTATTGGTGTAACATATTCCGCATGTTGGTGTTGTAAATGACTGAGATGGAGCGACTCGGTAATGCTTCACATTGCAGCACACACAACACAACCAGGTAATAGTATGTAATCTTATTTCTAATGCAATTTCCAGCCTGTTAAAAATCATTATAATCCTGTGGTAATAATAAGGGGATAGTATTACAGTAATTCCGTGTTATTTTTACAGTAATATTCAGGTAATAGCTTGGAAATGGAAATTACCATAAGCTTCCATCAGCGCAATACCCTCACATTAAAATATTTGTGAATCAATCTTCATTATTATCACATTAAAATTGAAAACATCTATCCCCCCTTTTGTCCCAAACACATTTACAGAAATCACCAAGTAATAGCTTAATAATAACATGGTATTACCATAATATGAGTTCCTTTTTTTCTGAAAGTATGTCACTGTGTTTCCAGCTACTCAATGCAATGCTCCGAGCTTAATTAAGAGAAATGAATCACGTGTCGTAAGTGGATCACTTACTGTGTGGAAGAGTCATATGGCTGTTAAATACACTCACTGATTAAAATTAGGACACGTCCCTCTGAAAAGATAGTGGAGTAAAATGCAAAACCTGAGTACAACACTTGAGTAAATGCACTTTCCGCCACTGCTTTTCCCTCTTACCATCTCTATCCCTCTCTGCAGACACACTTTCCAATCTCTTCTCCCTGTATTGAATTTTTTTTTTTTTTTTTTTTAATTCCCTCATCGTCTTCGGCCTATTCCCTCTGCTTCTTTTTTCCCCCCTATATTCTCCTTACTTCTATCACAGCTTTCCATCTCATCCCCGCCCTCCCTCGCTCCCTTCCCCCTTCTTCTTCTTCTTCTTCTCCTTTGAGTATAGATGCCGTAATCTTCTCTGTCTAATGCTGTCAATAGCTCTCAATAACAATGAAATAGCACCGGTTCCATCCCATCATTGATGAAGGCATAGCTTCTGTGAGGATCTTATTCGTCATCATGGCAATCTGCTTCTTGGTAATAGCCAATCAGATGGCTCCTGTGAAATGCACTGCTCCTGTGATAGGTTCCCCATTGTTTTGATTGACTGCACCTGAGGGTCCGCCACTTCAGCTGAGCTCGATCAATATGCCATCACCCTCGCACACTTGCCCATACTTCCCGTGGAATAAACACACATGCCCGGGCACCAAACACACACTTTGGTGAAGAGTAAATTGAGAAAGAGACCACGAGTGTGGGCGGCAAACAGAATATAGAAGTAAAGCCCAATTTATGCTTCTGCGTAAAGTGCTCTGTGTAGGTTACGCAGAGTCCTCTGCGTCGACGCAGAACCTGTTGTAGAGTCTCTGCGTCGTCTCCTGCTGCACGGAATATTTTTTAAGTGTCCGTCACTCCGTCAAGGGACAACGGAGACGGCAAGAGCTGCGATTGGTCCTCAGGACAGGCCGAGATAACGCTGCTCTGTGCCGGCTCACAGTGAGCACCGAGCGTCCACAGAGGCGGAGCTGATCCCCGCCGACTTCGTCGCTGCCGAACTATAAATACGTCATATCTTAACACACACAGCACATGTTTAGACTCTAAATGGCCAATTTCTCGCCTCAAATTATCTTAAAACTGCGTTCCGTCACACAGAAAAGTGAGAAACGGCCACTGTTTCAACAACAACAGTCTTTCTCCCTCGGACGCCATTGCTCACTGTAGCCAAAAGCACAACAACCTTGCGCAGCGACCCCTACTGATCGGGCGGGAAATTGCAGCGCCTATCCAAGTATAAAGGCTCGAGCGGTCTAAGTGGTGACGCAGATGGATAACGCATTACGCAGTCGGAGAAGTATAATGTGGCCTTCATAGGCAGCGATGTGTAGCGCTGTGCCACACAATACACAGCCGTGACTGTATCTCACCGTGTGCTCGGAATAATCAGCTCTGTGACAACAGTAGTGTCTACATGTGCAGGAACACACACACATGCAGAAATATGACTTTATTCTGTGTTCAGACGTGGGATTGAGGCTCCTCCCACTGTGGGCTTGTTGGTTTATTTTGTCACACATGCAGATGGCCCTTACATAAGCCCTGCCTCTGTTCACTCTGAGCCGGGGTCGCCATAATGAGAGCAACACATCCATTTTCACAGTGTGTCGCATGCCATTAGCATTACAAACATGTTTGTGCACACACGTTAGCCCTCAGAGTGTCGACCCCCAAGAGTGAGACAGAGGAAAAGTTTGACAGGGTAGTAATTGCATGGAGAAAAAAAAGAAATTAAGTACAAGGAGGTAATCATGGTTGGTTCTTGAGAGGTGAACAGGAGATTTAAAAACATTTTTTTAATTCTTTTAACATCAAAGTTAGACAGGTGTTGGGGGATGTAGTGGGGGGAGGGGAGGGGAGGGGAGGGGAGGGGAGGGGAGGGGGAGAAACAACAGAGCAGTTTTTTCTTTAAGTGGAAAAAAACCCCCAGTAAAATAACTGTATGTAGAAGTAGAAAAGGCAATTGCTGGAGAAATTGCGGTGGGATTCTAGCCTTCTGCCTGAGCTGAGGCCAATCTGGCATGCTGCTTTGAATTGGTATGAAGGAGAAGTTGAAACGGTGAGTTAAATGTTCTAATTGAATGTCTGACGGTTTGAAAGTGAGTGCAAAATGAGGGATCGGAAATGCCACAGTATGAACAAGGCCATGGCAGAGACGGACAAGAGACGACACGCGACGTCTCCTCGCGTTAGACCGCTTCAGTTAGTGTAGCAGCGATGGCGACTCGCTGGACCCTCTCAGTCTTATGTCTGTGAAGTCAAACACGACCGTGAAAGTGAATGACATTTACTCCTGACAGCCACTGTTGCACAGTTACACTGAAGGAGAGGATATTAGAGATTGAAGACAGAGGGAGTAAAAAAAAAAAAAAAGGATTTGTGTCATGCATTCGATAACGTCCTAAATGAGATGAATGAGATTTGTGTGCAGTCTGAGCTGCACCTGACACCTGACGTGTTAGCGGTTGTTATATTGATGGCACCTCCTGAGATACAGTGCACGTCCAAACACACACAGGCTCGGCCCTCTGATATTGTAAAGATAGAGTCGAAATGGCTGCGATTTTTAAAATTGGGAGCTTTTGTATTTTTTTGCCCAAGAGTGTGAGATGTGGGTTTATATTGTGCTCTATGGCGAAGCTGAATGGTTCTCCTCTCACTCAGATAGTCACAGTTCAAATGCTGCAACTCACGAGACAAATGTGTCTACGTTATGGTAGAAAATCCTGTATGAAGAGTGAAATTTGTCAACTGGAGAGCAATTTAAGAAGAAGAATTCAAAAAGTGGCTGCTACAGAACAACATATAGTGGGATTGTTTGCAGCAATTCCACGAAATATGCCTGTACCAAGGCTGAGATCTTAAATAGAAAGAAAGAAAGAAAATAGTACAATACAGCACCAATACGTTATGTATGGTAATAATGTTTTGGCAATGCCATCCTTTTTCAACACAGTTTCCTGCTTGATATTAACAATGGTAATATTGTGTTAAGAAGAAGATGATATTACAGTAATACCTTGTTATTTTTAAAGTAATATTGAGGCAATAGCTTGCTAATGAGAAATCTGCTTCCATGTAATGTGGTCTTGTTTGGGAATTTAAAGTGTTAATTACAATATTATGAATATGGAATTCATCCTCCCTTATGTCCCAGTCCCACACAAATGTTACATTGTTATTACCAAGCAATACTTGGTGATATCAATATAAATCCGAATATTTCTTTCCGATTATAACATTATTACTATACTAATATCTTATTGTTACTGTCCCGTACCCTACAACAGCAGCAAATATAGTCAAATTAAAGTGTAATGAATAATAAACATGCATTATTAACATCTAGGAATATACAAATATGGGGAAAATATTTGTATAAAAGAAAAATATATCATATGTAACGTGACAGTGTGTTGCCAGAATATGTATATAAGCTACAGAATGAACCTGAGGTATGCAGTTTGCACATTTTAGAAAAAATAAATATATCATCTTCCTCTTTGAAGTGTACACAAATGTGTGTGTGTGTAGAAACACACAACTCTTACTCATTTCTACCCATGCATGCACTTGTCAGGGTCAAAGGTCAGCCTTCACCCTTCCCCCATACAGCACATGCAAAGGTCAATTAAAGGTCGTGAACTCAGTCGTTCACTGCCTGTCAGGATTGTCTAAAGACTGAACCATGAACCAGGCGTTTGAGACATTGCCAGGTCAACAACCCCCCACCCCTCACCTCCTCTGCCTGTCTGTCACACTACACCTCCTCCTCCTCCTCCTCCTCCTCCTGTCTTCATCCCTCCCTTGATCTCTCCATCATTTCACACAGCCTTGTCATGGTGTCAGTCAGTGCAAGGCTTTGTCAATCCAGGAGAAGAAGACTTCTTGGCATCAGTGGCTCAGCTGAGCTATGTTGCGGTACTTTTTTTCGTCCGTTTAATGGCGATCGTTGGGGAAACGCGGCATGTAGATGAATGGGAGTGCAGTCTGTGGTTATATTTGTGTTCAAAAGGTTCATGTTGTCTAGACTAACACAATTAGTGCACCTCCTACTTAAAACTGTAGTGCGGAACTTTTCAAACTAAATAACGGTGTGTTACATTCAAACCAGTGTCTAATGAGTTCACACAATCCTGATTAAGCTCCACATGATTCACTCTGTGCTTCTGAGTATCGCAGTGTTTAGATCTTGTAAAGCGAGGCGGCTACACACAGGTTGTAATGTGACTGAAAACACAAAATAAATCGGGATAAATTATTCTTGCAGACTCGGTCTGCCCCTGTATACACACATAAACGCTTCCGCTTCATCAATCAGGTCTTTCAGTAATGCCTCACAGAGCCTGTTTCCATATGAAGGATATTACATAGACTTATTTCATTTCTGTACACAAAGATCCAACTGAGGTCGAATGATAACATCAAAAACAAACAAAGAAAATCACCAGAACTTTTATGTACTGCAGCTTTTTAAGTTCTCCAAGCATGATGTGATATTTAATGCCATTCTACTCAGAAATGTCCCTGCAAATTGTTTTTTGCAATTTTTAGTTGACATATTTCTCTCCACATATTTACACATATCAGTCATTTTGGTATGGACTAATAACTAACAACCAAACAACCAAACATTTTATAGTTTACAGTCCATACACTGTGTTGACAGTTTCAAGACCAAGTGGAATGTTCAGTAAATATACATTCACTCTTCTCTTTAGTGCAGCATTTTTCTTTGAGAAGAACATCTTTTTGCAATGGTTTTGAGACCACTCAGCTCAGGAAATATATGTTTACAGACAAGTCAAGGGTGCTTTTAAGTTCTTCTGCGTAGTGGAGTATATCGATGTACTACTGTATCAGCTCCATTAGCAAAGCATAGGCATCCAGATCTTGCAGAAACCCCCCATTAGGCTGGCTTGAAACAGATCAGAGATCCTCCTCTGTTTTTTTCCTGAGATGCACCATTTGGAATGCACCCTCTCTTTTTTTCCCCACACTCAGCCTGTGAAAAAGAAAACAAAATGTTTAACTGGTCCTCTATGACAGGCACGTCCAAAGTCCGGCCCGTGGGCCAATCACGGCCCTCGATCAGATTTTGTGTTGCCTGCAGCTTCGGTTTTATAACAGAAAATCGGCCTCCGGTCACATGTCATGTTTGCAACCCAGCAGTGACAGTTACTTGCCTTCACTTCCTATTATGTTATTATGATATTATGACTACAGATTTTTTCATTTGTTCACTCTCGCATGGCTTAGATTTGGTTACATTGCCCTTTAAAAATTTATAATTGTAACAAGGAAAACACAATTATTATAAAATAGTGCATAATAATTGCATCTCTGGTGTCAGATGTTCAGTTCAAAACACTACAGCTTTAACTAACAATTATTTTCATAATCGATTAATCTGTCCATTATTTTCTTAATTAATCGAGTAATCGTTTGATCCATAAAATGTCATAAAATGTTAAAAACTCCAAAAATATTCAGGTTTAATGATTTATTTGTCATATGGAACAAAGAAACCAGAAAATATTCACATTTAAGAAGCTGAAACAATCAGAAACCTTGTTTTAATAATGAAAAAAGCTTCAAACGAAATCGATTAATTGAGTGATTGTTTCGTACTCTACAAATCAAACCATCATTAGACTCAACTAGAGACTTGTTTGAAGAAATTGTCGTATAAAATCTATAAACATATTCTGAGTTACCTCAGAACAAGCCACAATAAATCAACGATGTTACGTTCTCTTATATGATTTGCAAACTTAATTCTTTTGTGGCAGGAAAGGATATTTACTACAGTACTCTTCCATTGAAATAATGCGCACTAGATCTATAAGTCACACTGACTCAACACTTTCCGGTTGGTAAGTGGAGGGAAAATGTTCATTGTAATATTTATTCCATATGTATGATTCATAAACTGACTAGAGCACGTACATGAAACGCTGCTGCTTTTTATGCTGAAAAAGTTCTTGAAGTTAACCTTTATATACAAACCCATTTATTAATTTCTTGGAAGTGTAGCTGCACCGTATCAGTGGGTGGATGAATGGGTGTGAATGGGCTTTGAGTGGCCATTAAGAAAACACTAATGTCATGTAAACACAGGCCATTTGCCGTTAATCATTTATGTTGATGTGTACGAGTGAGTGTGTGTGTGTGTGTGTGTGTGTGTGTGTGTGTGGACATGTGCTCCAGTTTTTGTGATGCTCTCTTTGAGCCGCCTCTGGAGATTTCTTCAAGGCCAAACCCTGTCACTGTGAAACAGCAGACATTCTACAATGGACAGGAATATAAGTGTGTGTGCAGTTTTTTTTTTTTTTATTATTACAAGGCAGAGTGTGAGCACGGGACGGCTCTGCCCTTTGTGGTGAGACAGTGAACATCTTCATATTGGAGGGAATCTTTTCTATGCGCTGTCATATTAAAGGTACACCCACTACATGGAGCTGGAGATAAGCTCGGCGGGAACATTTTTAATAAAGACGTCTCGGTCGCGTGTGTGTGTTTAGTAATAAACCGTTTGTCCTCCAATTCTGCAGGTGGTGGTACAGGCAGCCAGCAGACCATTCTCCATGAGGAGCAGTAGAAGATGCCGGCTCTGCCAGCACTGCTGCTGTCAATACACTTCCTTTCCTTCCTGCTAGTCATCATGCCACCACGCTCCCTCAGCCAGGCCCCCCTGCTCTCCTCCGTCCGTATGGGTGAGTGGTCAGCCATCCTTCCATCACCACCCCCATCTGGGTCAAAAAGTTCCTTGATTGTGTATTTTGTTTTCAGGCTGCTTTTTTTGACACTTTGGATTTTTCACAATAAGGGACAGAGTCACAGTGAAGAAAGCATTTTAAAACTAAATTAGCGCTAAAGCAGTAAAAACTTGCAATAAAATTGAGCTTATTTCACTTATTCTGTCAGTTGCAAGCCAAAAAGGCTGTACGGCATGGATGTGTTGCAGGTTGAATCTTTCAATTTGATCATATTTATTTATGGAGCACATTAGAGCTGCAACTAACGATTATTTTAGTAATCGATTAATCTGTCGATTATTTTCTCGATCAATCGATGAATCGGTTGGTCCATAAAATGTCAGAAAATGTTAAAAAACATTGATCAGTGTTTGTCAAACCTGGAAATGACGATGTTCTTGAATGTCTTGTTTTGTCCAAAAACCAAACTGATTCAGTTTTATTGATTTCTTTGTTATGTGGAGCAAAGAAACGAAGAAAACATTCACATTTAAGAAGCTAAAACAATCAGAAATCTTGTTTTAATCATGAAAAAAGCTTCAAACCGATTATCGATTATCAAAATAGTTGCCGATTAATTTAGTAATCGATTAATAATCGATTCATCGATTAATCGTTTCACCTCTAGAGCACATTTAAAAACAAGTGGTGTGCAGTAGAGCTGCAACTAACGATTATTTTCATAATCGATTAATCTGTCGATTGTTTTCTCGATTAATCGTTTGGTCCATAAAATGTCAGAAAATATTATATTATATGACATTGATCAGTGGAAATGACGATGTTCTCGAATGTCTCGTTTTGTCCACAAGCCAAAACAATGTTTTAAAGATTTCTTTGTTAGCAAAGATACAAATAAAATATTAATTAAGGTGCTAAAACAATCAGAAATCTTCTTTTAATAATAAAAAAAGCTTCAAACCTGATTAATCGATTATCAAAATAGTTGATTACTAAATAAAAATCTGTTTCAGCTCTACTGTACAGAATAACGTCAAATAACGAAATAAAAATCAGTAGAAATAGAGAAAAACTTTTAAAAACGATACAGAGCACAATGAAAACATAAGAAGCGAAACAAACAAACAAAAACAATGGGAGTCCAACTCAGCCTGTGTTAGAAAGCCATGGAGTAATAGTAAGTTTTTAAAGTCGAGTTAAAATGCTCAACAGTCTGGTGACTCTAATGTGACGGGGCAGGTCATTCCAGAGCCGAGGAGCTGCCACTGCAAAGGCTCTGTCACCTCTGGTCTTTAACTCTGCAGCTGGTACGCCGACCTAAGCGCTCTTGACTGGACTGTGTAGGTGCAGCAGTTCAGCCAGATATTGAGGTGCCAGCCTATTTAATGATTCAAAAACAACAACAACAATAACAGAATTTTAAAATCAATCCTAAAACAAACTGGTAGCCAGTGAGTGAGAGTGAGGCCGATGTTGGTGTGATGTGCTCACGTCTTCAGGAGCATCATGTGCAACAACGTCCCTGTAATTATTTGGGCTGCAATGTTGTTGTTGTTGTTGTTGTTGTTGTTGTAAATGTTCTAAATGTAGTAGTCGGGTGTAAGAATAAAGCCCAATTTATACTTCTGCGTAAAGTGCTCTGCGTAGGCTACGTAGAGACTCTGCGTCGACGCAGAACCTGTCGAAGAGCCTCTGCGTCGTCACCGGGTGCACGAAATATTTTTTAAGTGTCCGTCACTCCGTCAAGGGACTACGGAGACGGCAAGAGCTGCGATTGGTCCTCAGGACAGGCTGAGCGAAGCTGCTCTGTGCCGGCTCTCAGTGCGCTCCGGGCGTCCTGACAGAGGCGGAGCTGATCCCCGCCGATAACGCTGCCGAACTATAAATACGTCATATCTATACACACACAGCACATGTTTAGACCCTAAATGGCCAATTTCTCGTCTCAAATTATCTTAAAACTGCGTTCCGTCACACAGAAAAGTGAGAAACGGCCACTGTTTCAACAACAACAGTCTTTCTCTCTCTTTCTTTCTCGGACGCCATTGCTCACTGTAGCCAGAAGCACAACAACCTTGCGCAGCGACCCCTACTGATCGGGCGGGAAATTGCAGCGAGTGTCCGTCACCACGACGCAGAAGTATAAATGCTCGAGGCGTCTCCGTGGTGACGCAGACGGATAACGCATACGCAGTCGGAGAAGTATAATGTGGCCTTAACTGCAAAACCAACTGGTCTGCACACAGATATAACAAAAATGATCAAAATACAAATGCTGTTGCGAAAGAAGGTCAATTTAATCTGTGAAGTGTGCGATATTTCACCTATGGATGGGTTAATTACTGTTTTATTAACTAAGTCCATGAAGACCACATCTTATCAACTCAGTAATATGTCAAGGGAAAACCTGCACCAGCAAAGAGAAATTACAGCCTCCAGCTGAAAGCAATCATGCATGGTCCACCTTTGTACAAACCTTTGCAGTGTTAATAATAGAATAATTGCAGTATTACTGTATTAAAAATAATAATAGTTATTATTATTATTATTATGACTATATTTATTTTTACCAAGACTATCATTAAACCCTTTAACACGGAGTGTATCGCAGACGACACGTTTTCCACAAGCGCACTTTGCATTACCGCAATTACGGTTTCTGAAAGCTGAGAAGTTGCACGTCAAAGTCTATATGTGGTTATTACGGTAATTTCACTCGCGCTTTGTCACCAGAGAGGAGAGATTTTTTTGGACATTGAGACAGAGACTCAAACAAATTAATTAACTTAAATAAAATTAAATTAAATATGTTTTATACTGTTTAAATTTCACATTTAACACGCACAATCTGGTGTTTGTGCACAGTGTTTTTTCTCATTTCTTTAGTTTTTCTTCATTTTAAATCGTTAATACACTATTTTAACATGCAGTAAATTGTAAATAACTGCCAGATATTGAAAGTTATTCTGGAAAAATGGCCAAAAGCACTTACTCACAGGAAATTTTCTGGTCCTTTTATGGTTAAAATAAGCATAAAAGTCCAGACCGACATTTTGAGGTTTAGGTGTTTAAGGGTTAAAGGGAATGCCCAATTCATTAAAGGACTAGTTCAACATTTTTGTAAGTATGCTATTTAGTTATTGTCAGTATGTTAATTTAGTAAAGTTAGCTATTAAACCTTTTATTTCATTCATCTTGCATTCCTTTGTCGCTCATCTTCCACTCCCACCCTTTTCCTTCCCTCTCCACCTTTTCCAGCTGCAATCCTGGACGACCAGTCTGTGTGTGGGCGCGGGGAGCGGCTGGCGCTCGCCCTGGCTAGGGAGAACATCAACAGCATGATGGAAGGTCCAGTCCGGGCCAGAGTGGAGGTGGACATATATGAGCTGCAGAAAGACTCCCAGTACGACACTACTGACACCAGTGAGTGGAGCCAATAAAGCACACAGAAAAAGACCAGTAGAGCAGGTTCACACACACACACACACCCTCCAGGGTGAGGAGATCCAGCAAAACTCATTAGAGGCTAATAAGGCACAGTGCCTGTGTGCACACGCACACACACATTTTAATTCAATTTAATTACATTTTTTAAAGTTTGCCTTTTCACCGAAAATCTTTAAATAGTATTGATAAAACGCCACCACTTACATGTGATTAAGAAGCCGTAAGTGGCAGGAAGTGTTACTTTAGTTTACATGTCACTGGAGACCAGTAATGGGCCACTAAGCCTCTCAAAGCAGACCGGTGCCCTTCAGTAACACCTGGCTCCACTGGCTGCTTTGTAGACAAAAGCAAATCATCAAATACTAATACAGAGATCACCAGACTGGGCCAACACTGTAACACAGAGGGCACTCCATTGGATTTGTATTGATATGCAGACTTAAGCCCAATTCATACTCCTGCGTAGTGCTCTACGTCGGTTACGGAGAGCCTCTCCGTCGTCTCCGACTGCATTAAATATTTTTTAAGTGTCCGTCACTCCGTCAAGGGACAACGGAGACGGCAAGGGCTGCGATTGGTCCTCAGCCAGGCATCAACAGGCATGCGGTGGTTGCCCTGATGATTAATATGAGGTGGCACCCGGCGTAGAGGTTCATCAAATTTGCCAGCCGACATTCGGAAGTACCTGAAGTGGGTTTCTTCGTCCATGTCACTCATCAGTCCAATAAGACTGTTAAATTCTCCTGCCATCAGTCTCTGTACATTTAGTGGACGTACATAACACCTCCGGACACGTCTCCTCCGTCTTTCACGTCTCCATTTTTGTATCAAAAGTATCTGTGTTTCAATGTTATTCAGCTGCAACAACAACAACAACAACAACAATCTTTCTCTCTCGGACGCCATTGCTCACTGTAGCCAGAAGCACAACAACATTGCACAGCGACCCCTAATGATCGGGCGAGAGATTGCAATGCGTATCCGGCACCGCGACGGAGAACTATGAGGGCTCGAGGGGTCTCCGTGGTTACGCAGTTGTAGAAGTATAATGTGGCCTTTAAAACTGAATCTTTGGGGGTTTATAAAAACAAAAGATACACTGCTGTTGAATGTAACTGCAGACTCCTTGCTCCTTTTCCAATAGTCCAGTGACCAAGCTACTGGCTGTGTGCTTGGGAAAGGGTATATACATATGTGTCTGCTTGAGTTGTTGGCATCTGTGCGTGTGTGTGTGTCCTTGACCAATGGGCAGGAGAGACTCTGACAGGCTTGTTTGCTTGTAGCGTATTTTGGCTCTCTGGATCAGAGAACTCATCATTTTACAGCTACAGCTGTCTGAGGCATATACACCCAAACACACACACACATGTACACACACTCTCACTAAGGCATATTCCCTGTCACACATGTGTGCATATGCGCAGAGAATGACGAGATTAATTGAATTAAAATACAGAGCAAATATACCAGTGAGAACCCAACAGCTCTCGAGATAACACAGTTAATCCACCAGACGCGTCTCTGCTGTATCTGTGAAAGCAATTCAAATGTGGGTACACGGATAAACTTGGTAATTGATTCAAAACATACCATAACACACTGTGCTGACACAAATGCTAAAAGAAAAAGGTGTGAATTTTGTCATTTGGGACTAAATGGAGACATTTGTTGTCAATTAGAGAGTTAATTGGGACATTGACTGAGTCAATTTGTCATGTGGTTTTGAGACTGCCTAATTAGACAGACAAATGTCCAACTGTTTGCCCCGCAATGTCCTCCTGCAAAAATGGTGGTGGTTCATTTTAATTGAAGGTGACCACCAATCTGCCAGCATTGTTCCAATGCCAGACATATAATTAGAGGAAAATGTCTTTAAGAAAATCACTTAAAATTCACAGTGAATAATAAGCAGGAGGCCACCCACGGGCTGCCCTGCTGCAGTCCTTGAGGTACTTATCTCAAAATAAATCAGATTAGCCTGAGACAGATTGTGCGTCTACAACTGAATTAGTTATTTAACTGAAATTATTATACATTTTGTGATTCTAAATGTCCACGCGTTTTCCTCCGATTGCAGCTCCGTCTGTTGGCCAGCATTGCGCTGCCATGAACATGAAGCAGGTTGCACATGCATGTTTTTTTTTTTGCTTTCAGTGTGTCAGATTCTACCCAAAGGCGTCGTCTCTGTGATAGGCCCCGCTTCCAGCCCCGCCTCTGGCTCTACTGTCAGTCACATTTGTGGAGAAAAGGAGGTGAGTGTGGAGGAGAACACGGATATCTGTACACACCCAGTAGCCCTTTCTACCTGACTTGCTACCCCTCCTACACACAGACATCATAATGAATATGTCTAGAGTTTCAGGTTTCTTTGCCTGTTGAGTTTCTTCTCGTATAATTAGCCATCATTCATTTCTCCCGTCTGTTATCTCCTTTCTTCCTGTAGCCTTTTATCTTTATTTCTCTCTGTTCTCTATGTATGCCAGCGTTCTTATCTCTCTTTTCACCCTCCAGCATTTCTAATGGGTTTTTCTTATTTGCTGTATTTTCTTCCGTTGTTTGCGTATGGAGGGGGACTTAATCTTGACACGTTACCTTTTCCTTTGCTTTCTCTTTCTCCCTTTCCATCTCTTTCTCCACAGATCCCTCATATAAAAATCGGTCCCGAGGAAACTCCCCGCTTGCCATACCTGCGCTTCGCCTCTGTCACTCTTTACCCTAGCAACGAGGACCTGAGCCTGGCCATAGGAGCCATCTTGCGCTCATTCAGTTACCCCTCAGCCAGCCTGGTGTGCGCCAAGGCCGAGTGTGAGTACACATGCAGTCTGTTGATTAGCGAGTACCGTATATTAATCTGTGTTTGTATTTATGTAGGCGTAAATGCTTCACTTGTGTCCTTTGGAGCTTGTTATCTACTGTATGTTTGTGTTTGTGTTTGTGTGTGCAAATGTGTCTGTGGGAGTGTTGGCGCGCTCGCACTGTTTGGGTGGATATGACTGTTTTGTGCTGCTGGACACTCATTTTGACAGTCTGGTCATAAAGTTCTGTCTGCTGTTAGAGTTCAGACACACATTTCACACATTTCCTCTCATGTTCCTGCAGCAGAGACTGCATATATGAATGGACGTGGTCTTCCATTTGATAAATGAACTGTTGTTTTGAAGCCTCGTGATGCATTATTTGACCATGTCAGTTTTTACGATCGATAAATTCAGAGACGTCATTGCTGTTGTCCGCTCATATGTGCTGTATATTATATCCGCGAGAAAATGCGTATATTATGGAATCGGTCTTGCGCGTTTTTTTTTCTTTATTATTGAGCTCATTTCGACACACTGAGGATATCATGGGTTTATTTAGCACTAATTCATAATATTAATTACATTATAATATACATTTATTAATTATCATATAAAAAATAGTTAAGCCTCCATTTCTTTATTAATGCATTGACATATTGTATGCTTTTTCATGACATTTAATAAACATAGTGTATGCTTTTTCATGACATTTGGACACTTTGAAGATATGGCAGGTATGGTTAGCATTTTAATATTCATAATATTTAACAAGGTATATAATAGGTTGACTAGTTTTATTAAAAACTAGAGAGAAATTGATGAGTTCAGGTATTCTGTGTTCAATATCGAGTTTATATGGATACTTTGAACATGTATAAAGTGTAGTCAGCATTATATCATAATATTTAACAGTTATTTTGTTGAATTTATTAATAATTAATTAAAACAGTTAGTGGCAGGTGCGAGTGCATATACTTTGGGTATATTGGAGGCTAGTTGTCTATCCTCTTCAAAATGGGAACATAATTCATTCAGAAAATTGACATTGTGTTGTATTGAAGAAGACTGAATTAGACCATCAACTCCTCAGGAAATGTTTACTGACGTTATAATCCAAGTGAGAATTACAAGCTCATTTTCCTATAGACTTCCATTTAAATTGAGTGTGTTTTTTTTGCGATCAGCAGAGTTGGTCTCGTCTACTTCACAGGGCTGTAAGCCCAAACCAATTTAGTAAATATTCCTGTATGAAATGCTCTTTAAAATTTGGGAAAAACAGAGAGTGCATTTGATTAAACTTGCCAGGCCCTTGGAGAGATTTGACATTACTGGGATTTGAGGCTTCGCGACTAGACTTCTTTATTATCGCTCTGAAAGTGTGCATTATTGATTTATTAAGAGTCACAGGAATTAAAGGACTTGGGGAGCGGACAGTGGCTCAAGTGCTCAAATAAGTCTGTGAATAATTGGCAGAATACACAACGTGATGTTAGAGGTGGAAAAATCATTGAATTTCCACAGACTTTTTGGTCCATACTTGAGTGTAACCGAGTTGTTACTGCATGCACCTGTTGAGTGCTCCCACCTACCAAGTAAATAACATGAACGGGCCCTCAGGAACTGAACAGAGCCATTGTTAATGTGATTAGTGACACCTGTGCTTTTCCTGCTAAAAACCTGCTAAAAATGGCTCAGTGAATGGCAATTACATAGAGTGAGAGTGCCCATTGAATTTGGAACACTTTCCATGGCAGTGTGAAAAGGGGAAACATTTTGGCATACAAAAGCTGTGACATTATGAAAAAACTGATTTAATCGTCGAAATGCTTTGTTATCTCACCAACAGTCAGCCAGTGGTCTCACAGTTTGTTGAGAGTAAGCCGAATTCCTAGTAGACGTGTCATTTCTGTGAACTGAAAGTGCTTTGAAATGGCATCAGACATCTTTTTTTTCCCCCAATTTTTTGATCATCAGTTGAATGGAAAGATAAGAGCCTCGTCTTTTAGCGGCCTCTTTCTCTTTGCGAGGTGCAACAGATCGTGGCTTGATAGTGATCGTTCCCACGCCAAAAACGCAGTCTTTATTGGTGTGGAGATGGAAGGGTGCGTGTGTGTGCTGTATATTTGGCTTGAAGGTGATCTATACAAGGTTATCACTCTCTCAGACTCTGACCCACTTGGCTGCACTATCTATCGCCATGGAGCTGGTTGCCATGGCTGCAGAATAGGTGCTAACTGCCACTCAACAGGCTTGTTCCACATGCCGAATGATTGTGTGTGTGTGTGTGTTTGATATTTTATTTTTCTGTGTGTGCTTGCTTCACTTTGGCTGTACATGCACAGGTTTGTGAATGCATGTCATTTGTGTGTGTGTTTGTGTGTGTTTCTCCTGTGGCGCAACAGAGGTTCAACATCAGACAGTTGTTTACCACCAGATCACTTGTTTTATTCATCATGTTTACCCTGGTGTAGTGCGGTGCGTTCAAGTGTAGTAGACATTCTTAATTTTTTTTCAGTGAGGCGAGTAATGTGTGAAGTCACACATTTCATTCACAGCGTCGGTGCCAAGCTCGCATCCCAGTTAAGTAACGTATTTAGCCACCGATCATTTCTGCAACAGCGTGTTAATGGGATTAATCAAACCTTTCCTCCTTTAGCCCGTGCACATCGCAGGCTAATGATATTCTTTTTAAAAGACGGCGAGTCAGAGATTTTGGGTCACTTCCCGACATATCCTTCTCTCGCTCTGCCTGGGTCACACAACATGGAATCTGAGCCTAATTCCATTATGCACTTTTCATGAGATGGATGAGTTTGAGGACAGTGAGAGGGAGAGAGAGACGGAGCTCACGGAGGAGGAGCCGGTGACGGCACAAGTGTCGAGAGATGGATAAAGACGGACAGAACTAACTAGAGCACAGAGATCGAGAGGATAGAGCTCAGAGAGAGAGAATATGTGAACGAAGGCGAGTGGGAGAGGAAGCTGGAATGTGCATTGATTTTTTTTCCCTCCCTCCTTCCTCAAACTAATTAAAGTTTTGGCCTGGTTCAGTGATTACCCCACTGCTTACAGAGGCTTTCTCCTGCTGAAGGGCTCTGTGCTCTACCTCTCACTTTCTCCTCTCTTCACTCTCTCCTCGCCCCTCCATTACCCAGATGCCTGCCTTAACACTTCTTTACTTACATTACTTACTTTACTATGGAATTACAATTAGATAGAAGCAGGCTAGACCTTCTCGTAGAGACTCGTTCTGCACACACTGTCAAGTGAGTCTTGACCGCCATCGGTGATACTTATTTTCAAGAGACTTTGCCTGAAGTCGTCAAATTGTGTGGAGTGCTTCATTCCACTCTGCTTCTGCAGATTTTAACCTCTTCCCACCAGAGTCTTGCTTTGTACACTTGTTTTTATTTCAGGAGTTTGTTTTTTCTTTTAATGCATACTATCGCACTTAAAGCACACACATCACTCAAAGAACTGCAATCATTGTGGGGTAAGACAACAGACAAAAAATGAATTATAAAGCACTCAAAGAGTGCCTACCACTGCCAAGGCAGCGCAACCCTCTAAATTTATTATTCTATTAATAGTAAATGTTTAGGAATTTGTCATGCTGATTGGCTGATGGCAGCCATGAATTTTGCAGGATACATAAAACCTGTCTGGGAATATTAGGGTCTTGTACAAAGATGAATATTAAATGAGTAAGACTCACTGGCACTGAGTCGTGTTGATTGAGTTATATTTGCCGTGGCGTCGGTTAGACACAGAATTATCATTCAAAGCATTTTTAGGTTGATTTGGCTCATTCAAAAATATTTTATGATAATGAGATGAAATCTTTAGAAAATAATAAAAAAACAAGGTGAAGAACCTTGAACCTACTGACTTAAATGACAAATACAACTCTTAAATACAAATGTACTTAAAAATATACCATGGAGTATCTGTACTGTTGCCTATATAAATGAAATATGAATTTAAAAAAAACATTGTTTAATGAAAACACGTGCTCTTGTTAACAGATGTAACATGAAAGTAGAATTAAAGAATCAATGGGAAAATATTCTCTGGGGTAGTGTTAGGACAAATGATTCAACTGAAAAGACTGCAACACGTGACCTTAATTGTTGCCTGTCAAAGCGTCTGCAGGCTGTTTTGCTTTGCTGACTTAAAAATGAACATTTCCTTGTGCCTTCCCCCCCCCCGTGGCAAGGCGACATAGAGAGTATGTCATTGTCAGTGTTACTGATGTACAGTACGCTCTCCTGCCTTGGCTGCCATTTTCCACGCCAAAGGATTTGTGGTGACTGGTGGCAGTGCATCATCTGGCCCCCTCGTCAGTGTGGTCGCAGCACTCTTGCACTTAAGATTGTATGGAAATATGCAAAACGAGACATTGCATTTGTTTATGCAGGAGTTATGTTTATTAAATGGCCACATGGCGGCACTATCTGCACTAAAACTAATCACTTCCCTGGCCTGTAGCCATAATTCGTCTTCATCTCATGCAACAGTCTATCGAGTTAGTTTAGCACTAACTCGAGCAACATTGGACTAAAAATGAAACCTTTTTAGCAGAAGACAGGCGGACCCCAATCTCCATGTTAAATGATATTTAATTTCCTAGAGATGTAGACCAACCATGCTTCTTCACGCTAATACATATAGCAATCCTAGATTAAATCAAAATTTCCTATCGTCCTGCAAAGCTAACATTTTTTGAAACTTGGGTTTTGTGTAATGATAGAGATGATGATATGCAATGCCGCTCTGCTCTGGCTCTGCCTCAGGCCTGCTGAGATTGGAGGAACTGGTCCGCCGCTTTCTCATCTCTCGGGAGACGCTGTCAGTCAGAATGTTGGACGACAACCTGGACCCCACACCGCTGCTGAAGGAAATCCGTGATGACAAAGTGGCCACCATCATCATCGACGCCAATGCTTCGGTCTCTTATCTCATCCTGAAAAAGGTCAGATCTCAAGGATCAATTAAATCTGCAGAGCCGCCCGCCCACACACGTGCAAGGATTTGACGTTACTCTAGTTTTACAGCACATGCAGTAATAACAGTTGGAGGGATTTGCCTCGGTATATATATCCATTTGGAAAACCCATGTTACAGTCATGACTCTCAAAGGTTCCACAGGCTACATGTTGTTGCGTCAGAATTAACATCTATTTGATACCCTGTCTGACCTCTGGAGCGGCAGAGCGAGCAAAATGAATGCGCGTCTGCCAGCAACAATCACTTGCACTCTTAAGAAAGTATTTGACAAAAGAACATCTCTTGCTTGGACGCAGTACAGATGTGCAGCCTTGTTCTGATTCATGCTACGGCCTTTTATGCCCACAGCCGGGCCCAGTGAGTCACAGTAGGAATGCAAACGGGATGTTTTCATTGGGCACACTGGTAGCGGAATATGCCCTCGGCGAAACGTCCTAGTGTTAGCCTGATGATGTAAAACTGTGATTAACGTATGCTCCCTTTCGCCTCCCCCACATTCTCTCCCACTGTGTCCCCCAACTGTCTCCTGTGCTCTCTGCCTCCCAATAAAGTCACTCGTTTGCCCTCTCTATCTCACCCTCCACCCTCCTCCTTCCTACATCTCCCCTTATTCTCTGTTTCCCCATCCTGTATCCCACCTGACTCTTCTTTACTCTTTTTTTTATTTTATACTCTCATTCTCTTTGACAGGCATCCGAGCTGGGGATGACATCAGCATTTTACAAGTACATCCTCACCACCATGGTAAGAGCACCTCGGTTTCTTCCCGTCCCTCTCTTGTGTCTTCTATTCCTTCGTTCCCCTGCAGCCTCTCCTCTCCTCTTCTGTCCCTTTATGAGTGAGCAAAGGTGCTAAGGCGTATTCGATTAAGGGAGAGAGAGAGAGAGAAAGGGAGAAGAGATGAAGGATGGGCAGATCTGAGGAATGATACTGTACAAAGATGTACAGAGGAGGGTGGCAAAAAACAAAAGAGAAAGAGTCTGAGGTGAAGGGAAAGACGGACTTGATGTGGATGCTTTTTCCTTTGCCACATGCCACCGTCCCTATACTTGTGTTTTCATCAGCCTATTTGATACACTTCCTTTTCTTTCTTCTATTTGAATCAATGTGTCACTATATGCCGCATACCTGATTTATTTTTTACTCCCCTCTCCAACCTCTCTGTGTGACGTACTCTTGTGCTTTAGATGCAGCGTCGTGTGTGTGTGTGTGTGTGTGTGTGTATATATATATCTGTGAAAACCTTCTGGATTAATCCACCTATCTTTGCCCTCTATCACAGCTTCTCCCTTTTCCTTAGTTGTCCACGTTCATTCTTCTCTCTCTCTCAAAGATTAGATGTTGTCAAATCCTGTTGCTTCCTTTTTTCTTTATCACATTCCTCTTTGCACGGTATTTTTCTTCTAAGATTTGACGTACTGTCAACATTGTCACTCAGCTGAATCTTCGGTCTCTCTGCAAACTCCCTCCCCACTCACCCCCCCACCCTCCTCTTCTTCTCCAGGACTTCCCTCTCCTAAGACTGGATGATATAGTGGATGAGCATTCCAATATAGTGGGGTTTTCCATGTTTAACACGACACACCCCTTCTATTTGGAGTTCATCAGGAGCCTCAACCTGTCTTGGAGGGAGGGCTGTGACCTGACGTACCCCGGCCCTGCGGTCAGTCTCTTGGACACTGGGGTACTCATGCATGCTCTCACATTCAGGAGTCATTTTTACAGCTTTGTTTGCATGCCAGCAAAAATGAAGCTACTTAATTCCTCACACTGATTCATGGAGCAATTAAAGAGATGCAGCTAGTCTTTTGCTTCTATTTAATGGGTATTGATGTACCCATCTATGTTTCCTCCCCACTGGTTTACTCATGCTACACATCTATTCTCTCTCCCCTGTTATTTTCCCTGCCATCCTCCCTCGATTCCTGTCAACCATTCAATCATCTGAGCCTCTCTCCTCTTTCCTCATTGCATCCTCTCCCTGGACTCCCTTGTCTCTCTTCCACATGTTCCCACCCCTCCCCGACCCCTTTACCCTTCTCCATATCTCTCGCGTGTCCTTCCCTCCTTCCACAGCTCTCGTCAGCTCTGATGTTTGATGCGGTGCATGTGGTGGTGGGGGCGGTGAGGGAATTGAACCGCAGTCAGGAAATCGGAGTGAAGCCGCTCAGCTGCTCCTCGCCTCAGATCTGGCAACACGGCACCAGTCTGATGAACTACCTGCGCATGGTAAACGCTTCATCGGTCTGCATGTGGGAAATATGTAATGTGTAATCACCTGCTGATTTCTAAGTTCAATGTCACTCACATGATTGAAATAGGATTGAAAAATAACCTTGCTTTGATGTCAGTTAAATTATTATCGTGACTTCTACTTATATGTCAAGACTGAAGACAGTAACTGCTAAATTAATTTAATTCATAATAATTGAATTAATGATTATAAATGATACGCTTTGGAATTTTATTTTTGTTCAGTCATCACATATTAGAATTGCTGATTAATTTCATTGATTAACGATGATAGCACAGCAGCAGTGTTTATCATCCTCACCTCATGTTGAGTGTAATCTGTGTCTCCTGTTGTTTTTTTTGTCATCTCCCATCTCTGGTCGTCTGTGCGTTTCTCATTGACGACCTATTGTCAAGGCAGCCCGAGCTCCATCTCTCATTGCCTCCGCCCCACCGGCCCGACATCTGTCTTTGTTAGTCAACATCTTGGTGTGCTCCATCTCCAGCACCATGCCATTCATCATAGATCCTGCTAACTGAGCCAGCACCTGGGTTTGGGAGAGGCAGAGCTAAGCTGCGAGGTGCAGGTCTTATTAGGGAGCTGTTGACTCTCTCTCTGCTTTCTGTCTGAGCCTCTCACTCAGTCACTTTCTCCTAGTTGATCTGAAACTGATTATCCATGTCTGGAACCAGCCTCAGACACTTTATCTGTCTCTCCTGCTCTTTCTTTCACTTTGTCTTTTACTCTCTTCCCCTCATAATCAGGGTTGATAGCATCTGTTTGTCTAATAGTGATGTGTAGTGAGAGGAAGAATGTCTTTTCTAGTATAGCTTAGATTTCCTTTCGTTTATTTCTCTATCACTCCTCGTTTTTGTGGCCACTCCTCTCTCATTACCTTATCATTCCTTTTCCTTTTTCCTCTGTGTCGTTTGTGTTTCTTTACCTCACTCTCTCTGCATTTGCCTCCCAGGTGGAGTATGATGGTCTGACAGGACGTGTGGAGTTCAACAGCAAAGGTCAGAGGACCAACTACACCCTGCGGATCCTGGAGAAACACAGAGGAGGCCATAAAGAGGTCAGGACCCACTTATTATCATGCAGCAGCCAGGTCACACTGCCCATAGGCTTCGAGTCAGTTATAGGTCACCTGTCTGATTTCCTCGCCCTAAAGGATGCGTTTAACCTCAGGGTCAGCTGCATCACAGACTCTTCTGATAGTAGCCAAATATTTTTCTTTAATTTTAATTTTGTGAGTTTGGATTAATGCACGATGGTGTAACCTGTAATCTGACATTAGCTGCCTGCAAATATCCTCAATTAAATTTTATATGCGACTACACTGTCTAGCTTCTGTCCTGTGGATACAGCTGGATGTTTTCTTATTTGACAAATTATATTTCATTTAATCTGTTTTGTAACTTTACATCATCAGTTACTTACTTTGCATTTCAAGATTCAATATTTTTTCTTGTCGAGTACTTGGTAACAATGCAACATTATTGCCTGTAATGAAATTGTTTGTTTCTGTTTCTCAGTATAGTGGTGTTTAGATCGTATGTCACCCACAGACTGTATATAAAAAGTGAGCAGAAGTCTTCAGATTTGCTTTCTTGTAACAACCAGAAATTAAGAATACAACGATTAACCACCAGGAGGCCACTCCACTGGTTTTGAGACCACTTCTCACTTGATTTATAATCAAGTCAGTGAACTTTTTTTTTTTTTTCTGAGGAGTTTTTGGTCTTAATCAACATTTTCATAATGTCAAGTTTGTAAATGATGTGACCGTTTAGAGGATAATAGACGATTGACGCATATGAGGGGACACCAGTGCGATTGACAGTTGAGACTGACTGAACCAAGACTGCAACCTTCCCATGCTGCACTCAGGAAGTGATTTGTTTTATGTCATGATAGATGGAGTTTACAGCACACATTGCGCCAGTAAAGCGAAACAGTTTGGAATCTGACTGAAAACACAAAGAAGTGGATAAATTCTTCTTGTCCACGCCCACCCGTGCTCTGCCAGTGTATACACACACACACACACACACACACATTCTTGTACTTGCTGCATACTGAGGACCAGCATTTCCACTTTATAAATCAACACAATTACAAATATCTACTTCATGAATGACATCTACAAAGAACTACTGGTTGCAGTACCATAAAATGTCTGCAGGTGGAGCCCCAGAGCAAAAAGGGCTGGAAAACTTTTTCGATTTTATTTTATTTTTTTAATTTTTGGTCCAACATTTTACAAAAACGTGGGTTAGGATTGTACTATACTATGTCGACTAAAATTTGAAATAAAAATTTGACCCAAAATTAAAAAAAAAAAATTGACCCAAAATTTGAACAAAAATGTTGACCCAAATTTTGAAAAAAATTTGACCCACAATTTGGAAAAAAAATTGAAAAAAAAAATTGACCCAAAATTTGAAAAAAAAAATTGACCCAAATTTTTTGGTCCAAAATTTGAACAAAAAAAATGTGGTCCAAAATTTGAAAAAAAAAAATTTGGTCCAAAATTTGAAAAAAAAAATTTGGTCCAAAATTTAAAAAAAAAAATTTGGTCCAAAATTTAAAAAAAGAAATTTGGTCCAAAATGTAAAAAAATTTTTTTAATGTAAAATCCCAAAATTTGAGAAAAAGTCGTCCAAAATTAAACTTTTTGACAAATTGAGTATAGCATGTTATAGCAACCTAAGGAAGTGATTTCAATGAAAACAAAGTGAGGACCGGCCAAAATGTCCTCACTCCGTAAAAATTACCTCACTTTGTTGGTTCTAAACCCTCACTGGTCCTCAGTATGCTGCAACTACAAGAACACACACACACACACACACACACACACACACACACCCACCCACACACACCCTCAGTCAGGTCTGATAGTATTGCTTGTCAATGCACATTTTCAGATGAAGGACAAATTGCTGGCAAGGTGTGAGTGATTGGTTGTTTGTGTCTTTATGAGGCGATAGCCCGGATGTGCCCCGCTTTTCACCCTATGTCAGCTGGGATTTGCACCATCAGCCCCAAGACGTGTTAAGTTTTGGTTAATTTTTCTTCCCATGGCTACTAATAATAGAAAACTGCATGTGACCAGATGTGGTGCATCATCCTTCTGAAAGTTGCCATTAGACTATGGTAAATTGTGGTCATAAAGAGATGTGGAATTATGGGGCCAAAAGTGTGCCAAGAATACATAACCCCACACCATTATACCACCAGCCTGGCTGTTGACACAAGCCAAGCTGGGTTTCTAGATTCATGCTGTTGATTCCATCTGTGTCCCCCAGCAGAATCTCAGACTCGTCAAATCAGGCTGAAACTGTTTTGGTCTTAATCTGACCACTTTTGTTGAACCTGTGTCCACTCCAGCCTGTAATTTCTGCTCTTGGTTGACATGCGTTTTGAATGTTCTGCATATTATGCATCCTGAGGTGCTTTTCTGCTCTTCGAAGTTGTAAAGAGTGGTTATGTGAGTTATTGTAGCTTTTCTGTCAGCTCCAACAAGTCAGGCTATTCTCTTCTGAGTTTTCATCCGTCACTCACTGGATTATTATTTTTCCAAAATTCTGTGAGTGAGCGAGAGTTTCATAAAAATTCATACCATGGTACACTAACTGAAGCTCTGAACCTGAATATTTATGATTCTTTAGTATGAATTTAAATGAAAGTGTTTTTATTATATGAGCCATATATTATATATTATATGATATACGTACTGGGTGAGTGTATGCTACATGAGAACAATTTAAGTCATAAACTCACTAAGTGATATCAATGTTATATGTATAGATTTTAAATTATAATATTAGTTAACATTAGCCATGATAAGCTTGTGGTCAGGCCAACTATGTCTAAACCATCACATTGTAACTGAGTGATGTTTATTACTTAAAACCTCACTTTGTTTGATTAATCTTGTGTCATTTATTTTTTTCTAAAGTGCCGTCCTGTTTTTTTTTTTTTTTCTACACATAAATTAACTTTCACTTTGCTTTAGCAGATCCTTTCTTTGTAGCTTGAGCGTGCATTAATTTGATCTCTCAGTTATAAGCCACAAAACATTTTGTTGAGGCTGGCTGCACAATTTATGGAAACAAAATAAGACATTGTCACAATGTGCTATCAAGGTGTCTGTCGCGCCATTCTGCTGCATTATTCTGTCAATGAAGACTCCTCCAGTGAATATTTAAATGGGAAGTTAAGGGAAGGTGGAAATCAAAATTCATTTTCCCTGCATTTGAAGGTGGAGATTAAATGAAGCATAAACACACACATCACTGCTGAGCCAGACTCAGGGAATTGTGTTGCGGTTCATTGACTGTCAGAAACACTTTTCGTTCTTCACCTCCCATTACTGTAATATGTCTTCTTGTGCTCTGCCATAGGCCATTTGCATTCGTGTTAACACTAAATGGCACCCGATAGCCACGCTTAAATCTGGAATTTATCTCGGTTGGAGACTTGTGTTTTGATAATTAACATTTCATCTCTGTCCACCTTTCTGCACAGCAGTACCCTCTGTGCAGATATGCAAGGGTAGTTCACAGAAAAAAAAGAGCACTCTTAAATGCCAGGGCAGAATAAAGAGTGTCACGGAAAAAAACTGTAATTCCGTCTGAGGGATTGTTACCTCTCCCTTGACCTACTGAATGGTGTGCTTTAATATTTTTCAAGGAAAATTTCTCCATGATCTGCGGCTCCATCCATGCACACTGCCTCGGCCATAATCACACATTTATGTACCTAAATGACTTCACTGTCTCCATTAAATGGAAATATGGTCTGTGTTTATATGCAATTTAAAAAAGCTGTAAGTAAAAGAAAACATAGAGCTCCTCATCATGAATGCTTTTCATTATTATCTTTGCCATCTAGTCCCAGCTCATTGCTCTGCCTGTAAACATCTTCTTTTTTTTTTTTTTAAAGTGATGCATAGTACTGCAGGTTCCTCTATGGCTCTAATGGGAACAATGAACTGTGTGTATATACAGCATGTAACAATATGAAATCCAAATCAAAGCATCAAATATTCAACAAGCAAAGGTACTCAATAAAACAGACCAATAGGGTTAATGTACTTATGGAAATGCTCATTTGCTATAGATCGCGTGGTGGAGTTTGAGATTAACAGCACATTATTTAACCCACAATAGCCATTGATTTTCTCTCACTGTCTCTTCCATCTCAGATTGGGATCTGGTACTCCAACAACACCCTCGCAATGAATTCCACTAGTCTGGATATAAACGTCTCGGAGACACTGGCAAACAAAACCCTCATTGTCACCACCATACTGGTAAGGATGGGCCCACTTTCTGGACTGGCATGCTGTTGAGGTCAGAGTTGTTATTGTGTTGTTGTGCAGGCTGTGCTGTAGCTCATGCTGTGTTGTGGTCTGTTTCTGCTAATTCTGCTGTCACTGTCATAGAAACTGACACAGCGCTGAGAGACGTGTCACTGAGCTCAAACTGGGAAAATCCTGTTCCTCTGATTGTGTCAATATTCAACAGGTTGTCGACTGATTTCCATTAGTAATGTCATATCGGAAAATCAGTAAACACTTGGCATGATGCTGCTCCCTCGTCCTCGGGTTGGATAAGATGTGTAAAAATAACAAACAAAACAAAAACAATCTCTTGCACCACAGTATGTCAGAATGTGTCACACTGACAATGAAATACTGTAAAGGCGCCGTGTGCAGGAATTAGTGACATCTAATGTGAGGCTGCATATTGTCACCCGTCCCTTCATATAACCAGAATGTGTGTTGTTCTTTGTGTAGTAAGATTCCATTTTATGGCGTGAAATCAACATTCAGGCTCCTGTAGAATTATGGAGGTGCAAAATGACAGCCTCTGTAAAGCAAGGCCCTTGCTTTAAGTACATACAATAAAAAGGTTTATCCTAAGGCTTAGGGTTAAAGCAAATTATTTTTATTTTAAAGCAATTAATACACTTACTAATGAGTATTACAGTATATTTAATTCCTGCCAGTAAACCATCCAAAATATCACACACTTGATCTTAAAATAAGGTCACTGTATAAACTAATACTCTCACATGATTTCTGTTGTGGCAAGCATGTTTGCACATATCTTGCAGCCAACCAAGCTGTTTCCTTCTTTTTTTGCAAGATAAGTTCATCCTTGATTGTGTGGTTGGGGATTTCTGAACATATGACCGTAGCTTTGTGAAGGATTTCTTCCTTTAGCTCAATATGTGGTGCACTTTGTGCAGAAGATAGCAGGCTGTCTTCCCTTTGTACCCAGAGCTTGTTCATTGACCAAAACAGACATGGTCACCATGTTTGTTTTGCTCCTATCTGCTCCTGTGTTTGGCACCGTATCACTAAATCTGTCTGTCTCACCAAAGATTAAAAAATTAAATTTATTCAGCCACCGTCATCATATTCTGTATTATATTGGTTGTACAGTATGTCGTCTTTTACTTTACAGTCTCTCTGCCAATGTCTTGAAAATGTAGTGCAGACTGTGTAGTACACAACTCATGACCAGTAACCAAATCTAAATCTTTACAATGAATGAATTCACACTTAAATTAAATGAGCATATTTTTCACAATGTCAACCGTCATCTTAAATACTGTATATAATTTCTTTTAGGTGTCTTTTAAATCTTCAGCCTTAAAATCCTTGCTCATTGCGAATATTCTTAGTCTGCGGTTGAGATTATTGTTTCCACGTGTGTCTCCCATGTTCAGGAAAACCCGTATGTGATGCGTAAGGACAACTACCAGGACTTCCAGGGTAACGACCAGTATGAGGGCTTCTGCGTTGACATGCTGAGGGAGCTGGCAAACATCTTAAAATTCTCTTTCAAGATCAAGCTGGTGGACGATGGGCTGTATGGGGCTCCAGAGCCCAATGGCTCTTGGACTGGTATGGTTGGAGAGCTAATCAACAGGGTGAGTGCGACCCATCCTCTGTTTTTTCTGTATCATGTTCTCTTGTGCAATAATATATATACACATACTGTATACACACACGCACAGCAGACAGAAACGTGCTCACGTGTTCTAACAAGTGTCGAACAGAAACACACTTGTGAACTCTTGCGCGCACACACTCACACAAAAGCATATGCACTAACCCACCCTCCCACACAGTCAGGCTGTAGCCCAAAACCACAACTCTGCTCTAACTTCCCATGTCTCAAATTGCCCTCAGAGGGGAATAAGACTATCTAGGACAAAGCGCACTTGATAATTCCCCAAATGAGAGTGGTAGCATCGCCCAAATTTGTCTGCACCATCTTTCCTCAGTAACCCGTCCCCAACCCAGCCAACCCCCCCCTTCCTCTCCCTGTATGGGCCTAGTGTGCCTCTGACAGACACTGTGGTTGAAGCAGGGTAATGAGAGCCCCTCTCTGCTTAATTACCATACAGTATACTTCAATTACCAGACTGTGGTCCCTGTGTGGGGCCTGCCACACTGGAACTCCCGAGCTCTCCGTGCTTCCTCTCCCTCCCTGCCCTCCCCAATGCCCGATCACTCAGCTCTAATTAGCCGTGCATGTTCATCAATTAGCTTTTAATGGAAGAGATGGAGGGGGAGGCTGTGTGGCCAGAGACCTGTGAGGTTTTATCCAGGTGGAAAGACCATACACTCTGTGCTTACTTGCAATTAGCCTCGATTTGGGTGTGGATAATGTGTGCGTGCCACAGAGAATGAGAGAAATGCTGATACCTTTTGCAAATATGTTTTCAACTGAATAGTATTTTTGTAAAGAATGTTCAACAGCGCGTCAGAGATCTTTAGCGTTTGAAAGTGTTTGACTGATTCAAAACATTGGAAACCGTGGTCGGCAAAGTTCGTGAAACACAAGCGTTAGCAAGAGGAAGACATTGAAAAGTGAAAGAGGAGAATTATCACGATGATGGACAAAGCGACAGCATCAGATCATAAAATCACATACGTTTGATATCCTGGGACAAAATGTATGATGAGAGGGAGAAAGAGAGTGTTTTGTTTCTTTGTCCAGGACAAAATGATCCACACCGGGCATCTGTCTTCAACTTCCTCTATGCTTTCAGCTGTATTTATTTTAGCACATCTTCACTGCAGTTTTTCTTGTTTTTCCTTCTCTGGTCTAGACATTTTTGAAAGGCGTAGTGAGGCTTTTCAGGTTTGGTAATGCTAATGGTTGGTGAACAGACCAAAAACATCGGACTGCAACATAAACAGAGTTTGCAGGGCCTGCAAATTGATATTGAATTTGAGAATATACTGGCTGCACCGTTATTATTAGTGAAGCCAGTATATGTGTCTATTTTAGCATAGTTACCTGACCATGTATTGTTATTCTCCACTACCTCTGTCGTTCTCTTGTCTCCACTATTATCTCTCTATCTGCCTTTCCTATCTTTCTTTGTCAATCCTGCAGAAAGCAGACCTGGCTGTGGCAGGCTTCACCATCACATCAGAGAGAGAGAAAGTTATTGACTTCTCTAAGCCGTTCATGACTCTGGGGATCAGCATCTTGTACAGAGTTCATCTGGTAAGGATTTTGCAGGGCACGAGGCGGGTGATACTCACTCCAGATCTTGAACTGAATGTGTTTCTATTTGCCTTTCCTCTGTAGCCAAGACACCAGGGTCATATAGAAGATGACCAGCTGCGCTTCTAGACAACATTCAAATGGCTTATTGCATAATATCTCATATTAACAGCTTCATCTTTAGAGACCCAGGATTGTTTTTGTGTAGTATGCCGCATGCTGCATCCATAGTGTCCACAGTGAAATTTATAGGTGTAATTTAAATTGTTCAATAAGTCAGTCCTGTGTAACTTGGTAACTGTGGCAGCTTTACATTGCTAATGAGCTTTTGAAGCCAAGCCAAGTCTGCTTCGGCAGCAGGCATTGTGAGAAAGAGCATTTATGGATTGTGGCATTAGCGTATCGCAGCACTGCAGACTTCCTCACATAGTGTGGGGGAAGGACACTGCCCTCCTGTGGTGCAAACTGGACCTTTTACTGAAGTAGAAGCATGTGTCTTTTTCATCATTGTTGTCTCCTCTTCTGTTTCTTTTGCACCAGGGACGGAAGCCGGGTTACTTCTCCTTCCTTGATCCCTTCTCTCCAGCTGTCTGGCTTTTTATGCTTCTCGCCTACCTGGCTGTCAGCTGTGTGCTCTTCCTGGCTGCAAGGTCAATACATTACATCACACACACTGTACTGATAATCTGCAGCTCACATCTGCACTCTTATCGCCATTCATCTTGTCGAACACGAGCTGCCTGTCACATATCTGATTTTTTTTTTTTCCCTTAAACAACCTCCTACAGACGGTTTGACGGGGATCGAATAACTGATTGATGGTGTCTTGAATGATATGACAGAAGTCTATTACCGCATCGTGGTTTGACCTCAGGGTGGTTCCACTGTACTCTACTTTGTTTTCCTGCCAGGCTGAGCCCCTATGAGTGGTACAACCCTCACCCGTGTCTGCGAGAGCGCAGAGACATGCTGGAGAACCAGTACACCCTGGGAAACAGCCTTTGGTTCCCTGTCGGAGGCTTCATGCAGCAGGGATCAGAGATAATGCCCAGGGCCCTGTCTACAAGATGTGTCAGTGGAGTGTGGTAAGTAGCATTGTGTGTGTGGACAGTTTCAAACCTACCTCCTCATTTGAAACAGTATAAAGACAGTTAGTGCTCAACAACGTCAATCACATAAGTCAACCTGAAAATACCTAATACTAACATGCTAAAAGGCCAGAGTTGGACACTCTTCGTTCGGTAAATTGATTCCCTGCTAGTGCTTATGTTCTGGTACAAGGACGGTCGTCCAATTAGACTGTAACCATCGCAAAAACTTAACTGTGCATGAAAACAGTAATTGTTTCACCTTCACTGAGCATAATGGCATACGTTCAGAGTTTCATACTTGAAGGTTTTTTATTTATTTATTTATTTTTTGTCTAGAATTTTTGCTAGTGCCCACCTTAAATCTGAGTTCCAGGTGGTGTTCAGTACAGACCAAAGGTGGAAGCGAAGCCTCTTCCAGCGTGCAACTCCCTTTGTGATATGGAAATTTGAATACACATTTTCTGAGGATGGATCTCTCTCTAAAGCAGGAGAGCTGTTTTACTCAATCAAAAAAAAAACTGCATTTTCCCTTAAGGATGTGTGTGTGTTTTCCTCTGCATTTACTGTGTAAGATAATGGCACTTACTTTGTGTTGTTTTTGGCATACAGCTGGCATAAGTTTTGGTCTCTAAGTACCAGCTTTTGCAGAAAATGCAAACCTCTCAGAAATATTAGCCTGATGATTCTCCTGTGGCAACAGAGTGAGTGGAAAAGAGACCGGTGCTGAGAAAGAAATAATAATTGCTAAGAGCTATGGAGATAAAAAGTGGAGGAAGACAGGAAGAGAAAATTACACTGAGTTGAGAAAGCTATGGGATCGGGGTTATTATTACGTAAAGCGAGTTCAAGATGTTCTGCTTGAATGAAGTGTTTTGACATACAGCAAATGTCACGAGAGACGACTCATCTGCCTTTTTTGTAATTGTAGAGTATATCATTTATGGTGATGACCTGACACGAATGTGATAATTTCTCAGAATTTCTCGGTATATCTGACCCATTGTGGGTGATTTGGCAAATCAGTGAGCAGAGCTGATTCATAGATATATCCCTGCGTTATTTTTTGCCATAGTGTGATAAAATTGTCTGTTTCATTTTTCATTAGCTAAAAGCAAACATTCAAATATAATGATCGCAAGTATATCTTTTATACAGTACATTATGTTTCTGGCCATGATGAGTTTCAGGCATTAAAAACTTAATAATGCTATAAATAGGCTTTAGTTATTAATTACCCTCGTAATAATTGCAGCAAAAACTAATTCAAATCGTTATTTTAAGTGTCCAGCATTTGCCTTTGCCAAACCTGCATCCCTTTCTTTGTGGTGCACTTGTGCACAGTTTTCCAAAGCACCTGGCAGGTAGCGTCTCGGGGAACGTGCCACGTTTCTTCTTCTGTTGATTTAGTTTGTCTCGGCGTTGTCTGTCTCTTAGCGTAATCCCACACTGACTCGGTGATGTTGAGGACAGAGCTCTGTGGGGCGCCTCGCCATCTGTTCCACGACTCCTTTGCTCTTCTTGTCACAGAAGCTAGTTCTTGATGAGTCTGGCTGTGTTTGTGGGCGTTGTCGTGCAGCAGAAGAAATCATGATTGATAAGAATGTAAACACAACACAGTCTGTTTTTTTTGGGCGCGTGCAATGCCAATTTTCTCTCTTTTCTGTGTTCTCCTCGTAGGTGGGCATTTACCCTGATCATAATCTCCTCCTACACGGCCAACCTGGCGGCCTTTCTCACTGTCCAGAGGATGGAGGTTCCCATTGAGTCTCCTGATGACTTGGCTGACCAGACCAATATTGAATATGGCACTATTCATGGAGGCAGCACTATGACCTTTTTCATGGTAAGATTCACTGCAAATGAAGACCTGATTTGTGTCCCCATGTATGTGGGATTCTTTGTTTGTTATATAGATGTTAAATTGTGCTGTTTGTGATGGCAGCAGTTTCCTGAGTCCCCTTATCAACTTTATGAAAAACATTTCTCTTAAAGTTTTTGTGTTTGTGTGATTTAGCCTTTATTGTTAAGCCTGGAGTGAATAGTTGTCCCCATATTTGCTACTTATCTCTAAGCTCCTCTGTTGTTTTCTTTATGGCTGTTTGTGTTAAGTGGCTCAATGCCTGTGTTTGCCTGTGAGAGCGCTTCCGGCATCTGTGTTGGCATCTGTGTTTGTCATAGAGCGCCTGTGTGGGCTTTGTCTTTGTGTGTAGGTGTGTTTGCAAGTGGGAGTTTTTGTAGGTGAATGTTTAAAAAAAAAAAAAAAAAAAAAGATGCACTTGTTTATTTGTGGACATGTATGGGAAATGGCGAGATGCCAGTTTGTTTGTGCGTGTGTGTTTTTTCCATTCTCTTGATGTTTGTCCATAGTCTGTTTGACTACGTAAGCCAATGCTCTAGGACTACAGTGTATTACCTCACTTTCTCACACACACACACACACACACACACACACACACACACCGTAAAACATTGTAATCGTACACCTAAAACACTCAATCCTGTTTTGGAGCGTGCCAGGTTTCGTTGAGTGCTGAACCACCTCCCGTGTGGTGATTTACCTCCATCTGTATGAAAGATGTTCCATCAGCTTTGCCATGAGCGAATAATCTGTTGCCTTGATTCATTTTCGCTTCTCTGCCCTCTCTTCCTCTCTCTCCCTTTTCCTTCTGTTTTTCCATTGACATTTTACTCCCCTTGTTATTCATGCTAGATGTTCTTATCGACATATATTTCTATGTTCCCTTTTATCTCGAAAGCATCTCTCTCTCCTGTTTTTTATTTCCAATTTGCCAACCACATTTTGATTTCTGCTCTAAAAACTGGTGACAGGCTACGTTGCTAAACTCGTGCAAACAAATCTATACTGTGTATTAAATATATATTATCTTGTCATTCCTCTGCAGAACTCTCGTTACCAGACCTACCAGCGGATGTGGAACTACATGAACTCTAAGCAGCCTAGCGTATTCGTGAAAAGCACGGAGGAGGGTATTGCCCGTGTGCTCAATTCCAAGTACGCCTTCCTGATGGAGAGCACCATGAATGAGTACCACCGCGGCCTCAACTGTAATCTCACGCAGATAGGAGGCCTGCTGGACACTAAGGGCTATGGCATCGGCATGCCACTGGGTAATAAAACTCATTTACATTAACACCCCCTCCCCTAAAAAAGTGAAACATACAAAAACGTTCTTGTAGTTGGTAGATAAAAGCAAAACACAAACACATAAGGCAGCAGACATTGTATAACAAAAACTACACGGTGCTTAAAACTGCAGTGCGTAACTTAAAAACCAAAAAACAGTCAAATGGATTCACACAATGCTGATTAAGCCTGATCAGCTCCACACGACTCTCTCTGTCGTTATATCCCCAGCAACATGCTGCACACAGGAAGTGATTTTATTTTATGTCAACACGGATGGAAACAACAGCAACATTGCGTTCGGTGAAGGAAGACGACTGCAAACAGGAGTCTACATAAGCGTCCACGTTAAGTTTTCGAAGTGAATTAGTGTACTTCTGTGTGTAGTTGCTTTTTTTAAGAGTCTACGGAGTCCAACTTCCTCGAAGTGTAGAGGGTTACCAACTGGAAAACACGATCCCCACGAGACTCAAAGCGTGTCCAAGGCACAGGAAGTCCTGGGTAGAGAACCTGAGAGCTCAGCTTGTGGTGTGGGGATGCAGAAAGTCCACGTTTTACTGTGGAACATTACTATGTTGAATTCATTCTAAAATGACCATAAAACGGTTTTGATATGTCACCATCTGTTGTCTCATGTCAGGAGCCGAGCAGCAGCGTTTTGACCAGTTTGTTAACATTATAAAAATGGTTTATTAAGGCAGGTAAAAGGGAACTGCCGCTGTCCTTGGTACAATGACCACGCTGAAATGACATGACCAGAAAATGAGTTCATATAAAACTGTCGAGAAATAATCATCACAATAAGATTTATTATGAGTCATAATTAGAGTCATTTGTTCATTAACAATTAATTAGAATTATACCAATAAATTAATGGTATGTACTCATTGAAATCCTTCATTTTAAAAAGCGATCATTTTGTAATTAAAGAAAAATACAGAGTATTTGAACATATTTTATATAAAGAAATGTTCATTATTTACAGTGTGTATACAGTGTGATAATGCCGTTATACAAAAATATTAAAGCACTGAAACAAAATGGAAAAGAGTTTAGAAAACAAACCTGAAATATGATCTTCCAGAAGGTCTATAAAAAGGTTTTGATAAAGATGATATCGATTTAGTCAGGGTCAAGTTTTACAAGCTGGACATTCCAAATGATAAAAAGCCATTTGTCAAACACTCAATCACCTTCTTTCTTTTTGCCTGAAGGTCCAACTCTGGGATTAGCCTCATCAAGCGTTTAAAGGTCACAGAAGGTCACAAATATAGCTGTCATGTCATTGATTAGACCTTCGACATGCTAGTAACAGTTTTAAATCAACAAACAGCTTTTACCACTATGAATCTACTATGAAGTAGCACTACACTGGTGTGTGCTTTTTTTTTTAGTTCCAAACACTGCTGCAGTATTTTATTGTAGCCTCTTGGATGATGTCAAAAGAAAGTCACAGTAGGAAGTTGTAATTTCAAAGCAGGAACATATTAAATAATGTATGGTTGTCTTAGCTGCACACCCAGTAGTAGAGGAAACATCGGCAGGAAAAAGTAGTTGTGATGCAGTTGAGCTTGAAACAGAGATCAGGAACATTATCTTGCAGCAGCTCCCAGGTTTTTTTGTATGTGAGATCTAAAAGTCAAAGTCACCCAAGTGAACTGTGTTTAATCAAAGAGTGTTTTGGTGTTTTTATTACATTGTTTCATGTGAAGGCTGGAGAAATAAACACAAGGTGGAAAGTACATTTCGGATAAGAAAGTATGTAATTGTTGAGCACAATTAAGATTTTTCTTTTTCTCTCATTGCTTCTCCTGAGGAGTTCCTGACCCTTTGAACAACACAAGCTGAATTAATTAAATCATGAACTCTCAGAAACATTCTGTCCTGAGCTTCAGCTCGCCTTCAAATGTCCTTGGGCTTTTGTTGGTGTAGCAGTAGACACTGACAGTGCAACAGACAGGGAGTCGTACTGCATGTAATTGAAGAGACAGAGGACACATAATACCCACATCTTTTTTTTTTTTAAATGTTAAAAAAGGAATCATTTGAACACAGAGGCAGGGATCACGCAAAACATTATTATTATTTATTCCGTGCCTCTTATGGTCATCACGTCCACGAGGATTAAAAATGTGAGCCTATAGACGACGATAGATGATGTAATCCAACTTGAGTTGGGTGCGAATTTCTCTATCGGCGACAATATTCACAGCACAGCTCCAGTGTCTTGGACCAAACCAATGCCACAAATTACCCTTGCTATTGTGCTCTTGGCAAGGCGTCGCAAAGCCGAATGAAAGTGACCCGAAAGACAAGGGGGGACACACAACTGATGAAACTTGCTCGGTGCACAGTAGAACAACAACATTAGCCGACACAAAGTGTTAAGAAAAAATTCATAACATTGTCAACAGCACGTTTAAGCTGCAGTGCATAACTTCTTGTTGTTAATGTTATTATTCAGTCTCTGTCAAGCAATACTATCTGAGGGAGTGTTAGTGTGTATACAGCTGCAGGGACAGTAAGCGTTTATCCTGTCAAATTGCTGCTTGGCTGATTTTTTTTTTTTTTTGTTTGAGCTGTATAAACTTTTCATGGGTGCACCTTAGCGGTTTATGTCATAGTCCAACCTGTTTGCAGTCTGTCTTGCAATGTTGTTGTTGTTGCCGCCTCCGTCTGTCATGACATAAAACAAATCCGCGTGTGCAGAAATCTCCCCCGGGGCGACGCGAGATCTAAATACCGTCACAGTCATTCCCGCTGTAGCTGGAACTCGTGAAAGCCAACGTAAAAAAAAACGCTGTTTACCAATCAGGTTATTTATGCATTGAGCTGCTTTTATGTTTCTCGTTTATTGAAGCCTCTGTGTTAGTCCAAAGAACATGGCTTTTTTCTCTGTATTTTATGCTGGAGAGGACATAATGTGCTGGAAAAACCACAATCAATCAACACCTCCTTTTTCTTACTTGTTTTTCGACATATCTGTACATAATAAATAGCTGCTTTATTCCATTTGAACGTGTAAACATGTGAACTTTAAGCTCAAGGCTGAGTTTCTTCACCAAGAATGGACTCACGCTAGCTTAAAATAGTCAAGGACACAATCATTGTTCCAGGAGCTATTTACAGTGTGCAGTGAAGGCGTAGGTCAGCTATAGCCCCAGTGACCTCTCTGAGGAGCAGAGTGGGTATTAAGTCCAGTGCGGTAGTAAACAATACATGCCTAAATTGTGGCGCGAGCGTGATTTAACACGGATGCAGGGAGTTTCACCATGAATGATGATGATTATTTTGCTTCTGAAACTTTAAACCTCATCGAGACAAAGGATAATAACTCGTTAACTGAGAGAGGAAACACCTGCATGAGATCCATTAAGCTTAATAGGCACATGAAGTAGACACAGAGCCAGACTAGCTGTTTTCCCCCCTGGCTCCAGTCGCTGCACAGCAGCTGTGATGAAATTCACTTGGAGGGCATTAGATTCAAATGTTGAGTTCAGGCTCTGTATTTTGATGAGGGGGGAAATGATTGAGGTGGTTTATCGTGGTGGGAAGTGATTTATAGTTTATTCATCATGAACGGCTAGAACACTTTTTTTTTTATTGGATTTTGTCCCCCATGCTTCTTTAACCGTCTTGATTTGGGGTGTGAGGCTTTCCCATGAAAGACCCCTTCAGCGGTGTGTGTGTTTGGAGAAAGTGCATCGCTGTTATTCCACTTGCACAACACTGTCAGTATTTTCAGGTCCCTTAAGGACATGTTTGCTGTGGCATAACTAAGGAAAATGTATTTACAGTTTATGGTGAATTGACCTTTTAAATCTCCTCAGTCTGTTCTGCTGTATCAAGTTCATAACATGCTTGTTATTCTGAGTGAGCAGCAGCAGCTGTTGCACTGGGCTTTAGCAGGATGTATTCTCACTCTTTATCTCTCTCTAATCCTCTCTTTATTCTCACCGTAACATCATTCGTCGACATCTCTAGGCCGAAACAGCAATTTATACTCTAGGGTTCTTTCCCCTCGCCTTTTTTTTTTTTTACATTTGCTCTCATTTCATGTCTTTTTTTTTTTTTTTTTTTTAAATACTTACTCTCTTCTTGTCTGGGCACCTTTTTCCATTCTCCACCACTCGCTCTTATCCTTGCTTTTCCTGTCATTTGCCAGGGTCTCCATTCAGAGATGAGATCACGCTGGCCATCCTCCAGCTGCAGGAGAATAACAGGCTGGAGATACTGAAGAGGAGGTGGTGGGAAGGAGGCCAGTGTCCCAAAGAGGAGGACCACCGTGCCAAGGGTCAGTTGTCCGCAGCTGTTTGTCTCCACTCTCTTCTTCTCTCTAATGTCCCAAGTAATAGTCTCCTCAGTCTCTGCTACAGCCCCACTAATGGATAATGCCTAACTTAATGTCCTTGTGAAGGATGCTTAGCACGATCTACTTTCCCAAACGTCTCCTGTTTGTCTCAGGTGTTGTGTAATGGGACTTATATTAGAGCGAGCGTGTCTGTTTAAGCGTGCATGTGAGTGAGCATCACAAGTGTGTGTGTGTGTGTGTGTGTGTGTGTGTGCCTGTGTGGAAGGAAGGAAGGAAGGCGAAGACGGTGAAAATGCCTCAGAATTTATGACTCTGCTGTCAGATGAAAATCTCTTTTAAATATGGTTTCAATCACTTTGAACAAAGTGCTGCTGTAGACTGTATATACAAATGGAACTTGTCTGACGCACAGGAAGTAGGACAGGAGCAGCAACTCTGCTCGTTGGAAAACAAATGTTTGAATGGAAGTTTATGGGGATTTATAACGTCAGTGATCATTTTACCTGATGACTTAACGCTTTCAATCACTAACTTAATTTCTTCCTCGATACCACACGATGTCAGTTTTATGAATTATCCCATTTAAAAAAATAAATAGGCAATAAAGCTTAGAACATATAAGTGGACTCTAGTGTGACTGTCAGCTGGTATCGTCCAATATTAGCCTGCTTGCGCTCGACGTCAGTGACTTTCCAGTTTCAAAACCTGACGTGGTGCCACTCAAACTGTGAATCTTGACGCTTCACAACAGGAGCCTGTTTTGCAACCAGAAGACTGTGTTTATTTCTTAATATACACTCTGTGAGTGCTGTTTTTTCAGCATCGTTGAGCTTTATCTGTACAATCTCTCACACACACCACGCAGTGATTCTGCTACTCACTCAGCCACTTCATCGTGGGTCAACGTGAAGACAACTCCAGCTATTTTTGGAAAAATACACATTATTTGCTCTTCTCGCCCGAGAGTTTGATGAGATGGGACATGGCTATCAGCAGCATGTTATATCCATTTCATTTTAATTTGCACACAAACCAAAATGGGAAGCTAATTGTGTTACATTTGGAACGCCGCTTGTACATTTGGACAGAAAGTGTTTCCAGCTGCTGCCTGTAACTTCGTAAATATTGATCTTCTCATCCCACTCTTGGCAAGAATTTGACATTTTGCTAAAATGCTGAGCCCCCTTCTTTTCTTTTTTTTTAACAGTTTCTCCCGTGCCAGTTTTCACAGGATGTTAAATGCTCCCCATGACCAACGAATTGACGTTGACGTTAGAATAGAAGTATTGATGCAACTTTGTCCTGTGGCTCACCTTTAGGTCTGGGTATGGAGAACATTGGGGGCATCTTTGTGGTGCTGATCTGTGGCCTCATTATTGCCGTGTTTGTCGCCATTATGGAGTTTGTGTGGTCAACGCGTCGCTCAACGGAGACCGATGAGGTATGCCCCCATACCTGCCCTCGCCGACACCACAGACACACCCCAGTAGGTTCCCATGGCATCCCGCCAACCCTTTTGATTATGTGGGTTTGTGTGTCTATGTATGTATGTGAGCGTGGGTAGATTGTGTATATTTTTCTGCCTTTTTCCTCCACTGTTTGTGTGTTATTTGATTTGAGTGTTATGTGCATGTGAGACGAGTGGAATGTTGAAGTGTGTGGCGCTGAAATGCTGTAGTGTCCAAAAAAAAAAGCTAAAGCTAACAGAAATGTGATTGCACGCTGCATGTCTGGCCTGTTTTGAAGTCATCGTGCCTTTTTTTAGTGTTTGGTGTTTAACAGTATGGCAGTAACACGTCTGTGAGCTAAACTTGTTGGTACCAATAAGCAATATTGAGAAATGGCAATATTTGCTTGCATAAAGATGTAGTGTGATCTTTTCCCTGGCATTAAATGTCATGATGTATCTTCTTTTACATGCCTCACATGTACGCTGGTATTCTTCGTTTCCATTCTTGGATTTCGTCTTCCCATCTCACTGTGTGTCTCCCTCCCCTTGCTCTCTTTCACTCTCTCTCTCTCTTTCTCAAACACACACACACCTGTAATTCGGGTCATCAGTGTCTGTTCTCCAATAACGAATACTGTTTCTGTTTATGTGAGCACGTGACCTTTTTCTTATGATTTCAGTGACAGTGTTTTTTTGTCGTCCTGTTGTTGTTGACATGTTGATGTGTTTTGTTCCATCGTGTGTGAAAATAACAGAAGCCATGTTGTTGTTGTTGGAATGATGATGAAGAATTCTGGGTGTGTGTGTTAGTGTGCTTTTACACGTGAGTGTGCCGCTGTGTGACTGCACAAGGTCCCGGCTGAGCGTTCATAGAGCATAGTGTCATAATGAAGTGCCCATAAACTAAACAACATTTTGGTGTTTTGTGTGTTTGGATTGTAATAACTCTCTCTGCTCCTTGGATATTCTCCCATCTCTACCCATCTCCACATCCTTCCCCATCACCTCCTCTTTTTTTGTTTTCAAAAATTCCTCCATTTGTTGATCTTTGTGCCTTTGCTTCTCCCTTTTCCCTTTGTTTTATCATGCCTTATTTTTTCTGTTTTTTTCTGCCTTGTTCCTGCCTCTTTTTCTTTTTTGTTTATCGTTCTTTTTTTTATTTATCCTCCTCCACTCTCCCATTTACGTACTGCCTTACCAACGTCTTGTTCTGCTGCCCGCCTACTTTGTGTCTGTGGCGTTCCCTCCTTTGCCTCCCTCCCTTCCCCTTTGTCTTTCCTTCTTTCCTCCCTCCTTCCCTTTCTCCTCTAGGTGTCTGTCTGTCAGGAAATGATCACAGAGTTCCGAAACGCCGTCTCTTGTAAGAAGAGCTCTCGGATGCGCCGCCGTCGGCCCCTCAGCAGCTCAGCAGCCCTGCGCCACCCCGCCCGCATAGCTCTGGGGGCTCCTCGGCCCCTGCGCCTGGTTCGCGAGATGCGTCTTAGCAACGGCAAGCTCTACAGCGGCGCTGGCCCCCTGACAGGTGGAGCAGGAGGGACGGGGCCTCCCGATTTGGGCCCCGGACCACAGCGAATCCTAGACGATCCTCTGGGAGCCAACACCACCCCTCCTCCACCACCAGCGCCCACTCCAGTCATGCTGCCCGCTCGCAGCTGCACCCATGTGAGGATCTGCCAGGAGTGCAGGAGGATCCAGAGTCTGAGATCGGGCACTAGTATAGGATCCACCTCGACACGAATACCACCTTCTTCAGCGCCTCTGCCTCGGCTCCCCCCTCCTCCACCTCCATCCTCATCCAACACAGACAGTGAGGGCGGAGGGGTGCCCAGCCCCCGGCGGCCACATCACAGCTCCCCACCTCATAACCCCCGCCCTCTTCCTCCTCCACAGAGCAGCAACACCACAAACCTACTGGTGGAACAGGACTGAGACCAGAGGCTGTGGTGCAGTGGGTGGGGTTAGAGGGCTGCAGGTAGCCAATGATGTGACTGAGGGACATTAGTGCTGTTGAGAGAACGGCTTGTTCCCTCAGGTGTGACATTCATTGCAGAACAAAAGAGGAAGAGAAGAAGGAGAGGGGAGGCTGAATTTGGCAAGGTCATCCAACAGTGAATAAGGGAACCTTTAAAAGGAGAATAAACAAGGGGAAAAAAAAAAGTGAAACCCTTGAGCTTGAGGCGTACAGATACAGAACTGGCACCAAGTACTGACTGAGGTCGTTGTCTGTGAATGCTTCTGTAATCGACTCTGAAGAACACTTCAGTTTGGAGAAAAATGAGCTAGAATGCACATGACCGACGGTCAATGGTTCTATCCGGCTTCCCTTGTCTCTCCTTACTCCCCTTTCGCTTCACATTTAGATTCGAGGTCAGTGGTTTTCTTCCACAGAGACGTCCCTGGAAGCCAACTACCCCTGTAGTAAATGAAGCCTTGTTGGAGGACATACTGTATCTGTATGTGATTTAAAACAGCAACTAAAAGACTCGTGGAGAATTATTTCCTGTTGTTTTTCGTTGTCTTTATTGTTTTGTTGCCATTGTTCTAAGTGGGAATTACAGACAATGTGTGACAATATGGTGGATTATAACATACCGAGACATGTGACTTTGGTTAATTGTGTTCAAAAGTTTTGTGTCCCTCCCTGTGCCCCATAGCTGCTTTTTTTTTTTTTTTTTTTTTTTTTTGCGTGGTATCAGGGAAGGTGGATCAAACAAACCTCGAGGTAATTAATACAAAACGACAGCAGAGGAAACTGTTGGCCTGCCTTTCTTTACAGTGTGTCTATGTGTATGTAAAAAAAAAAATTGTGCTTCCTGTAAGTCTGTCTGTAACTACTCACAGTGAGGAGAACCATGTACCCAGCACCCTTCTACTAATGTTAGTTAATCAGACACAGGCACAGAGAGTTGTGACAGGAAGAGGCAAAGAGAAGAGAAGGAGCAAGGAGCTTTGAAATGTGAAATTAATGTCCCTCGTTATCCCGGCTGATGCTTGCCAACGTGACTCTTTTTTCACCTCTGTTCACACGGCGTAGAAGAGACAGAGCGAGAGAGGACGAGACGGAAAAGAACAGAGGATGGAGCGGGGGTGGGGGTGGAAGGAGAATGGACAGTACTGAAATGTGAATGAGACACCCCGAGCACATCTACTTCCATTATTAGATCTGTCTTGATCTGTTAATTCTGGGCATCTTTTAAGGGGCTTGTTAATGTGCCAGCAGGCTGTAGCTGCAGCTTCTCCCCGTCTCTCTCTGTCTCACAGACACATTTGGCTGTACATAGTAGAGGCTCCTGCCAGAGTGATAGACTTATCAATATTGTCTCCTGCTTTTTGATTGCCTAATTACTCCCATCGGCGGCGAGGGACTCGTTCGGTAGACGGTTGAGCGCGGGAAAACATGCTAATAGATCTGGAAGAAATACATGTTTTTTTTTCCACGCCTGCTCTGGTTGAACAACAGGTCTCTTTTAATGATGTCGTTAATGTTACGGCCCCTGCGGCGCAACCATCTCGACGTCCATACATCAGCTGCAGTGCTTTAAAGGAATACACAGGTGGATTTGCATGTTTTAGCCCTTTAACGTCGGATGTGTTTACACTTCACACCACTGCTGATGTTTATTCTAAACCCTTTCCCCCCGGTTTCACTTTCTTAACCTCCCCAAGTTGCATCAGCCTTCAAAAAACCACGTTGCTATGAAGCCATTGTTTCTCACAGTCTCTTGTCAGTGACTCTGGTGTAAAAATCAAACAATGATTTCATTTAATTAACCTAAACCTGATCGGGGCTTATTCCTCTGTGACGCCGACCTCCGTTATTGTCCAAATTATCTTAAATACACATCAGGCGGCTGCACCACTGTGTTGTTCATTCATTACATTTTACATAAACACCCGAGTTTGTTTTGATTCGGTCCCAACACACACAAATAGAATCATTCTCATAGCTTACACTGTTTCTCACGTTTGCAGTTTTTTTGTTGTAGATCCACGCTGCGTTGTTTGGTTTTTACGGTTAAAGGTACAATGTGTCAAATTTAGCAACATTTACTGTTAAAAGTTAAATCCCTCCATCCGTCATCTACCGCTTTATCCTCCACACGAGGGTCGCCGGGGGGAGCTGTGCCGATGTCAGCTGACATAGGGGCGATAGTTGGGGGGTCACACCCTGGACAGATTGTCAGTCCATCACAGCGACACAGTGTTATTGAACCTGTGTAGCCTTCAGTTAGCATCATAACATAACTAACAAAAGACGTTTAGTTTAGTTTGTCCACTGTGGGCTACTGTAAAAACACGGTGCTCTAAAATGTTGGCCTCTGCAGAGCGGACTCGGCTGCCGATATAAATCTAAATATCAAATAATGAAAATAGCAATTCGTACACGTTTATGCCAAATTAAAAACAATATCGGTTAAATTTTACACACTGGACCTTTAAACAAAGGCAAGATCCGTCATCTTATTCATCAGAGTTTTCCATTTAGTTCTCTTTAGGTTTGTTTTCTGTGGTTTCCCATTTTTTCTTTTTTTTATCCTAAAACATTGACATTATATTTATCTCAGAATCATCCGTTTTCCCCAAAGTGATTCAGCTCTTTGTGAAATGCAGGCTAATTAGATCAATTTGAGGTTGGCTAATGAAATAATATCTAATGAATGATATTTCACATTTCGGCTGTTTATTATCACTTGATTCCCAGTGAGAAAATATAATGAATGTAATTATGTTCAGCAGCTCATTATCACTCCCCCCCCCCAAAAAAAACACAGTCTTTCCTTCAACGTTGGCACTAAATGCAACAGTTTCCTCTCTTTCCTCTAATTTGGAGCGATAGATTCTTTATTTGTGCGAAAGTAGCAGAAGATCCTCACATCTGCAACATTTGCTTTTTTTATTGCCAGTGATGTTTACAGCACCAAAGGCTCTTCCCTTTCCTCCTCCTGCATAAACACAGTCATCATCTTAAATACCCAGTTTGCCCATTTATGCCACAATCTCCTTCATTTTGAATACTAGCTTACATCAGTGCAGCAACAACAAAGTCATCCCCCGCTGTTTTCCCCCACTCGTCTGTATTCAGCAGTAGCACCAACAAGTGTGTGTGTGTGTGTGTGTGTGTGTGTGTGTAAGGTAACATGCAAAGCCACCAAAAACCCATGCTTTATAAACCCATTAAAAATGCAGGCGCTGTCGTCTCGGCCACAATTGCGTCGCTGTTTTTTAAAAATGACGTATTTTCCAGTCAAGCGACTCCGCGGCGTTCCAAATAACGACTGATAACGTTTGTTACCTTTGCAACACGTTACGCCGTTTCACTGAATGATGTCTGTCAGCAGGAGCAGGTTATGGATTTGATGTGTCTTGTTCTGTTTACCTCCGTCTGTGTGTGTGTGTGTGTGTGTGTGTGTGTCTAGAATGCAGACAAGACGACGCGTCATTGAAGCAGACGCACACAGAAACACGCTCATCGACGTCTTCATTTCTCGTTCCCTTTGTCACGTGAAGACAAAGACGACGGGATGTTGTTTTGCCTTGAGAATCTCTTTGCTTCTTTGTCGTCGTGTTCCATGTACAAATTCACAGACGTCCCCTCGGGCACAGCAGCACCACACAGCCATTAAGTGGCTATCGACGGCTTTAAACCATCAGCTGAAAGCGTTAGTCAGCTGCATTAATGTGAAGAGGTTAAGAGGAGGACACGAACCCTGACCCCGGTGTGGTCAGCAAAGGGAAGGGAGGGTCACAAAACAAATCAGATGGGGTAGTCTGAACGGTCACTCAAAAAAAACAAACAAAAAAAACAACCGTCCTTTTCCTTTACTTTTAAGTTCTTTTCTTTGATATTTTTTCATATTTCTATACTAGTGCTAAATGGATTATTCAAACTGACAATGAATATTATGATTAAATTGTTGTTATTATTCCTACCGAGGAGCAAGAGGTTCTATAGTGTGCTTGTGGGTGACGGGGGAGGTGCTGGGATGGAGGTGCAATGATGTTCTTCAGAGAAAATGCCCAGTTGTTCAAACCTATAGACACACAAACTTCTTTTGGAATAAAAAAATATACAAACAGTCACACGGTGACATGTGTCGTGTTTTTCAAGAAGATACAGATATACTAATAATGTTATTAAAGTTAGCGTTTGATGGACGTCATCCTTAATCTAACGAACGTAAGGTATGTGAGCTCATGTTACAGTATATGAAAAACCAAGTGCCAAACAGTCGTGACCCAATATAATCTGAACCCCCGTTTTGAAGCCGCAGTTTTCGTGATTTGGCCGCGGTCATGTGGATTTTTAAAAACATTTTTTACAAACGTCACCTGCAACCAGGCTCCGACTGGATGATACTAGCTGTCACTCGCAGTTGTGTCCACTCAGAGCAGTTTCTACCTTTGTAAGATGCTGTTTGGGACCCACTAGTTCCTCTGCGATGGAGAGATTCCTTACCCTTTAGATCAGGGGTTCTCACAGTTTTGATACCTGAGGGCCAATTTAGGAACCCAACATTGGACTAAGGGCCGCCAAAAAAAAAGGGGGAAAAAAACAGAAAGAAATCCCATTTTTAATCATTTTAATGAACAGATTGTAGTTCTACAGTTTACACATATTGGTCTGTATCCAGTAATGTCCAATAAACATTTAACAAGCTTAGTAGCTCCTGGATTAAAACTATCAACTGTAATTCATTGCGGGGCCACCAGAAATGTTTCTGCGGGCCGCCATTGGCTCGCGGGCCGCACTTTGAGAACCAATGCATTAGATGATTCACAAAGATGCCACAATCTATGACACAGGCTACAGTCATGATGCTCTTAAAATGAAACATCTTAAGTTGAGCCACTCAAGCAAGTTAAACTGATAAAAAATGATAATACAAGGAAAACAGCAATCCTCTGTTTGTTGAAATGTTTACTTAACTAAAGCAAGAACACAACGGAAGTTCTCTCAGCAACAAACATTCTCACAACCCAAAACTATAAATAAAAACACCAGCCACAGCTTATCATTGCAGCTTATTTAGTTGAGTTTATTTTCTTTAACCATAGAAAGGATTTAATAAAACACACGAGACAGCCACAGATCATTTTAATTTTCCTCGTATGAGGCTGAACATGCAGCTTGGGGCCCCCTGGTGGCTTGGGGGGGGGGCCTATGCATTCACATAGTCCGAATATAGCAAGAAGCGGCTGTGTGCGCTCATATGTGCCGTACTTTATCCTTTATTTTCCCTTTTAAATTGGAACATATTGCACAGAATTGACATCACGTTCTATTGAAGAAGATCTGAAGCGAGTAATTGAGACATATGTGAGAACAAGGCTCCTGTAGATTACGTCCATTTATATTTTATTTTATGCAATTGTGCTTCTGTTTTTCTCTGTGCTAAATGCGTATTTACGTGGCTCGATACAGGAGGTGACTGTGAATACAATCGATAAACACATAAACTCTGCTCTGGGAGTTACAGTGCAGGTCTTTATCACTGTGTACAGAAAACAGAAATGAAGAAACGCTTTTATAATCAGGTCAGTCATAGAAAAGTGTTTGTTTTTTCTCTCAAACTGGACTGTTTCAAAGATTACAAACAAACAAACAATAAATCCAGTCCAGTCGATGTTTCTGTAGACTTCCATTTAAACAGAGTTCTTTTTACAAACAGCTAAGTAGCCCCCTGGTGGCTATAGTCAATATATTCTTACTTCCAGGTTGTCTTCAGCCAGGAAACTGGAAGACAACGTTCACTTTTTGTATAGGTTTTATGATTTATACAATAGTTTGCTAGGTGACTTTATTTGGCTGGTGTCATGCAACCATATTCCCTTCTGTTATGTTCTTTAAATGTCGTGTAGTGCAGTTGACGTTGTTTAGCGTCTGTATGGACTGGTCCGTTCACATCCGTTTTCCTCTAAATGGAAACACACTTTACAAATGTAACGTCATGTGCTGTTGAGGAAGACTTGAAACTCATGACTGAGATCATAAACTGCTCAGGAAAATGTTTACTGATGTTATAAATCAAGTGAGTAGTGGAGGCTCGTTTTGCTTTTGACATCCATTTAAACAGAGTTCAGAATTCTACAAATGACACAGTGGCCCCCGGTGGCTATTAAATATATTTTCATTTCCATTTCGGCTTCAGGAGCAAATCTGTCAGACTACTTCTATTTATTATATATGGTCTATGGAGCGGACATGACACCAGCAGCAGCAGCAGGACGTGACTCGTATTTGCTTTAAAATCAATTTCAAGACCTTTATACAGATAATTAATGTTCAAATAAACACATCAGTGTTGAATTTTGGGCATTTCTCTAAATTTGTTTTTGTAAAAAAAAGAAATGATGACTTGTGAGGTGTGTTTACGTGTTTGTAATGAAAGTGCAAACACCAGACGGCAGACAACTGAAATGTGAGAGCGTGGCGTGAAGCGTCACCAGCTGACATGGTCTGTATCAGCGGCGCTAAGTCACTCCTGCAGCACTCGTCCTTCCTAATATCTGCATCTGCATCTGCCTGTTCTGGCAGAAGAATCACAGTCACGACCGGGCGCTGATGCTACGTGACACTAATTTAAGCTCACGGTGTCGATATAACCCCTATAAATACGGACACGTTTATGAGGTGCAGTGAATGTAGATAAATGTTTATGGTAGTTTAAGTGGCCAAAGAGAGGGACATACAAGGTAGAGCAGCATTTAAATCTCCAGGTTACAGGTGTAGAAGAAAAACAGAGGCAGCCTCTTCATCACTTAGATGTAATAGACAACAGGCTCTTTAGGATCCTTCTTGTTTTAAAGTGCACTTCTTGTTCGAATGTGCAGTAAAGTGCCGCAGACAAGGTCGTCCATTCAGACCAAACCTGTGCAAAGTTACAATGGTGCACAGCTGCGACCCTGCATCTCTAATTTCTCCATCTTTAATTATGAAAGTCTGTTCTGCATCTCCTTCTGAGGAGAATATTCATGACAAACAGGATGGGAATTCTTTTTTTTTTTTTTTCCTGCTTGCAGAAGATTCCACTGAATTCGATTAATAATGGCATTTTCTGCTCCCTGGATAAATCGGCATGGCAGACTGACATCATGCCGGAGGTATCCGGTCTCTTCAGGCCACAAACTGATTCGTTGAGCCTCCAGAGCTGTCAAAAAACAAGGTGATAAGGCGGCAGAAGGAGGCAGGGACTGAAAAATATAGGACATTCATAAAAATTCATACAACTTTGCCTCCGTTATCATTTTAAAAAGTTACACCGGGATGAACTTGTTTGTGAAAATAATATTAGAATTGACTTTCGTCGCCTGTGACGGGTGCATCTAAAAACATCTGCACACTAACGCACTTCACCATACTGTAACACAGTGGACGTCAAATAAGGAGGTGACGTACTGCACAGCTGCAGTCACAGATACACCTCTGGTTCATTATTGTAGACCATAATAATGTCAATGTTTTAAGTATAAAAATCTAAATATATAGTTTCCACGTGAAGTTACGAAACAGTTTTAAAACGTGGTCTCTTTAATCCATTCATAAACCTCTTAACTCTAATCCACATTATTTGTTCATAGGACTTTGTCCTCAAGTTCTCTTCACCTCCAGTGAAACAGTGCCCTCATGTGGCCGGATAATGACAACGTAGAGAGAGAGAGACACTTAAATGCTGTGTCAAGCTGTGAAGTTGAACACTGTTTCATTTCCCTCTGTGCTGCACACACTCACTGACACACACGGATGATGCTGCGTTCCATGTTTGCAGAGCTTCATATTCAGCCCCGTCTGTCTGTGCTCATTGTTTTTGGAGTGAACTGAGCGAACGGGTCACATTCAGACGTGTTGTTATAACGAGCAGACAAAGCCGCAGACGCTTTTCTTGCTCAAACTGGCTTTATTTGGAATTGAAAAAGTCTATCCAAATAGGGCACGTAGCCTAGTGCAGGGCTATTCAACTCAAATTTGGGGCCGGTCAACCCCCTGTTCAGTAAACGGATACAAATAGATAGAAAATGTTAGCACTTATTTATTGAAATAGCTGCTAGTTTTGTGCTAAAAAGGTAAGTAATAAAACCACCAACATTCTGGTACAATACAATTTGCGGTATAGTGCAAAAAGATCACAGTTACAGTACCACCAAACATTTGGATAAGGCTCTTAACAAATTAGTGGTAACAATATAAACAACATTAAAGTGATAGTTTGGAATTTTGTACATAAGACCTATTTTTCCAACTCAGCTGGTGTGATGGAGACGTCTGGAGACGTTTTCAAGATATTTCATTCAGTTCTTCTAGTTGCCGAGTTCGCTGATGCTATGGCTAGCGCAAGTCAATGGTACAAGTTAGCATGGCATTAGAAACACTCATACCGACTCCACAGTGCACCAGAGGCAAATCAATTGTAACGGCAGACTATCGATGTACATATCTGTGTTGATAGAATGTTTGAAATAAAACCAACCTTGCAATTTGAAGGATTTATGTCTCAGCAGCAGCAGCAGCAGTGTGTCATACTTCCGGCAGCGGCGGACTGATTCCGCTGCCGGAAGTATAGTGCTGAGAAAGTAGTCCCTCAAAATTCCATGCGATGCGACGTTAGTTTTGTTTCAAATATTATTCTATCAACACAGATATGTACATTGATAGTCTGCCGTTACAATCGATTTGCCTCGGGTGCACTGTGGAGTCGCTATGAGTGTTTCTAATGCCATGCTAACTTGTACCATTGACTTGCGCTAGCCATAGCATCAGCGAACTCGGCAAAATAGAAGAACTGAATGAAATTTCTTGAAAACGTCTCCAGACGTCTCCATCACACCGGCTGAGTTGGAAAATAGGTTTTATGACCAAAATTCCGAACTATCCCTTTAAGGTGCAATGGCCACAATAGGCTATTTTTGCAGAAATATAAGTAACAGTACCAATAATATTCAGGTATAACTGCTACAGTTGGCTCATAGTGTAAAAAATAAAAGTTACCCTACCAACGAGACACAGGTACCACTACAGGTACATACATAGGCTGCCTACAATTACAGCTGTACTAGTATTTGCCAAAAAGGGACGCAAAGTATCACAAAGTGTATTAAATAGACGAATGTAAGGGTTTATTGGCTTTTTAATAATACATTTATCATTTATGGGTTAATGGGCCGTGGGCCGGTCCAAATTGCTTGAAGGGCCTGATCTGGCCCCCCGGGCCTTAAGTTGAATAGCCTTGGCCTAGTGCATTGTGGGTGTTGATGTTTTTTCTAGCTTTCTTCTGAATACACAGTCAACCATTTTCCCTCACGTCTGCCTGTCAGTTATTCAGAGGAACCTGTTTCCCTCGGGTTCATCCACCTGACCTCTCGTCAATGTTTCACCTGAGTCCGTCTGCTGCGTCCAAGACGATCCTCCGGTCTGTCTTTTTTTTTGTCTGTACTTCCTTCCTCGTCGGTTTTACTCGAGCAGACCCCCAGTCTGGAGAATCCAAATGAAAACCATGAAGATAAATCTTTACACTTAGAATATTATCTTAACAAGGAGCGCAACAGGAAGAAGTTTTTTGGCTGAATTACAACACACATCGGTGACATTTAAGGTTGAGGAGGAGACTTAAATCAAGCCAACCTAAACAGCAGCCTCCAAAATGACCATTTAGTTGATGAAAACGCCCTCTGTAACACACTTTAACACAAATAAAACACACTAATCACCGTAATGTCTGCAGTTATTACGAGGACGTCGTGTTTACTCTCCCCTCGTTTTAGTTTTGTCACTCGTCACAGAGTGAATGTGCTGTCGTCTTGTTCTTCAAATGTGTCGCTAAATAAATGATGTGGGAATTTTCTCTCAGGCAGAAATGAAATGATTTGAAGTTACAAATATTTACAAAGATAAAAAGCCTGATGACTTTCAGGGTAAAAGTAAAAAAAAAAGGTATAAAAAAATGGATTTTCATAAAGTATAAAGAGGAAGAAGGTACTCCATAATCACAGCTTGGTAATATAGAAATAATAATAATAATAATAATAATGATAATAATAATTTAAAAAATGTGTATGCATCAAATAGCCAAAATAATATGTGATAAAATTTAAAAAAGGAGAAGGGATAGTATTATTTAAGTTATTCTTCTTATTGATCCTTTTCGGACATGTTTAAATGTATTTTGTATGTTTATTTTTATTTATTTTTTGTTTTTTTTTGTCTTTTGTTGTTATTATTCACATGTTCTAAATAAACTAAACTAAACTAAGGGTAAAAGTTCTCTGGTGTAACAGTAGTTCTCGTGCAGACTGTTGTGTCCCACCCGTCACACACTACATCATGACGACCTTTGACCTTTTAAGAATTTAATCAGAATGATTGCGTCAACGCCCCGCTCTTCTGATCGTAAAGTCATTTGCATACGAACAGTTTAAATGACGAGATTAAAGTCCAAAGTCCTCAGTTACCTGTTTGTTGTGTTATATTTAGACCAGAGGTTTAGAATGAAAAGAGCCATTTTTGTCCCCTCTGCACCCAAATGAAATGAATCTGGAGCCGGAAAAAAACAATTTGTTCCTTAAAATGAAGATAATATCACATATCACAACCTCTAAAGAGTAGAAAAACGACTTTTACATGAAATAAAACGATTTTGTGTAGTTTATGTCTGAGAAAAACCTGCCTGACGTACGTGGATCTAAAGATAGGACAGAACTTCTGCATGTACAGGTTTTTTAATTGGACGTGACAGACAAAAAATATCAAAACACTTTTATTTATGCCTTTAACTTGATTAAAAAATGTGTGGAAAAACATGAAAAGTTTTTTTTTTCTACAAAGCTACAAAGAGCCACTGCAGAGTAACTGAAGAGCCACACGAGGCTCTAGAGCCGCAGGTTGCAGACCCCTGATTTAGACGCAAAACTCATATAAAACCAGTGCTAAACACAACAGAAATACACAATCACGGCTGCTTAGTATCTGTGTCTGGCTCGCGACCAAACATCAAATCAATTCTTTCTTGGAACGTTGACCTGAACCTTTCAAAAGCCGTCATTTACTGTGAGAGTTTTACTGCTCGCAGACACTTCCTCGTCAGAGATAATGTGTTTTTAAGCTTCGTTAAAGTGGAATTGTTTTTTTTATTAAACTGGATATCGCTCTGTGTGCGATGAACTGGCCGTGAAGTTGTAAAGTTTTATAATGCGTGTTCTAAAGGCCCCTCGTCAGAATTAATCAGATGTGCGGGAAAAGCAAAGGTGGAGAAAGAAAACTAACGGCCTGCGACAAAAACAAAAGACAGTAAAGAAGTCACAGTTTTGTCTCTTTGTCTTTATTCGGGCGATGTTAATGAGATGGAGAGCGACTCTCGTCTCAGTCCAGGCCTTAATGTCTCTGCCGTCTTCTTTCTCCACTGTGAATGCTTCATCTTCTTTTATTATTGTCAGTGTTTTTGGTTGTTTTAAGTCTGTCTTTTCAGTCACTCTGTCGTCTCTGCTGCTCCTCAGGGGACGTGTTGAAGTTTGCATTCGGCCTCGGTGAGCTCTCCCTCCTTCAGTGTGTGATCTCACTTCTCTTCCTCTTTCCTCCCCTCCCCCACTCCCTCCCCTGAAGCCCTTGCCTTACCTGGCTGTGTGAGCTGCCTCAGACACACCCGACTGCTCCAATATCAGCCAATCGCTGCTCCCGGTGCGACAGACCAAGGAAGTGTACTTCCTGTGTTTCGTCAGAGAAGACAAGTGGCTGAAGAAAGCAAGAGAGTCGTTCACTTTTTATTGTCAGTGGAGGGAGGGGGGGGGTCCACACGAGCAGCACTGTTGGCCCGTAGAGGGGTAGGAAAAACTCTCGAGCTGTGGTTTCAGCAGGACTTGAGCTTGATTTATGAGAGATCTTCAGGTTCAGCAGGAGTGACTGAGGAGACAGAGCGAGGAGGAGGAGGAGGGGAAAGGAAAGTGTCAATCTGTTGAGACTTGTTTGGGAATTTGTAGTAAGGGAGGTGGAGAGAGACGGAGCCAGCAAGAGAGGGAAGAGCAAGAAGAGCTCAGGCGTAAACATTAAGCTTTTTCTCAGGAGTTAAATTAACAGGAAAAAGAAAGAGAGGACATTTTCTGGTTTAAGCCGTTTGTCGCGACGTCCAGATAATGTGAATGCTTGCCGTGAATTCTTCAAGTGTTTTGCAATCCAAATGCTTTTGAGCTGAGCTGGACTGAAGGAGTAGGGGGGGGGGGGAGACTGGATCTCCCCAGGACGCCACATTCAGGTAAATGTCTTCAGTGTTTTTTCAGTAAGTAATTCTCCTGTAGATCACTGCTGCTTGAGATGGTGCTTACTTGTAGTTTACATGTTACATGCCATACCTGTGTGTCACAGGCCCCTGCTTTTCTCAAAGGCTTCTCTCTGGTGTGCTGTGCTTTTGCAGGTCTGTGTTGCATTCTTAGGAAAAGTGTAAAAAGAGGGTGTCATCTTTTTCTGCAGCCTTTTTCTGTACAGTCTCTGCACTGTTAGACGCAGGCCTGACCTGACACATGGCTGTTAGCTTGGAATTAGCTGTAGCCGTTTAATATGCTTGACAAATTAATATATCCCACTGTTGGTGCAGCGGGTTAGCGCTCTTGCCTTTGCAGCAAGAAGACCCGCGTCCCTGGGTTTGAGCCCTGTTTTCGGAACAAGGGCCTTTTCTGCATGTTCTCCCCGTGTGTGCGTGGCTTTTCTCCGGGTTCTTCCTCCCACAGTCCAAAAACAAACGGCGATTTGGAGATTAGGTGAATTGGTCACTCTAAATTGACCGTAGTTGTGTGAGAGAGAATGGTTGATTGTCTCTATACGTGGCCCTGTGATGGACTGGCGAAATGTCCAGGGTGTACCCCGCCTATCGCCCAATGTCTGCTGAGATAGAGAGAGCACCCCCCGCGACCCTCTGGTGGAGGATAAAGCGGTAGATGATGGATGGGAATTAAGGGGTCGTACCTATGTTCCCCGGGTCCTATGTTCCCCGTTTTTCCAAAAAAGGTCCTATGTTCCCCACTTTGTATGTGACAGGGGAACTTTTTTTTGAAAAAGGGTAGGGTTAGGGTTAGAGAAAGGGTCCTATGTTCCCCGGTTGCATACAAAGCGGGGAACATAGGACCCGGGGAACATAGGTACGGTCCCGAAATTAATATCAAAACAACGGAGTGAAATCTCTGGCTTGTTGCATAAATTTAAAACTTTACAAAGGTTGCAGCAACAGTATCACGTAGTTTTCAGCTCTGTGAAATGTAATGTGTTAGTTTGTTGATCGCTCCGATCGCTCTTTATTTCATTCTACGTGTAAATCGGCGATTCGTTCCTTGCAAATTACTCGGCCGATTTCATTTCCAAACTGACAGTTTGTTATTGTCTTTTCCAGTTTTCTCCACATTCTGCTATGATGGGGACCAAAAGGCCCAGCTGCACCCTCTTTGACACTTCATCTAACATAAACATGTCCGACCGCAAGCTTCAGCCAGGTGGAAAAATCTCCCGGGATCCAAGTCCCAGGCCGGCGATGACGGCGCAGTCGGAGCGAGACAGAGACGGCAGCCGAGACGAAGACAGGAGGAGGGAAACGGACGCGGGGAAAAGCCGAGACAAAGCGAGATACAGAGATACCGAGCCACGCGAGAGACACCGCGAAAGAGTCCCTGCATCCAGGATGAGAGACGGGGAAAGAGACCGGAGGGAGAGAGAGAGGAGGCAAGAAGACGACAGAAGTGGAAACGGACGGACGATGTCAAACGTAGACCGGGGCGTGCAGAGAGAAATGGAAAGGGGGATGAAGAAAGGCGACACGTTTCCCAAAATGAGACAAAGCAGCAAAGAACGTGACAGAAGGATGATGTCCAACACTGAGATTGACGAAGAGATAAGAGAGAGCCGGCAGAGAGACAGGCCGAGGAGAATGGAGATAGATGAGAGGGAAAGAGAGAGGACGTGGCAGAGGGAGAGGTACGGAGAGAGAGAAAGAGATGGCATCAGAGGCAGGGCAAAGGAAGAGGGGAAAAGAGGTGTGGGGAGGCCTGTAGAGGACGAGGAACTGAGGAAGAGGGACAGATATCAGGAATCTGATGGTGGGAGAGAAGCAGGCGATTCATGGGACAGAAGAGAAAGAGGAAGAGATAATCCAAGACCTAACGTGGGAGAGAGGGAGACGCAAAGAGACAGAGACATTGACTCAAACAGGAAGGAGAGGAGAGAGGGAAGGAGGGACGCCAGGAGCGAAGGAGACAGCGACGAGAGAGAGCTGAGGAGGGTAAAGGTGAAGGACGGAGCGAGAGAGGAGTTGATATATCAACACAGCAGGAGTGAGGGAGACAATACGGGCAGGAGAGCGACGGATAGAGACGGAAATAGGCAGAGATCAAGAGAAGGGGACAGACGGAGGGACAGAGACAGAGACAGAGACAGAGACAGAGACAGAGACAGAGACAGAGACAGAGACAGAGACAGAGAAGGAGACGCATCCAAGAGGAGGGGAGTTGAGAAAGACAGGGACAGAGAAGAGGACAGATCCAGGAGGAGAGAAAAAGATCAAGTGAGGTCCAGGGACAGAGGGTGGACAAATGAGAGGAGAGACGAGGACAGATACAGAGAGTACGAGCAGAGGGACAAGGAAAGGAGGGATGATCCAAAAGACAGAAGCAGTAGATCCCCGAGCAAGGCGGCTCCCAGGGCGCCGCCGCGATCCCAGAGCAGCGGCGAGTGGAGCAGCGACATGGACAGTGAGACGAGATACAGAAGGGGAAGAGACGGCCACGAAGGGAGGGAACCGGGGAGAGACGTGGACGAGTCCAGACGTCCACGCAGAGCTGCCGAGAGAGGACAGAGGGAGCAGACGAGAAACGAAAGACAAGACAGAGACGGGGGACAAACGACAGGCGGTGCACCAGAGCAGAGGAGGATGTGGTTAGAGCCACAGAGGGGTAAAAATAGTGAAGAGAGACCCACGAGGCAGAAAGAGAGGAAGAGAGAAGAAGAGGGGAGTGTGGTGTCACAGGCCGAGAAGGGAAGAGAGGTGCAACAAGTCAAAGAGGAACCAGACGAGAGGTACTCGGACTACAGCGGTTACAGAGAAAGACATGCAGGGAGGAATGAGTACAGGGACAGGGAGACGGAGGGTCTAAGTGTAGACGGAGACGACGTCTGCAGAGAAACTGATAAGGGACGAGCAGACTATCTGTCTGACAGCAGCAGTGGGATGGAGAGAAGCTGGCAGAGGGATACAGAGGGAGAGAACACTGATAACACAGAGGAGAGTGGCCGGGAGGAAGAGGGTGGGACCGATGATTTGGCCTGTTCTGAGAGAGGAGGAGGAGGAGGAGGAGGAGGAGGAGGAAGTGAAACAGTGAGGAAGCTAGAGAGGGACAGCATGCTGTCAGTGGAGGACGGTTTTGTCACTGTGTCCAGCGGCGGAGACGAGGAAGACGACAGGGAGGAGGAGTTTGAGGACTGTAAGGAATTCTGGGAAGGTGGCTCCTCACCTGTTGGCTCCAAGGGCCGTGGTGGAGACAAGGAGAGGGTGGGAGGATGCACAGTGGAGGAGGAACAGGGGAGGGAGAAGAAGCCAAAGTATGTCTTCTGTGTGATTGGGCAAACTCTGCCCCGGTCAAAAGGTGGCGATAAGTCACTGTCACGAGTCGATCAGATGGGAGGAGGAGGTGAACGAAATGAGTCACACTCACAAACGTGTCACACCTACAGCAATGACATTGCGCAGCATCCTCAGGACGACCAGCGTCCTGCAACCGTGAGAGGAAATGACGAATGCGTCGTCAACACCCAGGACACGCAGCCCGACAGGCCCGAGGAGGAGACACTCGTCACAAGCGGAACAACTGAAGAGGACATGAGATACAGATCGTCTTCAGAGCCTCGAGACACAAAGGAAACAGAGAGCAAAGTGGAGAACCCCTATGACGAAATAGGGCCATTTATCAGCAAAGACGCACAAACTGAAAGACTCCTCGTACAGTGGAGAGAGAAAAACAAAGACACAATAGGTCTTTCTGTAGTGCCAGGTAATCCTGACTCAAATGTCTTTTCTCAGGCCGATTTTGAGAAACTTCAACCCATCTTGGACGGGATTAAAACCGGGGCAATGAGTCCGGAGGAGGTGGAGGCCATTCGGATCCGACTGAGCGGCGCGTGGAGCATGTCCGAGGAGCCCAAGCGACATTCCCAAGCCCCGCACCTCAAGTGGGCCAAAAACGTGGTCCGTGAGATCCTGGGACAGTCGGAGGAGTCGCTCGAGGACGAGACGAACGCAAAGGAAGGAGGAGGAGAAGAGCAAACGGTCCACCAGCCCGAGATGGTGACGACGGAGGACAAGTGGCACGAGGAGGTCTCTGAGCCAGAGCTGGAGGAAGCAGAGCCACTGCTGGAACTGGACGGATTGAGAGGTACGGCACAGAGCCAAGCTGACATGCATGCTGACCGGTTCGTAGCTATGCATGGTGATGACACAACCACACACACTCGTGCTGACACACTGTTAGATTCCGAGGCGAACGAGGATCTCGCTCTGGACAAAGAGACGGAGCCTCGCAAGCTAGAGAAGGCACAGATAGAGGTGCATGTCAGTCAGGAGGGAGGGGAGGAGGAGGAGGAGGAGGCCACAGTGTCAGACGCTGAAATAGAAGAAGCGAGCGAGGAAGAAATTAAGATGTTTTTATCTGTGAGCGGTACGCTGTACAAGCCCAGCAGCTGCCCCATCCTTAATTATGAAACAGAGTCTGACCTCCTGGCCCCCTCCACAGAGGGTTACAGTCAGGAGGAGGAGGATGATGACAGCGAAGAGGAAGAGCAGGAAGGGGCGTCTGAGGAGGGGGAGGCTGCAGGAGAGGTGGGAGACGTGAGAGTAGGAGAGGAAATTGAAGTGGACAGCAGAGAGGGAGGGGAGGCAGCAGAAAAGCAAACGGGAGGAACTTTGAAGAGCACCTGCAGTTTCCGAGATTTGGGTCCCACGGCTCGAATGCGGAGGAGGGGAATCCGTAAGACCACGGAGAGAAGGAATGCACAGCTTTTAGAGGAAGAGGAAGAAGATGACGGTGCTGGAAGGGATCGCAGAACCAGAATATTCTCTACAACAGGTAAAGACGGAAGATTCAGGATTCAAACGATTGCTTAAACCTTTGCTTCTCGGTCTTTGTGCGTCCATTTAACCAGTTTCCCCAGATCAATACCGCAGATTAACCACCTCAGTCTTCCATTGTTTTACAGTCATCGACCACAGAAGCAGAAATCACCGTCAGACTTCTGCTCTGAGATGTCGGCTGCGCGTTAAATCGAAGCTTGACGCTGGAATCTGCGTCACAGCGTTTTGGCTGCAGGTCGTGTGTGGGTGGAGATAAGTGGAGGTGGGGAGAGGATGAGTTAAAGGGCTTAGGTGGAGCCGACTTTGAGACAGAACACGAGAAGCACACGTTTTAGAAACACACTAATCTCTTCTGTTGACTTTTTCTATTAGGGTCACCTGATTCACTAACTCCTATTTATTTATTTATTTATTTAATTTTTGTATTTTTTTTTTTAACTTTCGCTCTCTGTGGCTCAGAGAACATTTGTGTGAGAGTGTGTGTCGCCGCGGCATGAGAAGAATGTTGTTTTACAGCGTTTCCACAAAAGAATACTACTGTATGTTTTCAGATGACGAGGACGACCGAAGCAAAAGCTGGGGAGAAGTGGAGCTCAGGTGAGTCGATCATCATCATCATCATCACACAGCTTCTCTCTTTTAATTTTAAACGTTTTAAGCGCACGGATAAAGAGTCAACATAGTCGTCTGTAGCGTAACGAACCAGTGCCATCGCTTTTTGATTTGATCGTCTGTGTTTGTGTTGTAAATATGTCATTTACCGCAGCTGTGTGCGCTGGTGGAAAAGCATAACGATTGACATTGAAAGTGTTTGAAAAAGTGCTTGAATTGAACCTTGGATGAGGTGCATGAGCCGTGCTAATTAAAAGTATTGCTTTTCCTTCTACTTCTACTTTCATAAATTGTACATAGCATCAGGGGGGAAACATTTGACTTGACTTGGATCTTGGCTGTTTTCAGAAGCCGTTCATGTCTTTCATGTTGATTCAGTTCCCTGGTGATTTAAAAACTGCCAGAGTCGAGCTCTTGAGTTACACAGACGTAATTCCGTGATGTGACCAAGGTCACAGAAATCCTCATGTGCTCGGTATAATCCTGTGTTTGTGCAGATGTTTCACATTCAAATGAGTGTTTTGACACAGACTTGATGATTTTAACTCTCGTTGTTGTTGTTGTTGTTGTTGTTGTGCTTGTCTCTTGGCGACGTAGGAACGTGTTGGACACGATAAACAGACGGAAAAGGAATTCAAAGTTTTTCAGTGAGTATCTCTTGTTTTGTGAGTGTAACAAACAAATCAAGCAAATCATAACTCCCACACGTTTGGTTCACTGTGAAACGGTTTTGATTCAGAATTAATCTGAAGAAGTGTTTATTAGGAAGGTGCTGTGTGGGCGGCGGTGACGCGTCATCACATCATATCTTCTCTGAAAAATCATGACGCTGTTGAGCGTTTCCTCTGCATGTGCGTGATTCACCTCCTGTTGCTTACAGCCTCACTGACTGTTTATCAAAAAAACCCGTTCACTGTTTAACTTTGTGCAACAATGGGGGGAAAAACGTGTTTGTGAGGTAAACAGTTTGCTCACAGCACACACACACACACACACGCATAAATTCACTTTAAAACGATCCTAAAATGGCAGCAGTTTTCTGAGCCTGCGTCTGTGATATTGCGTATGTTGGGGAATAGTGTCTGTGCAAGTCACAGACAGGTTCCTGCAAGTATTCATATCTCTTTACTTCAGGGGAAAACAGCTGCTGCTGTTACTTTGCATTCCGACAAGTACGTGCAAAAGGAATGTCTAAGGGCAAACAACTCTTCTTGTCTGTCCGTGTCTCTCTTCTTATTTGCTTCCTGTATTTTCCAACCTTCTCTCCCTCCCTCCTCCATCTTTTCTCCCAGACGCTGCACAGCTCTACCAGCAGTACAGCGAGGCGGCGCAGAACTTTGAGATCCTGCGTCAGGCTCGCTCCGATGTCCTGCCTCTGTCCGAGGACAATGTCCCTTCTCCTGCTCCATCACCTCCTCCCGCCCGCAGGCCTCTGCCTCCTTTACCCCCCGTCCCACACCCTCACTCGCTGTCCCACGCGGGCTCCATCACCAGTGTCAAAAGCTTGCCTCTCCCCGAGCCTCCCAGGAGCGACGGCAGGCCTTCCTCTCCGCGTCTGTCCGTCTCGCTCACGCAGAGCGCCACCCTGTGGCGGGACCTGCCCGGGGTCAGGAACAGCGGTCAACTGGAGGAGCTCACGGAGGACCAGAGGCGACTGCAGGAGGTATCACACAATCTCACTGCAACACTCACTCCCATGACTTAGAATGATTTTTCCCTCGCAATCTCCAGAATTTATTTCAAAGATCCAGTTTAAAATGTAGGTGAAATCCTTGTCATTAGGCAGAAATGAAAGAAAAACATAATAATAATAATAATTACAAATAGATTTTTGCCAAAAACGCCCAAAAATGGCTGTTCAGTCCAAGATGGCAGCCTTCCTGTTGCGTTTGGATCATGGTCATAATGTAATTTTTTTCTTCGTCCTGACTTTCTACACATTGTGTACCAATTTTCTTGCATGTACGATAGTTGTGGTGTTCAGGCTGAATTTGGACAGGGGGTGCCACGCTTATCGGCCCCTCCCACTTCCAATTTTCCACGCTTTTCACTGAACCTTTTAAATACGTACATTTTCACCAGGATTGACGCGGTCGCACAAATCTGTGAGTTTTGGGGCATGGGGAAAGGCCTCAAAAATGCGACTCATTTGGCGGAAAAATAATAATAATAATAATAATAAGAAGAAGAATTCCTTCAGTTTCAAGAGGGTTCTTGCACAGTCGTGCTCGAACCCTAATTATGCACACTAAACATTTTTGATGCTAACTGAAGGCTACATAGGTGAGCTGAGGCATATTTAGATGCAACTTCACCAATAACTAAATTTTACACACTGCACCTTTAAACTTGTGCAAGTAACATTTACAGTGAAATTTCTTTGTTGACGTACACTGTAAAGTTTTAAGGAGAATCCTCCCTGGTGTTCAACTGTATGATGTTGGAAACATTTTTATTTAAAGGTGCCATATGTAAGAATGTGGCCAAAAACAGTTACTACATTCAAATTCAAAATACCGAGGTCTTTTAGGTTGATTTGCAGTCTGCAAAATATTTTTTTTTAATGCAAATATTTTGTACTGTTGTTGTTGGTGAGTTCAGTGTGTTATATGAACATTATTCCTTATAACATAATGCACCTTTAAATAGATATTATGCATTTGTCAGATTATAAATTGTTATCGAAAGCACCCGGAATGATGTGTGCTTTTAATTTACAGGAAAAGGTGAGGTCATTATGGAATTTCCCAGCCTAAAGGTTTTACTTGCGATTCACAGGAACTTTCCTGGTACAACATTCCTGCAGTCGATGCAGTTTAGGAGGATACGATTGTCTTTCCTGTTACTTTTGTGTTTTTCGTGTAAATGATACTGTAAAGTGAGAGTTGCATTCATTAACATCCGGTGCGATTGTTTATCAAAAAAGCTGCTTTGGGCGTCGTTTCTTATCGGCAGCATCTGTGTATGTTTCATATAGGGGGGATTTTTGGGAAACGACATGGATGAATCAGTGTCTCACTGTCATTGCTTCACACCTTGAACTACTAGAATCGTGTTAAAAAAAAAAAGAGTATTGCCACATACCAGAATAACCCAGTTCATTGATTGATTTTTTAAGTGTCACTTGCCAGAAAAAGTGATTGTGTAATCACGTCTCTCTGACTCAAGTTATTTACTTGGAAGCGTGAAACTGAACGCTGTTACTCTGTCAGAGAAAAAAAGACATGATTTAATCAGTTTTTCTGTCTATTTCTTCCCTTTGTTTTGTTTCCTATTAGGTGAGATTTGAAGTGCTGACCTCAGAAGCTTCCTACTGCAGGAGTTTGGACATTGTCGTCGAACACTTTGTCAAGTCCAAACAGCTGGGGGCGCTGTTGACCACTCAAGATAGAAACTGGCTGTTTTCCCGGCTGGCTGACGTCCGCGCCATCAGTCACAGGTCTGAGATGTTGACCGTTTATCAGATTTGTACTGTCTCAGGGAAATGGATCGGCTTTAAATGTTTCTTCACGTTTGTGTTTTTCAGTTTTTTGTCAAAGCTGGAGGAGCGCATGGAATTAAATATTGTGCACTTCACCGTGTGTGACATCATCGCGCGACACTGCCAGCGCTTCAAAATGGTCTATGTGCCCTACCTCACCAATCAGTCCTATCAGGATGCCACCTACCAGAGACTCATGTAAGACAACCCACCACCCTTTTGTCTTTGTTCTCCTCTCGGAAGATCAAATGTGCTGGAGGCTTGGTAATAGATCCCATAATAACCACAATAGGACAATATCCTCTGTGAAAATAATACTTGTCAAATTTCACCTATTGTTTGTTTGCATTCGCCTTTTTTTTTTTTGTGTGTCTGGCTTTGCATTCTTTTTTTTAAATAAATGTCTTCTTTCTTTTTTTTTTTGTCAGGAATGAGAATCAGGGGTTCAGACGGATTGTGGAGAAATTAGAGCGGAGTCCTGTTTGTCAGAGACTTCCTCTTCGCTCCTTCCTTGTCCTTCCTTTCCAGAGGATCACAAGAATTAAGCTGCTGGTCCAGGTGTGTGTGTGTGTGTGTGTTTTTAATAATGAAAAGTGCAAAGATCCAGTTTAAAATGTAGGTGAAATCATTATCATTTGGGAGAAATGAAAGAAAAACAAAATAATTATAATAATAATAATAATTACAATTATGCATACTAAACATTTTTGATGCTAACTGAAGGCTACATAGGTGAGCTGAGGCATATTTAGATGCAACTTCACCGAAGGTAGCTAAATTTTGCACACTGCACCTTTAAACTTGTGCCAGTAACATTTACAGTGAAATCCTCCCTGGTGTTCAACTGTATGATGTTGGAAACATTTTTATTTAAAGGTGCCATATGTAAGAATGTGGCCAAAAACAGTTACTACATTCAAATTCAAAATACCGAGGTCTTTAAGTTTTCGTTTTTTGACGTAACTGGCAACCCATGGTTGCTCAGCAGCTGAGACTCCACTGACTGCAATGATTGGTAGACGGCGGTAGGTGGCGCCACATGCAAAAACATGATTTCAAAACATAAACATGATTTGCAGTCTGCAAAATGTTTTTTTTTTAATGCAAATATTTTGTCTGTACTGTTGTTGTTGGTGAGTTCAGTTTGTTATATGAACATTATTCCTGAGTCTCTGTGACATATTAGGAGGATTTTATGATTTATTACACAATGCACCTTTAATAGGTAATGAACAGTCCTTTTTATCTAACCCTGACTTGACCTCTGTGACCCTCCGTGTCCAGAACATTGTGAAGAGAACTACTCCAGGTACTGCGGAGGCGACGCAAGCCATCAAAGCTTTGAAGCTTCTGGAGAAGGTACGTTAGGATTCAACAGCAGGATGACAACATCTGTAATAGTGTTTCTGTAATATGTGTATATTCTGTATATATGTAATTTTTTGACAAATGCGTTTTTTTCTTTCTTTTATCTCGCCTTTCAGCTGATTCAAGAGAGTAACGATAGCATCTCTCAGATGAAAAGCATCGAGTCCCTGGTCTGTCTGAGCGCTAAAGTGGACTTTGAGTGCAGGGTAAGTGATATTTACCAGTTACAGTATTTGCAAACAGAGAAAGTAAATGGAGTCACATTATGATGATGATCATTGTGTGTGTGTGTGTGTCACAGACTCTTCCACTGATCAGTCAGTCTCGGAGGCTGGTGCGAGAAGGAGCCGTCACTGAGCTGATGGATTTCTCCCTCAAAGACACAGAGAGGAATATTTACATGCACCTGTTCAACGACTACTTGCTTCTTTCACTACAAAAAGAGTGAGTCAACAAACGTGCAGAGGTGGAAAAAGCACTAAAATATTGTGCTCAAGTAAAAGTACCAATACTTTGATGAAATATTACTCAAGTAAAAAGTAGTTAATTTGAAATGTACTTAAAGTAAAAGTTACTTTGCGTGGGGTGTGAGGGTAGTAGAAATATGACAAGGGCTCAGAAATCCAAAACTATTTTGGAGCTCACGCGCCCGGCGCGACACAGGATATTACATCACTTTTGGCGCACGCCCTCCATGTTCACGCGCCGGTGCTGGTGCTAATCACATCATCATTCGTCTGGTTCTGGTGTATATTTTCCCCCCAGAGGCGATTCTAAAGTCTGTAGGGGCCCTAGGCAAAAATTCCCAGGGGGGCCTTCCGACCAGTGTTCATCACCATTATGTTATAAATAATAATAATAATAATAATAATAATGATAATAATGACATGGAAAAAGTAAGTGAGAATATAAACGTTAAGAACAATAACATACTGTAAAAAGCTGTTAAAAAACTAAATAAACTTAGTAAAAAACCCACATTATAAAACAATATAAATATATAGAACAATAAACTACTGTAAATAACTGGAAAAAAAACATATATAAACTTAGTAAAAAAATTTTTTTATATACATTACACTGCAAATAACTAACATTATAAATGTTTGAACAAAATATAATGTATAGAGGTTTCCTACTGAGATGTCATTGCAAATCGCCCACTGTTGTTTAAGGGGGACTGTGAAGCGGCGAGTGTCGGGGGCCCTTATCGGCTCGGGGCCCCAAGCAGTTGCTTGCCTTGCCTGTTCACAAACTGTGTGTTTGTTTCCCCCTGTAGGTCTTCATTGTATTTTTATTTTTTACTCTGTAACGGATAGGATTTATAAAGTAACTAAGTACAATACTTGAGTCAATATGTACTCAAGTAAAATACAAAATCCTGATTTTAAATTGTACTTAAAAAATACAAAATGCACAAAAAAGTATTCAATACAGTAATTTGAGTAAATGTATTTTATTACTTTCCACCTCTGCAAACGTGACCATTTGTAATGTTAGAAAACTCCATCACCCACGTGAATATTACCTCTCCATCTTATCACAGATTTTTTTTTGCGTCACTATCTAATCTCTGTTTTTTTTTTTGTTTGTCTGCTGTTTTCCAGAGGGGGGAGATTCACCGTGATCGACCACTCTCCTGTGTCAGACCTGCGTGCAGAAAACTGCCGTGTCAAACTTCACTCTTTGCAGAAGAACCTGTTTCGGCTGCACATCCCGTCACACAAACCCCTGCTGCTGAGAACTGACACACTGTGAGTGAGAGACGTGAAATAAGTGCAGAAAATGTTTGTTTGTGGTGACAAAGACGGAGAAGAATCCAGTAGATAAACCAGTCTTGTCTTTTCTTTATTACCTTTCAGGAGCGATAAGCTACGTTGGATATCTGCTATTTCTAGGCCACATCCTGAGATCGATTTTTCTGCAGCTCAAGGTAAACTTGTCTTGGTATTAAAAACTAACATAAAATCACAGACAGGAAGTGTGAAACAGGGGATGTCAAAAGGCCACATTAAGGTCACATCATACAGGAAACATGAGTTTGCAGTGGGAAAAAAACATCAGATGTACTGTGTCGTAATTACAAGTCGGAAATGTGGGGTTTTCCGGATGTTCCAAAATCCCCTGTTTGATTCAAGAAAAATGACAACAATCAGTTGGTAGTTTTAAAAATGTGTAAGCACTATACACTGTAAAACGAGAAAAAAAAGTTGAGAAAACTCAAAATTTCAAGGCAACTTGCTGCAATCAATTTTTGAGTTTACAGCCCAACTCAAAATTCTCTTTTCAAACAGTTTGGCTAACCAATCTTGTTCAGATAATGTAAAAAAATGCATTAAACAATAAAATGTTGAATTTTGAGTTGACACAACTCTTAATTACAAGTTTGTCTAACAAAATTATATTAGTTGATGGAACTTTTTAAAAAAAAAGTGCAATCTTTTGTTGGGCTGGAAACTCAAAAATGTATTGCATCAAGTTGCCTTGAAATTTTGAGTATTATTTTTTACAGTGTAAAGCAATATTTCACCAGAATAAAATAACATATAAATAACACTTATCTTTATTTACACTGCCCATCACATCCACTCCACACGTGTGGTTGAGTTCTCATGAGAGTTCAGTGTTGATTGAACATTTCTTGAAAAAAAAGCTTCAAGAATAACTTTTCTTTGTCTTACTGGACATGAAGAAAAAAATGACCTCCATGGATTTTTGTGTAATGCTGCATTAAATTATCCCATGGTATCACATGGCATAGTTGCGCCCTATGTCATGTGATACAATGGGATACAAAGACTAAGTTTTGTTTCGTAAATGAAAGTTGCAGAGTCCCATATCCAACACATTAATTTAGCACACATTCGATATATTGATTTGAAAGAAAATGCTATTGTGATGTTTCTAAATTTACGTTAGGGTGATGTCATTACAGCTGATTTCAGGTCTGCTTCCTCTAAAACACTGGCGTGTTCTCGCCGTCTCTCGTCTTGGTGCTGCACTGCTCTCATTGTGTAATTGTTCTCTCTTGCAAAGTAACGTGTGAAACGTTGAACATTGAAGAACGTTGTCGCAATGGCAGTGACGCATTGGCACAATGTCAATCCGCACATTAACTCTTTAGTCGTTAGCAAATCCAAGAACAGAGAACACATGCATGATTTTTTTCTTACAAAGACATCTATAAATCTATAAATAAGTGTCAATCAGAAGATAGAGAATCAGCAAAAATACTTCAGTATATTAACAATTTTATGTCAGTCAAGAGAATTTAATTTTTAAGATCATGTAGGTAGGATTTTGGTTGCGTGTGAGAGTGACAGCTCTCCTGTTCGTCTATCTTTAGTGGTGTTAAACTACAATTTTTGAGTGGTTCTGACATCCACTTCACACGCATCTATAAACAATAGGGATGTGAATCTTTGGGTGGCTCGCGATTCGATTTGATTCCGATTCTTAAGGTCACGATTCGATTCAAAATCGATTCTCGATTCAAAAATTGATACAATGCATAGTGTGTTAAGGCAAATTATGGCATCAAAACAATAGAGTTTGTATAAGAAAGATAGATAGATAGATACTTTATTCATCTCACAGAGAAATTCACTGTGAGTTCACTGTGAGTTCACAAGTTTTGTGATCACACAAAACTTAAGACAAAAGTTAACATTTATTCATTCAAAACAAATAAAAACTTACTTACTGTACAAAAAAATGACTTGCATATAAAAAGCTTAGGCTAGCTGCCTTTTTCTCCCAGAAGTTACAAAAATAAACTGTACACAAATAACTCAAACTGGTGTTTTGTGTGGTTTTTCAAAATAAAAACTTTATTATTTATTTATTTTTTTTAAAATCGATTTTTGAAGTTTCATCGATTCAGAATCGTGGATGATTAGAATCCTATGTGAATCGATTTTTTCCCCACCCCTGATAAACAAACACAAAATATGTGCATTAAATAGAATTTAATTTAAGAATTTAAATTCAATTTATATGCTGATAAAAACAACCACTAGATGGCATCAGAGTGGCAATTCACAGATTCTTGACAAAGCAAGTAGTAACAATAAAAACGATACAAAAAACCCCAAACAAAACTGGGATTATATATTTTGTATTAGTGATAATAATGATTGCTTCCCCAGCACCAACAACAGCTGCCTATATATGATGTAAATTAAAGAGTACAAAAGTGTCAAAATATATATAAAAGCATCTTTTTAAACGGTTAATAACACAATAAAAAAATGCAGTTTCTGCTTTGATTGTCTTGTCAAATGAAAGTTTAAATTTAAGGCAAACTTAAACAATCGGCACTGATGTGTGTGTATCACGGTAGGTTTGACCTCTTTTTTTCTTCTCTGTGCAGATTTCCCACAGATGCAGTGTATCAGAGCTTTTGTTGGTCAGCAGCCCGATGAGCTGTCCTTAGATAAAGCTGACGTCATTCTTGTCCACCAACAAAGCAGCGACCGTAAGATCATCGCACCACTCGTTGCATCGTTCCCCTGCGTGACGCGCTTCTTAATAAACATTCAAATCTTTGTTTTTCACAGATTGGGTTGAGGGGACCAGGCTGAGTGATCGGCACCGTGGGTGGGTGCCAGACTCCCATTTGGAAATCATAAGCAACTCTAGAGTACGACAGCGCAATCTGTCCGACGCGCTCAAGCTCACGACTGCCACAGCTGCTGTTTGAGCAGGGTGTGAGAATGAGAATGGGACTAAAGTGTGGGACATCCTGGATGCCCCCCCCCCCCCCCCCCCCGGAAAGGCTGTGACCCAAGTTGTCTGCTACAGATTGCTGAAAAAAAAAGGACATTCTGTGAATCAAAGGGGGAATGCTGTTGGAATGCATCACAGTGTGTAGCATTGGCCTTGTCATTGAGAAAATAGTTTGCTTCAGAGCAATGCATGAACTGCCGAGGCCAACCTGAATCACATTCAAAGTGCTGTGAGTGTATTATGGTCTGCGACACCACAAGCAAAGTTGAGTGAAAGATACTAAATCAATGGACGTGTATATTTAGACAGGGGAAGGTGATATGGAAAATGACCTATTGTGCATATTGAACTGAACCTAATAGATGATTGCATGATACCAGTCTCATACATGCTGAAGACCTGATGGAAATATCTAAATATGCAATAAATGAATTGAAACATTGATTAGTCGACGAGGACATTTCAATAAAGTCACTTGAAGAGAAGTTTAACCTGATTTCCGGTTGGGTTGTGGATGTTTGCCCCCTCAGTTTAAGCGTAATGAGAAATATCAAGAACAACAGCTTTATTGTCAGAGATGCATGTGACTTCCTTGCTGTCCCACTTAAATGGAACAGAGGAGGTGGACAGAACATGTCACTGAGGTCAGTTTCCTGCATGCTTATATTTTTAGCTTGCAGGGAAATGGTGTGACAGTCAGAGAGAGGGAGAAAACATGAGAGCCACACTCTGTTTCTATGCTTTTCAGTTAACGTCTTTGTTTTGTGAATATTCTTATCTAGTGTTATTAATATGATGTTGCCTCTCTGAAGCTAAAAGCCATCTGAATCACTTCATCCTGGTTCCTGATACTGATATAAATCAGTCAAATCAACTGGACGTTTATATGTTTATAGCAACATTTATATGAATCAATGCAGCTCAAAGGTGCTTCACATGCAGATACAGGGCTAAGCCTTAATATGAGGCCGGCTTAGATTTGGGGGCTCCTCTCCCGATAACCTCAAGAGTAGCTTGGCTATTATTGATACCAATGGAACACTTTTAAATTGCATTAATTAATTAATTGGCATAGTGTTAATTTGCACCTTTGTATTCAAAGTGAAGCACTGCATGCTGTGATCCTCAAATCTGCACTAAGTGAGAAATAAACGACAATAATCGACAAAATAAAACCAAATACGTTAAGCTCAACACTATTTAGATGTCTAAAGATATCCAGATTTCTTTAATATGTTGAATTGTTTGTGTTTTTTTCTCTATCCACTGCTGGGTGGACCCCTGATAAGTAGCCACTTAGTTCACTTATGCCTTAATAATGTGTGTGTGTGTGTGTGACACCAGTATGACATTTAAATTACCTAGTATGAATTAGTTGCCATTAGGAGTGTGGCCATTACGACATATGAATGAGCTTAGCCGAAGTTAAATGTGGGGTAAGTGAAGCTATCGTAGTAGCCCACTGAGCAGCTGACGCACAGAGACACACGATGCACACTTGCTTATTCACTTTGTCATATCCACAGCCCTGGAAAAGTGGGAGGAGGCATTTAACTATCTTTCAAATGGAGCATTCCACATGTTAGAACAGAATTTGGAGAAAAGAACATTCAGCTTTGCTGCTCCCTGTGCATGCAACGTAATGTATTAATGTGACCTCAACTCCTGCACTTTACATGCCATGCAAACTTTATTTACTGTTACATTACTGTTTTTGTCAAAACTATTGCTTGTAACATGTCTCCTATATCTAATGTACTTTTTATTATAACGTGTGCTGCTGACCTCTTGGCCAGGTCACCCTTGGAAAAGGGATTTTTCGATCTTAGTGGGTTCTTACCTGGTTAAAAAACAAATCTGTTACCTTTGACCTGCTTGCCTCTGCTCATCTCTGGGTCTGACCTGTAAAAACTACTGCACACACCACTGTCTAAAACTGGGTGTTTTATATTTTGTAGGTGTACAATGAATGTAGCCATCAGAACAGCATACCAATGTGTTAAACCATAGGTTTTTTATTTTATAATAACCATACTTACTGATGTAATTAGAAATTCTATATTTTTTCCATGCCACATAGGTATATATACAATATATAATATATGTATTATGTATATATATATATATGTGTGTAGTACTTGTTGGATTGTTACAGTGTTAGGAGATTTGACAGCCATAACTGACAGCTGCGTTGCGGAGGCATCATGTGTCAGCAGAAAAGCTCAGGCAGTGCCGATGTTGTCCACATACCGGTCGTTGGCTTCCCTGTTTAACGTATCCAGGTAAATTCCACATCCTTTTCGGGGATTTTAACATCTTTTTCTTTATTTTCTTTCTCCCAATTATGCTTCTTCTCCTCATTCACTTGCTGTTTGTTTACATTCGTGATGTCAAGCCAATATGGCCGCCGCGTCCCAGAATGCAACGCGGTGCCCGTGCCCTATTAACAGAGAAACATGAAAAAAAAACCAACTTCATATAACATATAATAAGTATGTTTTTAGTGAGATTGAGAATGAGCTTTGGTTGTTTTTTCTTGTTTTAATCAGTTACAGACATAACTGGGACGATTCTTACATTAGCAGTCCGTACAGAACACATAATGGCTGGTTAAGCCTCAGCTGGAGTTGTTTACTGAAGAAAGTGAACTGTACGTACTTTACTTTTTACACGTACGCTCGTAGCGCGGGCGTGGCTGTGGGCGTGTCCTTTACGCGGCCAAGGCCTGCTATTGGTCATCTGCGCTATCACTCGATGGGAAAACGTGTTGACAGACAGTTATTTTAGCCAATAACCGCGCTGTAAACTTGCCGTCAATCACCATGTCCCTGTCTGATTGGCCACAGCTGCGGTGGGCGGGGTCAGCCGCCTTTGTTGTTGTTTTCGTTGAGTAGAGAACAGTCGACATCTTTGGAATTGGCTGGATTCGTCCGCGAAACTATTATCACTTTTTAAACTCAAAGTGTTGACTCTGGGCGCTTGTTTTCAGAGCGTCCGTAACTCACGGGACCGGGGGCTTTTATTTGGATCCGCGTTGTTTCTTTGTGAACTTAATTTTTGTCCCTTTCAAAGGTAAGTGAGCAGTCGTACCGTTGTGTCGTTAGCTCCAGTTAGCATAGCCCTTGTTTTTAAAGCAGATATTTACTCTGCGTCACAGTTTGCAAGTTCAACGCTGCGTGTTATTTTATTAAGTCATATAAATATACGCGCATTTAGTTGTGTTTGGTTGCTTTTAGTCAGTCGTATCAGTGTGAAACATGAAGCACGACAGTGTGTTGCTGTGCAGTGTTGATGCTGACGTGGCCTTTATGATCAGTTCGGTGTCAGTATGATCTCATCAGCCTGTTTACACTGATTAAAAAAACACGTGGACAGTGTTTGATCAGTTTAATCAGTCAGTAGTTAAGTGAGGAGGAGGAGATGTTGTTGTGTCGGTAACTTCACTCCCCCTCCCTCTGATACTGTTGTTGTTCTCTCGGTCACTGGTAAACATTGGCACCGATGTGTCTGTTGAGCAAACCCCAGAAACGTCTTTATTACTGACACGAGGAACTGTGCTGATATGTGCAGGATTTGTTGGATTAAATCAATAATGTGTGGTATTTGAATGCAATATTACACGTTCATGTGAATGTTTTCAACTGCATATATCCTGCAAATATTGCATATACAGTATAGAGAAATGTATTTTAAAATGCATATTAAATCAAACTAGAGCTGCAGCTAACAAATATTTTCATATTGCGTAATCAACTTTTTTTTTCATCATTTTTTGCAAATAACTTTAAAAATGTACCTTTTCTTTAATCGTCAAAATAAGTGTGTTTTTGACTCATCAATACAAAAATGCCATTAAGTATAATTTGCAACAAGAACTGGTACTTTGGACGGCAACATACAATTACAATAATATTACCCGCAAAGTAAGTATGTCATTATCAGTGTATTATAATCCAATCATGTACTTCAAAATAGATTCCTACATCTCATCCAGTAACAATTGACAACAAGTGATGTGCTCTTCATGGCTGTCACTATCACTTGTTGACTGAATGCACTGAATGGTGAAGTCAGCAGCCACTTCTCTCTTTCCTTTGTCTTCCCGGTCAATCATGCTATTGTAAGGAGCCTGACGTTTTCTTAGCTCGTTTGTTTTGCTGTGTTGTTTTTCAGATGAGCAGTCAGTACAAGCAGACAGTGCCACTAGACGTGAGGAGAGCGGAGGGCGAGAGAGTTCGGGCCAAACATCCTGACAAAATACCTGTGAGTATGATGACTTTTATAAAAACGTGTTTATTTACTGTAAGTGATATTTGATAGATTAAACTGGGGACAGGACATTATAACTGAGAGTCACAATCATAAGACCGTATTGTAACTCTTAAGTTTTTATAATTTGATTGTTTGTGCTTTCCTTAATTCATTTTTTTTCTTTGTGAACAGATCATTGTGGAGAGGGCCCCGAGGTCACGAGCACCTGACCTAGACAAGAAGAAATACTTAGTACCCTCAGATTTAACAGGTAAATTAGACAGTGTATGCACACAAACATGGAAAAAACACTAAAAACCCAGTTGTATTCTCTCAGATAACGTGCAAGTATCACAAGCTACCAAATTAAAATATTAATATAGTAATTGTGTGAATTAGTAGTAATATGAGAGTGGTTGGTTGTTTGTCCCTGTGATGGACTGGCGGTCTGTCCGGGTGTACCCCGCCTATCACCTTATGTCAGCTGAGACTGGCACAGCGCCCCCTAGTGACCCTCATGTGGAGTATAGAGTGGTAGAAGATGGATGGATGGATAAATATGACCAAAAAAGAACTAAGGGACTAAGGGTCCCTTAGACATTTTACGGTGTAAAAATAATAAAAGTAAGCTGCTGTCGTTGTTCTCTGGTGGACTATCTCTGTAACAGTTACTCAAATCAAGCTTGACATTTCTGTACCCTTATTGTTACTTTTACACATGTTTATTTACAATATTTTGATCTTGTTGGTTGACAACGAGAGGACTTTTTTGAAGTAACATAATAACATTTGATATGAGACTCTCTTGGTGTTGTGTTGTGTGTGGGACATTTTTTGAAGGCTGCAGTAATTTTAAGCTTGGCATGTTTCTCCTGTTTACAACCCTGTTAAATCTCATATGACCCCAGGCTGCATTGCACAATAGGTGCAAATACTGCCACCTCCTGGTGGTGGTGCCACATTACTTGGTACTGTTACTATTCCTAATGGAAACACAAATACGTACTGTACCAAACCGAACCATTCCACCCCATGGAAACATGACTTTATAGCTAGGATAAAATATGAAAAAAGAAATTAAGTTTTAAGTGTCGACAATGTGAAAATGATGACCAATCTTTCAGTTTGATTTGATTTATTTTGCACAGTAAAATACAAACAAATTACAAAGAAAAACATATCTTAAATAAATACTGTGCTGGAAGAAAGTCAATTAGACTTATCTGAATGATACGATATGTAAAACATGAAATCTCAATGAAGGTGTAAAATGTTTGTATGTGTGTGAATGTGCATATGTGCGTGTGTATATGTACATAGACAACAATGATACAGTACAGCAATAATACATGAAACGAGAAGCTATAAGATCATTATTAAGGCCACGCTTTGTAGTGGAATATACATTTTATTTACGTTACGTTTATGTTAGGAAAAAATATTGACATCTCTAAAGCTGAAGAAGAATATCTGTCTGTAAGTAAGACATTTAGGGACGTGACAGTCTGCAGATTTGCTTTCTTTTTACAAGAAATGAATCCAGGGCGTGTGATCGCTGACCGTCTTATTCTGCTTTTTTTTTTTTTTTTTTCAGTGGGCCAGTTATGCTTCCTCATCCGTCAGCGTGTGTCTTTGAGACCAGAGGAGGCTCTCTTCTTCTTTGTCAACAACTCCCTCCCCCCGTCCAGCTTCCCTCTCTCTGCCGTATATGAGGTAACTGCACCTGTTCACGCTCATGATCGCACAGAGATCAACAGACGCACATCAGCAGCAGCAGGGTTACAAACAGAATGACAGGCATTTGCAGATCGACGTCCCCTTCTGAGGATTCCCGTGTTCACACTCCGCAGCTGTATTACGTTTCACCCTTCCCCTTTAGTACAAGAACATTTAGAGTGAGCTAAAGAAAATGTGTTTACACAGCAGAGTTACTTCACTTTTCTTGACCACAGAAGACACATTCCAGTTACAGTATTTTTAAAAATATATACAAAAAAAAACAAAAAACATATATATATATATATATATGTATAAAAAAGGCTGTGTGGTCAGAGCTTGTGTGTATTTTCAGCCTGTTCAGTTTTGGAGGCAGAAGCCAGCATATAATAAGTTATTTCTATATCCGTCATCATGTTAAAGCTGAAATAGACGACCTTTTGGCCAAACCTAGGCACTGTTTTTTTCTTCATTTTCCTTATGACACAAAAAACCCCGATGATGATAATAGAGGTCACCTGATATCTAACGTGTTTTGAATGCAGCCAGTGCTTGGTGGTGTTCTGCTGCTGCTCCATCTTTACAACAGTGACTAAACGGTGACTAAATAGCACTGTTGTGTCCTGCATATTGAGCTGTGATTACGTGCTCAGCAGCACACATGTGCCTCTGTGTTCACGCTAAACAAGGCCTCATTTTCTGCTTTGTTGTGTTCCAGGAACACCACGATGAGGACCTGTTTCTCTACATGACCTACAGTAATGAGAGTGTGTATGGTGCCTGAGGAAGGACAAAAACACTGGAGAAAGAGACACAGAGAAAAGAGAATGAGAAAAGTGCGACAGAATAATGCTAAGGTTGTTCGTATTGATTTACACCACAATTATTGTCTATGGTATTAGTTTTAATAAGCATCTACAGTACATAGGGGATGAAAGGCAGTGGGATTGCTGATAGACTTTTACCTTTGTCAGTATTTTGGAACTGACTGAGAATTTAGTTTTTTTTTTTACACTTATATTGATTTCCTATGGTGAAAGAGGAAAGTTAAAATGAAAGAGCAAATTCATATGAAAAAGAAGGTATTGAAATTATCTTGTGAGCTCTCGTTATCTTTCTCCATCATCTGTATTTAATGCAAATAGTATTTTTTTTTTTCCTTTTGTAAATATTTTTTTTTGTGGAAAATAAATATGAAAATGCAAAAAGTCTTAATTATTTTGTTTTTTATTCCCTCCAAGGAATGTATGGTACTTAGCCAAGTTTGTCTGTCTGCTGTTAAACAACATAACTCAAACAGTTAAAGCCTTTGGAAACCCAAATCCACAAAAGTCTTCTAATTATGTAATTTAGGTCTTATGTACATAATATTTAACATGTAAAAAATATTAGAACTCAGTTTTCATCCAAATTCAAAATATCTGTCATTTTAACTGTTGAAATTTGGGTTTCAATTGATTGGGCGGAGTCATCTACAAGCCAATCATAAATCATCCAAGTCAGTCGTGTCACCCTGCCCCCCAGTGGCGGTTAACAAAACCGCTCAATCTGTTCTGTTTTTCAGTCTGAGCCAACTCCCCCCTATAGCCTTTTGCGATTAGAATCTATCTTCAATCTTTCAATCTATCTTTATTTCCTCCACCGGTGGGGCGCCGTGACCGCCTCTTGGTCGGCTTGGAAAGGCTCGGGGCGAAGGTGGCAGGTGTCTGGTTTTCAGCGACCCCCCCCGCCCGGATCTCGCCACTTCCTGAGGCCATGACACGTGTACTCGCTGTGCCTTCTCTTGCCCCTGCTGGCTGTGCCTCCTCATCACTGGGGTGTGTTCGTCGGTGGGGGACCTCGGGGGACGGGGTCCCTCTGCCCTCGACGCGTTATCTGCCACGCCCACACCGTCCTGACCAGTGGTCTTAACCAGTCTAAACAGCGAAATGATCCGTTTTCCATGTTTCCACAACCTTTAAAGGTGATCTGGACTAAGATAACGGATACAGGATAAAAAACAAACCGACGGTGTATTGACCCTGTGACCCTCTTTTCTACTTCAATAGAAAACACTTAATATTGTTGTGTGGCATTTCAATTTAAGTATAGATTTTCAGCCCCTATGACAAAATAAATATGATAATTCTTGAATTGCAGAGTGAGACACACATTTTCTGCACATTTGCACGTAATCCCCAAGACCACCTGTCTCTGCATGTGTTTTAGAGGAAGGACACACAGAGGAGACATTCTCATGGGGAAGTGGTTTTGTCTTATTACTAATTGGCAGCGACAAACTCTCTGGACACTTTTAGTTCCGCAGATGACGAGACGGGCGAATATCCTGACACATCAGATTTGAAAAATGGGCAGTGTTTAATCTGGGTGATTCAAAGGTTACATAAGCTCATTGTCAGTCGACTGGCCCGGTCTTCAAGAGTTTGCAGGCGAAACGAAAGTTAAGAGAATCAGAAGGGACGAGAGATGGAGTTGGAGGAATTGACCCCAAAGACGGACGGCGGTAAAGAAGAGGATGGAGCTAAAGAGCCTGTGCTGGAGGTCCAAAAAAGTGACGGTACAGATCATTTCATTTCTTAAGTTGATACTGAATACAATGTTATTTTTGTGAAACTGAAAATAAAACATGCACCTCTTCTTTCTATGTTACTTTAAACTAACACAAGTGTGCTGTATGTGCATGTATTTGATTTTGTTTTCAGTCTGAGAATGCACTGGATATATGAGAGCGAACTCCAGATGTTCTACGCGTCATGTTGAAATGTGTCTGTCTTTATTTTTGTCTTAACTTTAGAGGAAACACAACCAGACCATTACTCTAAACTAGGTAGTCCAACCGAGGACGTCTACACAGATGCTTCTTCAGCCAAAGCAAAAGCAGGTAAACTATTATCTGATACTCTATGTGTGTGTGTGTCGTCTACTGCAGGTATTTGTGTGTGTGTGTGTGTGTGTCTGAATGTTAATGACAGGCTTCAAACGTGGAGGTGGCTCACTAAGAGCACCAGTGCCGACTCTGTTGTTGTTTGGATAAAAATGCAAGAACGGTGGCTGCACTAGTACACTTAATTACAACTTGAAGTTAAATAAAATTGAAATAGATTCATATATAGATAGAAAGACAATTTAATCACATAGTGGATGAAGAAAAAGGAAGCAGAAGCAAAACTGTAATATTTCATCAGATGAATCTGCGGTTTCTGTTTAAATATATATACATATTATTACTGTATAGTTTGTGCCTAAACACAAATTTGTTGTAGAAAAACAATTTAATGTAATAAATAAACCTCAATTACTGTTTTAATATTTAGGGAAAAAGTAGTGATATGCTTTTTTTTTTTTTTTACTTATTACAACAATTATAATAATTCTGTTTTAAATAATGTGCCTTATTTAAAACAGAATTATCTGTTTGACGTCCCACATTAGTCACATATTTATAGACCAATGTTTTAAATCTGCACAACTGATGATGCAGCAGTTTTGATTAATTTAGGTGACAAAAAGCAAAACATGTACCTCATGGTTCTTTTCCTTTTTTGATACAAACATGTAAACTCCTTTTTTATTCGTTTATAAAACAGTAAAAACAAAACAAAACCGGTGTGTATTTTTGTCTGAACTTTAGAGGAAGCAGAGAAACGACACAGTCCGGCCGAGGACGTCTACGCAGAAGCTCATTTTGGTGATTCTTCAGGTAAAACAAAAGCACTCACGCTATGATATAGTGTGTCGTCTACTGTACGGATGAATGCTGTTAGAAAAACAACAGGATGTTCTTGATACTGAAGGTTCTAGATTTAAGATTTTTACAGAGTGTAGATCTGCATATTGTTTTTCCACTGTATAACTGCTTTGTCATACACACAATTTAAATTTGACGTAAAAAAAATAGTAAGAGGATGTGTTATTGATCATATTATAAATGTGTTATAAGAAAACTTCCTGTTTCTTAAAAACACAAAAATGCAGACGCAAAGACTTAACAACTACTACTATTTATACTACTATTATTACTATTATTACTATCGCTAATAATAAAAGTACATATCTATTCCCCAGTGAAACATGTTACTGAACAATATGCCTTCAACTGTAAAAGTTACTATTAAAGGTGCATTATGTAATAAAACTTAAAGCTAAATCTGAATCTAAACTGGCCATAAAATCCTCCTAATATGTCACAGAGACTCAGGAATAATGTTCATATAACAAACTGAACTCACCAACAACAACAGTACAGACAAAATATTTGCATTAAAAAAACATTTTGCAGACTGCAAATCATGTTTATGTTTTGAAATCATGTTTTGGCATGTGGCGCCACCTACCGCCATCTACCAATCATTGCAGTCAGTAGAGTCTCAGCTGCTGAGCTACCACGGGTTGCCAGTTATGTCAGAAAACGAAACCTAAAAGACCTCGGTATTTTGAATTTGAATGTAGTAACCGTTTTTGGCCACATTCTTACATATGGCATCTTTAAATCTAGTCGTTCATTAGAGCTTATGACATTAAAACTACAGCAAAACAAACTTTTATTTCTCACGTTGTCTCCTCACTGTTTTAAGGCATTATTGCTTCAAAAAAATCCTGCACTTAAATCACTCATCAGTCGACAAATGACCATCAGTGATAGTCTTACGTTTCGTCTTGAACTAAAACACTGAGTGTCTGCGATGATCTGCTCTGAAATGACCTCCAACAAGAAACAAGTGTTGTTTTGGAGAACAGTGTCTGCAGACTGACGTGCGTGCACCACTTTATTTACAAAAGCTCATTTATAAAGAGAGTTAAAGAGAGCGAGAGAGAGAGAGTTGAAGGACAGGCTTAGCACTGTTCTACATAATGAATTTGGAAGTATCAGTGAAGGTCACGTTGCTATGGTGACCAGGGGAAGTGGGGGGAGTCTTAAAAGTGCACTGCTGCAGGCAGACCAGACTGAGACGGGGTAAACAAGCTTTCTGCGAGAATCCCAGGACCTTTTTTTTCTCCGCGATGTACATTAAATTTTGTCGCAATTATGAAGAGGATAAAAAAGACGAAGCCAAGGAAAACTTGTCATCCCAGTTAACGGTTAAACTGGAGGACGAGCAGAAAGGTACGCCACAGCTGCTTTTTTGCCAAATCCTGATGTTTTGATATCGAAGTATTTCGCTCTCATGATTCATATTGTCTTTCTCAGGCAAACAGACAGACATTTTTTCCAGACTGGGAAATGTCCGTCTGTACCGTGTCGGCTGCTTAGTCCTCACAGTGCTCTGCCTCGTCCTGCTGCTGGTCGTCATTGTCCTCAGCATGAAACGTAAGTCCCTGCAGCCATTGATTTGAATTCATGCCAGTGCTTCAACTGCAAAATAAAACGCTGCTGATTGTAAAACTGAAGTAGAGCCCTCAGAGAGTGCTGCTTCGTCGGGGTTCATCACGTTGCTTTTTTATTTGCACTGCATTTCCCCCCCGACAGCAGACAAAAACACAAGCACAAGGTGTGGCCGACCGTGTTACTGCAGCCTGAAGACATTTGTTCTCTTCTTTCCCTTCTCAACTCCTCCCACTGTGCTCTGACTTCTAGTCCAAAGTGGATCGGCTGTGTGCCCAGAGAGAGAGAGAGGAGGAAGCAGCACAAACAAAACTCTTCATTTGCTCCAAACTGCTGCCAGGAGTTACATCAGGCTCAGCATTCAAACACGTCACGAGTGCGATGCCAGGAGGAAAATTACAGTGCAGATAAAGACTTAAGAAAAACAAACAAACAAACAATAAATGATGCTGATTAGCGGTGTTTGTTTTGAGGCAGAAAGCATCTGTGGGCGGTGATGCTGCTGCTGCTGCTGGCTGTTTTCTAGCGTAGACAAAATGGATGGAAGGCGGAAGTGGGCGACGATGTAAAATAACAAATGTGACCTGAATATTAGAGAAGAAATGTGGGCATTTGCTAACAGAGATGTTGTGCTTTTGGCAATGTGGACTTTTGTCATGTGGCCCAGATCTGGTGAACAGGAGCAGACCACCCAAGTACCCTCAGTTTGTGGGCCATGATGAAAGTGTCACGTGGGGGACGTGTGGGCCAGAACTGGGCTTGTTCACATTGCTTATTGCTTTATTTGCTGTATTTCTTATCGATCAGTGTTGTGTTGCTGCAGCCTGAAGACATTGTTTTTCTCTCCTCCTCCTCCTCTGACTGTGCTCTTTACTTTCCAGTCCAAACCGTGTGCTCAGAGGGAGAGGAGGCCGACGGCCAAGCTTCAACCTGCAGCTATGAACGATGCCAGGCTCGCTTCGGTAATGGAGGTAGGTGCTATGGCAGGAGGAAACGTACAGTGCGGATAAAATAATGTGAAGAAAAAACAATCAATGCAGACTCAAACATTGTTTCGCATGGTCATTCATGTCCTTGATCTTTGAGGAACACGAGTGGTGATGCGGTACATTTATCATACATGTAGAAAGAAAACACGGGAAATAATTCAAATCAGAGCAAAACCACGAAGAAAGCCAGAGGTAACGTAAAGCTTTTAATCTGCTTTGGTAAACGAATCTCTCTCTTTTAGCAGGTGGCGGCTGCAACCATTGTCCTCCTTCATGGCTGGCTGTTGAGAAGACGTGTTTTTACCTGTCAACCCACAGACTGAGCTGGGAGGAGAGCCAGAGCTATTGCTCTGTAAGAGGAGGAACTTTGGCTGTCATCAACAGCCAGAAACTTCAGGTGAAGCTTAAAACTACAGCCATCCCTGATGGTGACACATATGATAGAATTCTCTCAGTGTATTTGTGTCAATGTTGTGATCTGTCTTGTGTAGGTTTTACTGTCTGAGCGCGGGAACCTGAAGTACTGGATCGGGCTCACACGCAAAGGAAACAAATGGAGCTGGGTCGACAACAATTCAGTGCGAAAGAGGTGATTGGTTCCTCCTTGTTCCCATATATCGATCTGTCTGTGTGGTGTGACACAGAGGAAGTTTGTTCAGTACCACAACAGTGATGAAGTTTGACATCCAGCCTTATGCAAGACAGACAGCAAACAAATCACAGGCATAATACAGTACCCATGCAAACATCCAGAGGTGGAAGAAGTACTAAAATATTGTACTCAAGTAAAAGTACCAATGCTTTGATGAAATATTACTCAAGCAGAAGTAAAAAGTAGTTCATTTGAAATGTACTTTAAGTAAAAGTTACTTAGTTACTTTGCGTGGGGTGTGAGGGTAGTAGAAATATGACAAGGGCTCAGAAATCCAAAACTATTCTGGAGCTCACACAGGATATTACGTCACTTTTGTTGCCCTCTATGTTCACGCGTCAGTGCTGGTGCTAATCACATCATCATTGTCTGGTTCTGGTGTATATTTTCCCCCTGTAGGTTTTCATTGTGCTGAATTTTTATTTTTACTCAGTAACAGATAGGATTTAATTTATTTAAGTACAATACTTGAGTCAATACGTACTCAAGTAAAATAAAAAAATCCTGATTTTAAATTGTACAAAATACACAAAAAAAGTATTGGTAACGCTTTCTTTTACAGTCCCCTAATTACCTGGTATTTAGCTGGTAAATTCATGGTAACACTAAAGTGTTGCTAGGTAATTACCAAGGGTAATAAGATAAGTAAATACAGTGAAACCGTTGCCAAAATACTGGGTAATGCACGGTAATGTACTCGGTAAGTAAAGTAAAACTGTACTGTAAAAGAAAGCCAAGCTTGTTTCCATGTAATTACACACATTTTTAGGGTTAGGTTTGTTAGATTACCCCTTGGGTAAATAGGTAGTAATTAGGGGACTGTAGGTACCTGCTTATTACCAGTTTATAACCCAATAATACACTTACATTTACCATAGTTTTGCCATAGTTAAGCTGTACATACCTTCTTATTAACAGCAGTAATAACACGCTATAATTAACTATATAGTTACCAGGTAAATGCCCAGTATTTTGGCAACAGTTTCACTGTATTTACTTTCTTATTACCATTGGTAATTACCTAGTAACACTTTGGTGTTACCATGAATTTACCAGGTAAATACCTGGTAATTAGGGGACTGTAAAAGAAAGCGTTACCAAAGTATTAAATACAGTAACTTGAGTAAATGTATTTCGTTACTTTCCACCTCTGCTAACATCAACCATTCACAACACACAGTAAACAGTTCATATTGCAGTATAGGTGGCTACGTGTAGAGCAAACAAAGCAGAGTAGAGTCTGATGAGTGTGTGAATGTGTGTGACGTTGTGGGCTCTGAAAACCCTGGTGAAAGAAGCTGTTGCAGAACCTTGTATTAATGTTAGAGATTGCTTGAGTATGCTCAGGTGTATCCACTGTGCGAAATACAGGGGGGTCTGCGGGGGTTAGACCCCCCTGATTAACATTCAAGACCCCCTGAAAGCCTCAAATGCAAAATTTGAGGGGGGTCTAAACATGTTACAGTGTAATTGGAAAGCATGTTTTTTTACGAAAGATTTTTGTAATTTCAGTTTTACATATATGATCTACGTACATGATACACTTTGCATTCTTTCTTATCCTTTTTAACCAGACAAAATGTCAATTATTTTATTTCTAATTGTGTATTTTTAATGTTTTAATGCATTGCTTTTCCAAATGGCGCTGTGGAAAAGGCCCACACACAAGCCCACATCTGACAGGGAAGATAGCCAATACTGCAGGGTGGCACCTGGGGGTGGTGGTGAAACAGTATTGCGTAACAAATGGGAGATGGGGACCCCCCCGATTATTAACGGGTATTTCGCACACTGGGTGTAACTATTTTTCAATATTGTGTAGTAATCATTATTACTTATCTTTTGCAGCTACTGGGAAAACAATGTGTCGCCAGAGGGTTGTGGCATCCTGAACAGTCAAGGCCCAGCTGAGAAGAACTGGCAGAGTCATCCCTGCGACGATTACACCTACTTCATCTGTCAGCGGATCATGTGATAGCTCTGCCTTTTCTTTAACAGAAACACGAGCGAACCAATTCTCTCTCCACGACGCCGCAATAGCACATCAAATCATTTATCTTTCCACTTCACACTTCGATCAATAGTTTTCAGCAAATATTCAGTATATTTTGAAGCTTTTTTTTAGAGTATAGATGTTTGAATGTAAAAACTGTTGAGCCGTTTATACAAATATTCGTATTATTTGCATCTCTGTGTAGCATCATCTGTCCTCTGATCAGGGTTTGTCATCCTTACTGTATGATTCTTTATTCTGCTGTATGCCTTCAAAAAAAAAAAAAAAAAATAGAGGCCAGTAACTTTTTTTTTTTTTTTTAACATTTTATTTCATATAAAATTGTCATCATTTCCCATGTACACTGAATGACTACATTTGACTTTCTTTTAGCTTAGTATATACAGTATTGCTGCTACATACACGCGTGTGTATATCGCTATAAAAATAACACAAAATACCTCTTTTCTATAGCATAATACTGCAGGAATAATTGCACTATAAAGAGAAACTTCTTGCAAGTTAATTCACTGAAATTCACCACCACTTCAAAGCCCAAGTCTGTATTTTGTTTTCAGAATCACGTTTTTTTTTTTTTGTTTTTTTTTAAGTGTTATTTGTTAAAATCCTCCAGACGTCCAGGTAGCCCCCAGAACAAAAGTAAAATGCGACGCTGCGCAATCTTCTGTTTGTCCTCTCTACGCTGACATTCATCATAGTGCAGGTTTAAATCTTAATTAAAACCATAACCCTTTAATTCAAACTCTGTTAGAAAACAAATCTACTTCTCACTTGATTCACACTGTCACTAAACAGAGTTAATGGTTTCAATTGCTAGTTTCAAGTCTTGTTCAATATAACCTGGCTGTAAATAGATAATAAAGTACGACGCCTGAGTGGACATCAGTGATATTGAACCTGGTTACAGGTGATGCCTTTTGATGTGCTGGTAACACAATAACACACACAGGTAAGTGAATCTATTGATTAATTACAAACAAAGTCATTTTTAAAGTATTACGAGTGCTACTGGACTGAACTTTAGGGCGTGTTGTAGAGGATTGTAACAAATAGGATAAATACGAGTTTTAAAAACAATTTACCTCCTTTAGCTACTCTGTACTTTCTTTGTGTTCAGAGATGTGAGAAGATGACGGAGAGCCTCAGAAAACGCACTCCAGGCTCAGGCATTAAACAATTTTTATGTCCTGGTCGTCCTCCAGCTCCTCCTGCTCCATCTCCAAACCTAAGGCACTGTGACGAATCATCTGCCAGCCCGTCAGAGACTTCCTGTTGTTGTATCCACCTCTGAGTTTAGGTCTGAGCTTTGGGGTTTCAGAGTGTGACCCCTTTATTGTGTCAGTCTTCTCCAAACCTTCCTTTTCGTCCTCCTTGGAGAAGGCTTTGATGTAACGTCGCATCTTTTGCAGCATGGAGTCGTTGCGGTCCTCGACCCTGAAAAAGAGAAAAGTGTAAACCAGTAACAGAGGCACTTTCACTGAGAACTACCTGGAGGTGAAGACTGATTTAACTTTCCGTGAACCCTCAGTATTCACACCATGCATGAAGGAATAAACCAGGGCTATTCAACTAAAATTTCCGGGGGGGGCCAGTTTTTCAGAAGTCTATCCAGCTAGTGGGCCGGTCAACCCCTGTACTACTATTTTGTGTTGCATGTACAGTAAATGGATACAAATAGATACAAAATGTTACAAATTATTTAGCGTTTATTTATTGAAATGGCTGCTAGTTTTGTGCTAAAAAGGTAAGTAACAAAACCACCAACATTCAGGTACAATACAATTTGCGTATACTAGTGCAAAAAGGTCACACAGTACCACCAACATTTGGATAAGGCTCTTACTAAATTATAGGTAATATATAAACAATATTAAGGTGCAATGGCCACAAGAGGCTATTTTTGTACCAATAATATTCAGGTACAACTTCTACAGTTGACTCTTGTGCAAAAAATAAAAGTTACACTATACCAACAAGACACAGATACCGCTGCAGTTGGCTCATAGTGCAAAATATTCTGGTACATACATAGACTGCCTACAATTACAGCTGTACTAGTATTTGCCAAAAAGGGACGCAAAGTATCACAAAGTGTATGAAATAGGTGATAGCTACGGTTTTATTGGCTTTTTAATAACACATTTATTATTTATGTGTTAATGGGCCGCGGGCCGGTCCAAATTGCTTGAAGGGCCTGATCTGGCCCCCGGGCCTTAGGTTGAATAGCCTTGGAATAAAGGAACATTTTGGTTTGAGTAAAATATTGCAATTCAATACTAGTGAATCACAGTGAGAGAGAGAGAATTGTCACCCAAGTACTGTTGTGTCGGCGTCCCCGAGTGTTTGTGTCTCTCTGGTGTTCTCTCTCTCTCTCTTTGTGCACACAGGTATAGGCTCATCAAGCTCATGGCCCTCAGGTGTGTGCAGTCTCCAAGGAGGCGGAGCTGTGCCTTTAAAGCCCTGCAGTTCAGCCCTGCTCTCTCTCTCTCTCACCATTTACAGCGTGGCACTCTGCAGCTCTTATCTTTTTGTCTTAAGCCCAATTTATACTTCTGCGTAAAGTGCTCTGCGTAGGTTACGCAGAGTCCTCTGCGTCGACGCAGAGCCTGTCGTAGAGTCTCTGCGTCGTCTCCGGCTGCACGAAATATTTTTTAAGTGTCCGTCACTCCGTCAAGGGACAACGGAGACGGCAAGAGCTGCGATTGGTCCTCAGGACAGGCCGAGCTAACGCTGCTCTGTGCCGGCTCACAGTGAGCACCGAGCGTCCACAGAGCCGCGGAGCTGATCACCGCCGACAACGTCGCTGCCGAACTATAAATACGTCATATCTTAACACACACAGCACATGTTTAGACTCTAAATGGCTAATTTCACACCTCAAATTATCTTAAAACTGCATTCCGTCACACAGAAAAGTGAGAAACGGCCACTGTTTCAACAACAACAGTCTTTCTCTCTCGGACGCCATTGATCGATGTAGCCAAAAGCACAACCTTGCGCAACGACCCCTGCTGATCGGGCGGGAAATTGCAGCGCGTTTCCGTCCACGACGCAGAAGTATGAAGGCTTGAGGGGTCTCCGTGGTGACGCAGTCGGAGAAGTATAATGTGGCCTTTAGTTTCGCATACAACACACACCCATGCACCCACACTTACAGCTGATTCCACTGATTACAGACATAGGATATATTTTGTTGAAGATTATTGTTTGTGGTTAAAATAAATATTAATTAACCGCATCTCTCTTGAACATGATTGTTTTTTTTGTCAAGTCATCTGAGCCAGTCTCGACACTGTGCTCTAATCAAATATATATCATGCCAGCCCCAATGGAGAATGGAGAAGTTAACTGCTTGTCTCTGCACATGATATCACCACATTGTTATGTGTTGTGTTTCCTCTTACCTCAGATACCAGCGCTCCTTCAGGCCGTAGTCCAACCCACACACCCCGAGCCGAGGCCACAGCCAACGCGGCAGCCTCCTCTCCAGCATCAAAGTGGTGGCGACGACCTGCACGTCATCATTATAACTCTTATTATGGCACAGGGCAGACTTTACAAGGTAATTCTGTGCATTTATACAGTTCGTTAAATGCATTTATTCTTTGTGGTTCTCCACTCTCGTGTGTGTACCTGTGTTCTCCACAGCTCGTCTCTCTCCTGCGCCACCCTCCAGTGTGTGTCGCTCATCATGGCGATGAGCAGGTTTAAGAGCAGGATGTACGAGACCACAGAGAAGGCGCAGTGTATAACGTGAACGATGGGGGGCGTAGCGATGGTGTGCTCCACAGGCAGATCGATGAGGCCCACGCTGAGCTCAAACTGGGAGAAGAGAGTGATGGGGAAGGAGCGATAAGCAGGGATGGCGTCGGGCTCCTGGGTCATGTACACCATCCACAGGGCTGAGGAGAAAAAAATTCACATTTCAACAATTATCACAGAAGCTGTGTGAGGAAAAAAAATCAAAGGTTTGTTTGTTCTTCTCTCCCAGAATATACTCACAGGTGGAAAAACCAATGAGCACAATGACAGTCAGCCACATGAACTTTGTCAGGTCTCCGAATATAATCTAGAGGGAAATAAGACACAGATGATTTTGGTCTGAAAACACAAATAGGAGAAGAAAAAAAAAAACATTCTACTATTCCCACTGTGTTACCTTCTGTATCATGATGACATAAGGGCCAAGCATTTCAAAGCCTCGAGCAAAGAACATGACGTTGCACCAGCCCAGCACCAAACACACTGCCATCACCACGGCTTCTCCCTGCACCTCGCTGGCTCTGAACACACACAGCAGCACCACCAAGCAGGCGTAGCTGATGCTGCTCACAGCAACACAAGGCAGCACAACAACGGTTAGACAACTATCTCACAACTGTATGCTTGGTTTTTCATCCTCGGACGTCTCTGTGCTCACAGGATAACGTGGAAGGGGCCTCCCAGTGCCGTCTGACCAAAGTAGCGCTTTGCTCCCACTCTCAGTATATCAGGGATCTGTCGTGAGAAGGAAGCTGGTAAGTATTTGCACGTACAATATATTGCATATGTGTGAAGATAGAGCATGTTTCATGAATTCACCTCCAGCAACAGGATGGCCACAGCTCCCAGGACGCTGATGACTTCTCCTGCCAGCCGCAGGTTATCTTCATATGTCACATAACTCTCCTGAGACATGAGAGGAGGAAATATAGTTTTTAATTCATATTAAAAGGTGCTTCACATCCTAGCTTTTGTACCTCTAAAATATTTAGAGGTGCATTATGTAATAAATGTAAAGCAACTGGCCATAAAATCCTCCTAATATGTCACAGAGACTCAGGAATAATGTTCATATAACAAACTGAACTCACCAACAACAACAGTACAGACAAAATGTTTGCATTAAATCGTGTTTACGTAGAATTATTACTTTTTCCCCCTCAGAATTCTGATTTTAATCTTAGAATTTCTGACTTTTTTTTCCGTACAATCTGACTTTTTTTTCCTCAGAATTCCAACTTTAATCCTGGAGTTCTGACTTTAATCTTAAATTCTTTCATTTTAGAATTCTGACCTTTTCTTTAATTGTAGAATTCTGACGTTTTTACCCAGAATTCTGACTTGAATTCTTTAATCTTAGAATTCTTACTTTTTTTCCTACAATCTGACTTTTTTTTCTCAGAATTCTGACTTTAATCCTGGAGTTCTGACTTAAATCCCACAATACTGACTTTAATCTTAAATTCTTTAATATTAGAATACTGACTTTAATCTCAGAATTTCCTTAAAGGTGCATTATGTAATAAATCTAAAGCAACTGGCCATAAAATCCTCCTAATATGTCACAGAGACTCAGGAATAATGTTCATATAACAAACTGAACTCACCAACAACAACAGTACAGACAAAATATTTGCATTAAAAACACATTTTGCAGACTGCAAATCATGTTTTGGCATGTGGCGCCACCTACCGCCGTCTACCAATCATTGCAGTCAGTAGAGTCTCAGCTGCCGAGCAACCACGGGTTGCCAGTTAAGTCAGAAAATTAAACCTAAAAGACCTCGGTATTTTGAATTTGAATGTAGTAACGTTTTTTGGCCACATTGTTACATATGGCACCTTTAAGTGATCAGTGATCAGTCTTTATGATAGATTAAATTAAAAAGTAGTGCCATTTAATTTATATATCTGAATAAATCTGAATCTCTAAAGTAACTGGTGCCCCAAATAAAACAGTGAAGCTAAAGTACCATAAAATAAGTAAGATAATTAACAATCCCTAATCCACAAATCCCTAAAAACACTACATTTCAGTATATTTGAGCATTCTTTAAAGTCCTATATATATATGTGTTGTAATCTATTCTGTGTTTACAAAGTAAAACTGTAGAGTTACGAGTAATGTCACACATTGAGTGTTTTCTGGACCCGGATGGTTTTGTCCATGTCTGACTTTGTGTAGTTCTCCGGAGCGTCCTTCAGGGGGCGATACACACAACACAGTGTGAAGATCCCGATGTACAGCAAATACAGACACAGCAGCAGCCTGACACAGAACAAAATAGAGAAAAAAACAGTGTAAAAAAAAGCACAGTAAACGTGTACATTTTATATATAATAATCAATTTATAATCAATGAACTTTACCTGAAGTAATGTTTTCCATACAGGTTCCACTTCAGACTGACCAGCTGTCTCACAGGTGTCACCTCCAGTATCCTTCTTGCCTGGAAAACACAGATAATTGATGCCATTTTGTCAAACGAATTTCTTACAAGACAGATTTTGATTTTCCCCAAATATTGCACATCGGGGGCCCACGGTTAGTGTAGTGGTTAGCTAGAAGACCCAGGTTCCTGGGTTTGAGCCCCGGTTGGAACAAGGGCCTTTCTGCAAGGAGTTTGCATGTTCTCCCCGTGTGTGCGTAGGTTTTCTCCGGGTTCTCCGGCTTCCTCCCACAGTCCAAAAACATGCGATATGGGGATTAGGTGAATTGGTCACTCTAAATTGACCGTAGGTGTGTTTGAGTGAATGGTTGTTTGTCTCTATATGTGGCCCTGTGATGGACTGGCGAGCTATCCATAGTGTACCCCGCCTATCGTCCCATGTCAGCTGAGATAGGCACAGCACCCCACAGCGACCCTCCAGTGGAGGATAAAGCGGTAGATAATGGACGTATTGTACATCTGATAGAGTCTGACACACCTCTCTCTGCTGACTGCCCACAATAAGCTCCATCACTGACATATCGTCGGCCCACGAGTCAATCTCTGTCAGGTCGTACAGGCTCGAGGTCAAAGGGCCCAGACTCCACTGAATGACACGTCTTTTATTGACCAGGTGCTGGAATGCCTGAGAGAGACAGAAGGAATCACAGCAGTGAGGATAGAACGGCGACATTAATCTGCTTCACCCTCCCCACGCTTGCTTTTCACCCACTGAGCCCTCGCGCGCTTCTCTCACCACAACGTTTCCCTCTTTGGCCGCCAGTTTAAAAGGTGTGAGGCCTCGGTAGTTGGACACCATGTCGAGTGGCACCGGCTGGTCCAACTCCAAATCGTGTGCCATGATCAGGTCAATAGCTTGGCACGCGATCATCTTGTTAGGCTGCAGAACCAGAATGTGAATCACTGTGTTGCCTAAGGAGAAGAAAGTGAGGAGGGAAAAAAAAAATCAGTATTTAAAGCAGTTACACAAATATGAGATGAATTTTTGTGTTTTGGCTTCTCCTTCTCCAGGGGTTTTAATAACCCTCCCATTTATCCAGACTTGGGACAAGGAGTGCACTGGACGTGACCCCCTGTGGTTGGGGTCAGTTTAAAGTGTCCTATTAACAATGAACAAATGGAGATTGGGCACCGTGCTCAGTCCTTGACCTGACAGCAAACCCCAGTTCCTCTTCCACAACCGGCTGCCCTCATATCAAATGAAACACTACAGCATTTATTCCATCTTTAGCTATTTATTTTTGTATTTTATACCTCGGTAATCCTGCACCCTGGTGCTGGCCCCTGCTTCGATGACCATGGAGATGATGTCCTCATTCCCAGCACATGCAGCAAAAGACAGGATGTGTTCACCTGATGACCAAATATGTATGTATATATATATTTAAAAAATCAGACAAACATAGATTGAATTGAATAGATTTATTCGATACGTTAATATTGAGAGCTTCACAGCAATTTTCAGGTGTAATTTATCACGGTTAGCTCACTAGCTAATTTATTAACTGCAAATGCCCGTCTCTAGAAAAACAAAATGTAAACCATAATCACGAACACAAACTTAAAACAATCACATACAACAAAGTAATTTTTTAAATCTATGCTTTGGTTTTATACGACTAACTTACACATTGTTTTTCTAAAGAGCAGCTGTGCGATCGTTGGCTCGACCCACTCGACCACCGACACACTCGCCACGACGCTCGCTTCAGGCTCACCAATGCTAAACTTACCATAGTATATGAGTCCTCCGATCCTCTTCCTGAAGTACAAGCCGGTGACTCGCGGGGTGACCACATCACCACCTCGGCTAATGAGATGATGGACCAGATTTGTGTTCTGATTCACCACAGCGATGTGGAGAGGAGTGACACCTGAGGGGAGAGAGCGCAGACGCCGTATGTGAGCGAAGATAACACTCAACCAAGTGTGTCTTTAGCAAAATTAAAATAACTCTGTAGTCCCCTTTCAAAGATACCCATGTACAGGTTTATTAGGTTGCTTTAAAGAATAGACCTTTTATACGTGCTTAAGGAAAGAAAAGGCAACAGTCTCGTGTCAACATTTCTCTACAGTAGCCAGAACAGACGCAGGTTTTTTTTGCATTTTCAAGCAGATGCTTATCATGCAGACAAGGAAGAAATGATTTAACCACATAACTCTGGAGCATAAACCAATGAAGAAGAAGAGCGTGATGAGCGTAAGAGTGAAATAATATAGAGTGTTTACATCCTTTCTGTTAAACAGAGGCCACAGTAGTTCCCTAACATGCTTAAGGCTGGGGTCAGTAGTAATTATTACACACTGGACTTTTAAATAGCTCTAGACAGTTGTCACTGACCAGAAGTGTTTGCTCTGTGACTTGGGTCTGTGTTTGGACAGAGTCTGAAAGCTAATTTTACCAGTATCTCACAGCAATTTTTCTCCAAACAAAAGCCAGAATCCCACTTTCTGTTGTTGAGGTCAATCCATTCACCGTATTTGCTGCTTCTTAAACAACCTTTTCTGGCGTAAACACTGATCTTATTGGGGGCCAAATCCTGGTTAGGTTAAGGTTACGGTTAGGCATTAACTGGTTATTCCAAATATTATGTCCAAATGGATGGAAGTCAAAGAGGTGTGGTGGAGAGAGAGAGAGAGAGAGTTTCTATGCCAACCTTGGAAAAGTTCAGAGGTCATGGGCTCATTGATGAGTTCAGGAGCTCCGTTCATCAGAGCCACAGCAGCCTCCATGTTGTCGTTCATCACGGCGACGTGAAGCGCCGTCTCCCCGAGAGCGCCTGAATGAGAGGAGGGTTAGGGTTAGCTAACATGACAGAAGAACAGAACGATGCTGAGCGTCACTCTTTCAGTCTCACCTCTCTCAAAGATGTTAGTGGCCGAAAAGCTCAGCAGCTTCGCGATGCAGCCCGCGCTGTTCTTTTTAGCCGCGTAAAAGAGGGGAATGTCGTTTATGCTGAGGGGGAGAAGGAAAAGAAACGTCACACACCCGCATGTCCGACACCACACTTTGACATAAATCTGCTTTATCCTCAGAAAGCGGCGTCTCGGACGAGACTCTTACTTTTTGGTGTGGAGCAGAAAGGTCTCATCCAACATCTCGTTCCATCCTTTCTTGTTCTGAAGGCGAAACCTCAACTGACTCCACCAGTGGTTGAGCTCGCTCGGAGCGGATCTGGCCAGAGTCGGAGACATTGACCCCCTGATGATTTACTGCAAGAAAAGAAAAAGGTAGAGGAGCATTAATTATAGTGGAAAGACATAATGAGAATTTCTTAATATAAAGAAAGACATAATGAGAATTTTGGTATTTTGGTATATTATTCACTTTCTATGTAAATTCGCATAAAACAATGAATAGAAAAAAAAGGAATTCCCTCAGTCTTACCCTTAAACAGTAAACGTGCTGCTGCTCAAATTCTCCGTCATAACACTGTCCACAGAGGAAGCAACACCTGTAAAACGCACCTGAGGAGAAGTGAAATCCCTTCGACGCGACCATTATATATAACCCAGCCACGAGGGAGGAGACACGGAGGGGCTGAGAATGACTGGGCGGAGAGGGAGGACGAGTGAACAGCACACAGGTAAAGACAGCGAGAGTGAGGCAGTAATGAGCAGCTAGACTTTTAACCGCACATGAGGAATCCCGCAGGGAAAGTTGTGCTTCGAGGTTCAACTTACGTTGCTCAACAAGGAAGTCCCTCATCATGCTGATGTGAAGTTCTCAGCGTGATTTTGTCACCTTTAAACTGAAGTGTCAATGGTCCAGTCCCTAATTCCAGAATGTCTCTGTTATCACCAGGCCTGGCTGCATTCCTCCACCTGCTTTCACCTAAACCTGCATGGCCACTATGAGGATTTTTTGCAACTACATGACAGTCAGCACATAGCCGTCCACGAACCGTTCAGGTAAACCTGTTTTGGAGATTGCAAGCACGTATGTCTGAATACTGCTCTGTGATTTTAAACCACATGACCCTGCACAAACCTCTCTTCTTTTACTGCTTTACACGTCAACATTCTCCAAGAATCTGAATCTGAATCTGGGATTGTTTGTTTGGAGATGATGTCAGATTCTTGCCAACATGTTGCATCTTGCACGCACGTGAAAACTGCTTCCATTCACAATGATTTAACTTGTTGAGCACCGTTGATGTGTCAACAGGAACGCTCACAAACACGGTAATTGCCACATTACAGAGACTTTAACGATCATTCGGTGGTTGGCGACGTCATGTCCGATGAGGTCGTCCCACTTTCCTCCGGAGGATGGAAAGCGACGCTAAAGGTAAATTTTGTTTTATTAATTTATCTTTTTCCATGTGGGAAGAGGTTGAAGATGCTTACACGCCTTTGTTTTCCACCTGGTAAAACTATTTGTAAACTGCTGATTCAGTCGCCTTTTAAAATATTTGTGCTCATCCTCGTTGTAGCGTACAGGTATTTTGCTGCACCATTTTTAGACCATGACTAACTGGCCGGTCAACCGCAGGATAAACAGGGTTTAGGAAGACTCTATAGGAGGCCCTGGTCATGGTTGCAGATGTGGCAGTCATTTAGTATTGTGGAGATAATAGTTGTTTACCAGACTGACTGCACCATCTTTAAGTAGTGTCTTACAGACCAGTGGTTTCCAGCCTGTTAATGTCTTTATAAAGGAACAATAACACCGTAAAAACAAAATGTTGTGGTCTGCGAGTCCAGTGTTTCTGAACATATGTACCTGCATCTCTTTCACAACACTCTGCTAATAGATGTCAGGACACAACGGCAAACAATTATTACATTAATGACACATGAGGACACATGCTCTTGTTCAGGGTGACTCCACACAACAGAACCCAGTGATCATCATGAGAACAAAAGCATTAGGTTCAGGAGGAAACAACACTGGCCATCTTTTGTTTTTAACAAGCTGCTTCATTTCATAAGACATTTTTTATTCAATTGTTTTCCTTATGTCAGTTTTTTAATAGGTCCAAAATTTGACAAAAACGTCATACTATACTATGTAGTACGTCCTACTATACTATGTCGTCTATAATGTGACCATTTTTGGAAGAAAAAAAATTGGTCCAAAATTTGACAAAAAGGACAAACTATACTATGTCGTCCAAAATCTGAACATTTTTTTGAAAAACGTTTTTTTGGTCCAAAACATGACAAAAACGTATTACTATACTATGTAGTACGTCCTACTATACTATGTCGTCTATAATGTGACAATTTTTGGAAGAAAAAAAATTGGTCCAAAATTTGACAAAACGACATACTATATACTATGTCGTCCAAAATCTGAACATTTTTTTGAAAAACGTTTTTTTGGTCCAAAACATGAGAACAACGTAGTACTATACTATGTAGTACGTTATACTATACTATGTCGTCCATAATGTGACCATTTTTGGAAGAAAAAAAATTGGTCCAAAATTTGACAAAAACGACATACTATACTATGTCGTCCAAAATCTGAAATTTTTTTGAAAACGTTTTTTTGGTCCAAAATTTGACAAAAACGACATACTATACTATGTCGTCCAAAATCTGAACATTTTTTTGAAAAACGTTTTTTTGGTCCAAAACATGACAAAAACGTAGTACTATACTATGTAGTACGTCCTACTTTACTATGTCGTCTATAATGTGACCATATTTGGAAGAAAAAAGAATTGGTCCAAAATTTGACCAAAAAGTCATACTATACTATGTAGTACGTCCTAAAATACTGTCGTCCATAATGTGAACATTTTTGGAAGAAAAAAAATTGGTCCAAAATTTGACAAAAAGGACAAACTAAACTATGTCGTCCAAAATCTGATTTTTTATTTGAAAAACGTTTTTTGGGTCCAAAACATGACAAAAACGTATTACTATACTATGTAGTACGTCCTACTATACTATGTCGTCTATAATGTGACCATTTTTGGAAGAAAAAAAATTGGTCCAAAATTTGACAAAAAGGACAAACTATACTATGTCGTCTATAATGTGACAATTTTTGGAAGAAAAAAAATTGGTCCAAAATTTGACAAAAACGACATACTATACTATGTCGTCCAAAATCTGAACATTTTTTTGAAAGCGTTTTTTTTGGTCCAAAACTTGACAAAAACCTCATACGATACTATGTAGTACGTCCTACTATACTGTCGTCCATAATGTGACCATTTTTGGAAGAAAAAAAATTGGTCCAAAATTTGACAAAAACGACATACTATACTATGTCGTCCAAAATCTGAACATTCTTAAAAAAAACTTTTTTTGGTCCAAAACAGGACAAAAGAGTAGTACTATACTATGTAGTACGTCCTACTATACTATGTCGTCCATAATGTGACCATTTTTGGAAGAAAAAAAATTGGTCCAAAATTTGACAAAAACGACATACTATACTATGTCGTCCAAAATCTGAATTTTTTTTTGAAAAACGTTTTTTTGGTCCAAAACATGACAAAAACGTAGTACTATACTATGTAGTACGTCCTACTATACTATGTCTTCCAAAATGTGACCGTATTTGGAAGAAAAAAAATTGGTCCAAAATTTGACAAAAACGACATACTATACTATGTCGTCCAAAATCTGAACATTTTTTTGAAAAACGTTTTTTTGGTCCAAAACATGACAAAAACGTAGTACTATACTATGTAGTACGTCCTACTTTACTATGTCGTCTATAATGTGACCATATTTGGAAGAAAAAAGAATTGGTCCAAAATTTGACCAAAAAGTCATACTATACTATGTAGTACGTCCTAAAATACTGTCGTCCATAATGTGACCATTTTTGGAAGAAAAAAAATTGGTCCAAAATTTGACAAAAAGGACAAACTATACTATGTCGTCCAAAATCTGAAATTTTTTTTGAAAAACGTTTTTTTGGTCCAAAACATGACAAAAACGTATTACTATACTATGTAGTACGTCCTACTATACTATGTCGTCTATAATGTGACCATTTTTGGAAGAAAAAAAATTGGTCCAAAATTTGACAAAAACGACATACTATACTATGTCGTCCAAAATCTGAACATTTTTTTGAAAGCGTTTTTTTTGGTCCAAAACTTGACAAAAACCTCATACGATACTATGTAGTACGTCCTACTATACTGTCGTCCATAATGTGACCATTTTTGGAAGAAAAAAAATTGGTCCAAAATTTGACAAAAACGACATACTATACTATGTCGTCCAAAATCTGAACATTCTTAAAAAAAACTTTTTTTGGTCCAAAACAGGACAAAAGAGTAGTACTATACTATGTAGTACGTCCTACTATACTATGTCGTCCATAATGTGACCATTTTTGGAAGAAAAAAAATTGGTCCAAAATTTGACAAAAACGACATACTATACTATGTCGTCCAAAATCTGAATTTTTTTTTGAAAAACGTTTTTTTGGTCCAAAACATGACAAAAACGTAGTACTATACTATGTAGTACGTCCTACTATACTATGTCTTCCAAAATGTGACCGTATTTGGAAGAAAAAAAATTGGTCCAAAATTTGACAAAAACGACATACTATACTATGTCGTCCAAAATCTGAACATTTTTTTGAAAAACGTTTTTTGGTCCAAAACATGACAAAAACGTAGTACTATACTATGTAGTACGTCCTACTATACTATGTCGTCCATAATGTGACCATTTTTGGAAGAAAAAAAATTGGTCCAAAATTTGACAAAAACGACATACTATACTATGTCGTCCAAAATCTGAACATTTTTTTGAAAAACGTTTTTTTGGTCCAAAACATGACAAAAACGTAGTACTATACTATGTACTACGTCCTACAATACTATGTCGTCCATAATGTGACCATTTTTGGAAGAAAAAAAATTGGTCCAAAATTTGACAAAAAGGACAAACTATACTATGTCGTCCAAAATCTGAACATTTTTTTTGGAAAACGTTTTTTTGGTCCAAAACATGACAAAAACGTAGTACTATACTATGTAGTACGTCCTACTATACTATGTCGTCCATAATGTGACCATTTTTGGAAGAAAAAAAATTGGTCCAAAATTTGACAAAAAGGACAAACTATACTATGTCGTCCAAAATCTGAAATTTTTTTTGAAAAACGTTTTTTTGGTCCAAAACATGACAAAAACGTATTACTATACTATGTAGTACGTCCTACTATACTATGTCGTCTATAATGTGACCATTTTTGGAAGAAAAAAAATTGGTCCAAAATTTGACAAAAACGACATACTATACTATGTCGTCCAAAATCTGAACATTTTTTTGAAAGCGTTTTTTTTGGTCCAAAACTTGACAAAAACCTCATACGATACTATGTAGTACGTCCTACTATACTGTCGTCCATAATGTGACCATTTTTGGAAGAAAAAAAATTGGTCCAAAATTTGACAAAAACGACATACTATACTATGTCGTCCAAAATCTGAACATTCTTAAAAAAAACTTTTTTTGGTCCAAAACAGGACAAAAGAGTAGTACTATACTATGTAGTACGTCCTACTATACTATGTCGTCCATAATGTGACCATTTTTGGAAGAAAAAAAATTGGTCCAAAATTTGACAAAAACGACATACTATACTATGTCGTCCAAAATCTGAATTTTTTTTTGAAAAACGTTTTTTTGGTCCAAAACATGACAAAAACGTAGTACTATACTATGTAGTACGTCCTACTATACTATGTCTTCCAAAATGTGACCGTATTTGGAAGAAAAAAAATTGGTCCAAAATTTGACAAAAACGACATACTATACTATGTCGTCCAAAATCTGAACATTTTTTTGAAAAACGTTTTTTGGTCCAAAACATGACAAAAACGTAGTACTATACTATGTAGTACGTCCTACAATACTATGTCGTCCATAATGTGACCATTTTTGGAAGAAAAAAAATTGGTCCAAAATTTGACAAAAACGACATACTATACTATGTCGTCCAAAATCTGAACATTTTTTTGAAAAACGTTTTTTTGGTCCAAAACATGACAAAAACGTAGTACTATACTATGTACTACGTCCTACAATACTATGTCGTCCATAATGTGACCATTTTTGGAAGAAAAAAAATTGGTCCAAAATTTGACAAAAAGGACAAACTATACTATGTCGTCCATAATCTGAACATTTTTTTTGAAAAACGTTTTTTTGGTCCAAAACATGACAAAAACGTAGTACTATACTATGTAGTACGTCCTACTATACTATGTCGTCCATAATGTGACCATTTTTGGAAGAAAAAAAATTGGTCCAAAATTTGACAAAAACGACATACTATACTATGTCATCCAAAATCTGAACATTTTTTTGAAAACGTTCTTTTGGTCCAAAACATGACAAAAACGTAGTACTATACTATGTAGTACGTCATACTATACTATGTCTTCCAAAATGTGACCATATTTGGAAGAAAAAAAAAAATTGGTCCAAAATTTGACAAAAACGACATACTATACTATGTTGTCCAAAATCTGAATTCTTTTTTTGAAAAACTTTGTTTTGGTCCAAAACATGACAAAAACGTAGTACTATACTATGTAGTACGTCCTACAATACTATGTCGTCCATAATGTGACCATTTTTGGAAGAAAAAAAATTGGTCCAAAATTTGACAAAAACGACATACTATACTATGTCGTCCAAAATCTGAACATTTTTTTGAAAAACGTTTTTTTTGTCCAAAACATGACAAAAACGTAGTACTATACTATGTAGTACGTCCTACAATACTATGTCGTCCATCATGTGACCATTTTTGGAAGAAAAAAAATTGGTCCAAAATTTGACAAATACGACATACTAAACTATGTCGTCCAAAATCTGGACATTTTTTTGAAAAACGTTTTTTTGGTCAAAAACATGACAAAAACGTAGTACTATACTGTGTAGTACGTCCTACTATACTATGTCGTCCATAATGTGACCATTTTTGGAAGAAAAAAAATTGGTCCAAAATTTGACAAAAACGACATACTATACTAAATCGTCCAAAATCTGAACATTTTTGTTGAAAACGTTTTTTTGGTCCGAAACATGACAAAAACGTAGTACTATACTATGTAGTACGTCCTACAATACTATGTCGTCCATCATGTGACCATTTTTGGAAGAAAAAAAATTGGTCCAAAATTTGACAAATACGACATACTAAACTATGTCGTCCAAAATCTGGAAATTTTTTTGAAAAACGTTTTTTTGGTCAAAAACATGACAAAAACGTAGTACTATACTGTGTAGTACGTCCTACTATACTATGTCGTCCATAATGTGACCATTTTTGGAAGAAAAAAAATTGGTCCAAAATTTGACAAAAACGACATACTATACTAAATCGTCCAAAATCTGAACTTTTTTTGAAAACGTTTTTTTGGTCCAAAACATGACAAAAACGTAGTACTATACTATGTAGTACGTCATACTATACTATGTCTTCCAAAATGTGACCGTATTTGGAAGAAAAAAAATTGGTCCAAAATTTGACAAAAACGACATACTATACTATGTCGTCCAAAATCTGAAAATTTTTTTGAAAAACATTTTTTGGTCCAAAACATGACAAAAACGTAGTACTCCACTATGTAGTACGTCCTACTATACTATGTCGTCCATAATGTGACCATTTTTGGAAGAAAAAAAATTGGTCCAAAATTTGACAAAAACGACATACTATACTATGTCGTCCAAAATCTGAAATTTTTTTTGAAAAACGTTTTTTTGGTCCAAAACATGACAAAAACGTAGTACTATACTATGTAGTACGTCCTACTATACTATGTCGTCCATAATGTGACCATTTTTGGAAGAAAAAAAATTGGTCCAAAATTTGACAAAAACGACATACTATACTATGTCGTCCAAAATCTGAACATTTTTTTGAAAAACGTTTTTTTGGTCCAAAACATGACAAAAACGTAGTACTATACTATGTAGTACGTCCTACTATACTATGTCGTCCATAATGTGACCATATTTGGAAGAAAAAAAAGTGGTCCAAAATTTGACAAAAACGACATACTATACTATGTCGTCCAAAATCTGAACATTTTTTTGAAAACGTTTTTTTGGTCCAAAACATGACAAAAACGTAGTACTATACTATGCAGTACGTCCTACTATACTATGTCTTCCAAAATGTGACCATATTTGGAAGAAAAAAAATTGGTCCAAAATTTGACAAAAACGACATACTATACTATGTCGTCCAAAATCTGAACATTTTTTTGAAAAACGTTTTTTTGGTCCAAAACATGACAAACACGTAGTACTATACTATGTAGTACGTCCTACTATACTATGTCGTCCATAATGTGACCATTTTTGGAAGAAAAAAAATTTGTCCAAAATTTGACAAAAACGACATACTATACTATGTCGTCCAAAATCTGAACATTTTTTTGAAAAACGTTTTTTTGGTCCAAAACATGACAAAAACGTAGTACTATACTATGTAGTACGTCCTACTATACTATGTCGTCCATAATGTGACCATTTTTGGAAGAAAAAAAATTGGTCCAAAATTTGACAAAAACGACAAACTATACTATGTCGTCCAAAATCTGAACATTTTTTTGAAAAACGTTTTTTGGCCCAAAACATGACAAAAACGTAGTACTATACTATGTAGTACGTCCTACAATACTATGTCGTCCATCATGTGACCATTTTTGGAAGAAAAAAAATTGGTCCAAAATTTGACAAATACGACATACTAAACTATGTCGTCCAAAATCTGGACATTTTTTTGAAAAACGTTTTTTTGGTCAAAAACATGACAAAAACGTAGTACTATACTGTGTAGTACGTCCTACTATACTATGTCGTCCATAATGTGACCATTTTTGGAAGAAAAAAAATTGGTCCAAAATTTGACAAAAACGACATACTATACTAAATCGTCCAAAATCTGAACATTTTTTTGAAAACGTTTTTTTGGTCCAAAACATGACAAAAACGTAGTACTATACTATGTAGTACGTCATACTATACTATGTCTTCCAAAATGTGACCGTATTTGGAAGAAAAAAAATTGGTCCAAAATTTGACAAAAACGACATACTATACTATGTCGTCCAAAATCTGAAAATTTTTTTGAAAAACATTTTTTGGTCAAAAACATGACAAAAACGTAGTACTATACTGTGTAGTACGTCCTACTATACTATGTCGTCCATAATGTGACCATTTTTGGAAGAAAAAAAATTGGTCCAAAATTTGACAAAAACGACATACTATACTATGTCGTCCAAAATCTGAACATTTTTTTGAAAACGTTTTTTTGGTCCAAAACATGACAAAAACGTAGTACTATACTATGTAGTACGTCCTACTATACTATGTCGTCCATAATGTGACCATATTTGGAAGAAATAAAATTGGTCCAAAATTTGACCAAAAAGTCATACTATACTACGCCGTCCACAATGTAAGAAATAGACAACACCTCAAATGTCTCACAGTGGCTCAATTGGCAAAACGCTGGCTTTCAAAGCCTAAGGTTGTGGGTTCAATTCCTGGCTTTGTCAAATCTGTGTGACATTAAAAGAAAAAGCCATAATATGCTTTTTTAAACAACATGAAAAGCTTTTACCAAGCAAAGATTTGAACCCACGACCTATACCTGCAAAATTTGACAAAAATGACATACTATACTATGTTTTCCAAAATCTGAATTCTTTTTTTGAAAAACTTTGTTTCGGTCCAAAACATGACAAAAACGTAGTACTATACCATGTAGTACGTCCTACAATACTATGTCGTCCATAATGTGACCATTTTTGGAAGAAAAAAAATTGGTCCAAAATTTGACAAAAACGACATACTATACTATGTCGTCCAAAATCTGAACATTTTTAAAAAAAAACGTTTTTTTGGTCCAAAACATGACAAAAACGTAGTACTATACTATGTAGTACGTCCTACAATACTATGTCGTCCATAATGTGACCATTTTTGGAAGAAAAAAAATTGGTCCAAAATTTGACAAAAACGACATACTATACTATGTCGTCCAAAATCTGAAAATTTTTTTGAAAAACATTTTTTGGTCCAAAACATGACAAAAACGTAGTACTCTACTATGTAGTACGTCCTACTATACTATGTCGTCCATAATGTGACCATTTTTGGAAGAAAAAAAATTGGTCCAAAATTTGACAAAAACAACATACTATACTATGTCGTCCAAAATCTGAACATTTTTTTTGAAAAACGTTTTTTTGGTCAAAAACATGACAAAAACGTAGTACTATACTATGTAGTACGTCCTACTATACTATGTCGTCCATAATGTGACCATTTTTGGAAGAAAAAAAATTGGTCCAAAATTTGACCAAAATGACATAGTATACTATGTCGTCCAAAATCTGAACATTTTTTTGAAAACGTTTTTTTGGTCCAAAACATGACAAAAACGTAGTACTATACTATGTAGTACGTCCTACTATACTATGTCGTCCATAATGTGACCATATTTGGAAGAAATAAAATTGGTCCAAAATTTGACCAAAAAGTCATACTATACTATGTCGTCCAAAATCTGAACATTTTTTTGAAAACGTTTTTTTGGTCCAAAACATGACAAAAACGTAGTACTATACTATGTAGTACGTCCTACTATACTATGTCGTCCATAATGTGACCATATTTGGAAGAAATAAAATTGGTCCAAAATTTGACCAAAAAGTCCTACTATACTACGCCGTCCACAATGTAAGAAATAGACAACACCTCAAATGTCTCACAGTGGCTCAATTGGCAAAACGCTGGCAAAACGCTGGCTTTCAAAGCCTAAGGTTGTGGGTTCAATTCCTGGCTTTGTCAAATCTGTGTGACATTAAAAGAAAAAGCCATAATATGCTTTTATAAACAACATGAAAAGCTTTTACCAAGCAAAGATTTGAACCCACGACCTATACCTGCAAAATTTGACAAAAATGACATACTATACTATGTTTTCCAAAATCTGAATTCTTTTTTTGAAAAACTTTGTTTTGGTCCAAAACATGACAAAAACGTAGTACTATACCATGTAGTACGTCCTACAATACTATGTCGTCCATAATGTGACCATTTTTGGAAGAAAAAAAATTGGTCCAAAATTTGACAAAAACGACATACTATACTATGTCGTCCAAAATCTGAACATTTTTAAAAAAAAACGTTTTTTTGGTCCAAAACATGACAAAAACATAGTACTATAGTATGGAGTACGTCCTACAATACTATGTCGTCCATAATGTGACCATTTTTGGAAGAAAAAAAATTGGTCCAAAATTTGACAAAAACGACATACTATACTATGTCGTCCAAAATCTGAACATTTTTTTGAAAAACGTTTTTTTGGTCCAAAACATGACAAAAACGTAGTACTATACTATGTAGTACGTCCTACTATACTATGTCGTCCAAAATCTGAACATTTTTTTGAAAAACGTTTTTTTGGTCCAAAACATGACAAAAACGTAGTACTATACTATGTAGTACGTCCTACAATACTATGTCGTCCATAATGTGACCATTTTTGGAAGAAAAAAAATTGGTCCAAAATTTGACAAAAACGACATACTATACTATGTCGTCCAAAATCTGAACATTTTTCTGAAAAACGTTTTTTTTGTCCAAAACATGACAAAAACGTAGAACGATACTATGTAGTACCTCATACTATACTATGTCTTCCAAAATGTGACCATATTTGGAAGAAAAAAAATTGGTCCAAAATTTGACAAAAACGACATACTATACTATGTCGTCCAAAATCTGAACATTTTTTTGAAAAACGTTTTTTTGGTCTAAAACATGACAAAAACGTAGTACTATACTATGTAGTACGTCATACTATACTATGTCTTCCAAAATGTGACCGTATTTGGAAGAAAAAAAATTGGTCCAAAATTTGACAAAAACGACATACTATACTATGTCGTCCAAAATCTGAAAATTTTTTTGAAAAACATTTTTTGGTCCAAAACATGACAAAAACGTAGTACTCTACTATGTAGTACGTCCTACTATACTATGTCGTCCATAATGTGACCATTTTTGGAAGAAAAAAAATTGGTCCAAAATTTGACAAAAACGACATACTATACTATGTCGTCCAAAATCTGAACATTTTTTTTGAAAAACGTTTTTTTGGTCCAAAACATGACAAAAACGTAGTACTATACTATGTAGTACGTCCTACTATACTATGTCGTCCATAATGTGACCATTTTTGGAAGAAAAAAAATTGGTCCAAAATTTGACAAAAACGACATACTATTATACTATGTCGTCCAAAATCTGAACATTTTTTTGAAAACATTTTTTGGGTACAAAACATGACAAAAACTTAGTACTATACTATGTAGTACGTCATACTATACTATGTCTTCCAAAATGTGACCATTTTTGGAAGAAAAAAAATTGGTCCTAAATTTGACAAAAACGACATACTATACTATGTCGTCCAAAATCTGAACATTTTTTTGAAAAACGTTTTTTTGGTCCAAAATTTGACAAAAACGACATACTATACTATGTCGTCCAAAATCTGAATTTTTTTTTGAAAAACGTTTTTTGGTCCAAAACATGACAAAAACGTAGTACTATACTATGTAGTACGTCCTACTATACGATGTCGTCCATAATGTGACCATTTTTGGAAGAAAAAAAATTGGTCCAAAATTTGACAAAAACGACATACTATACTATGTCGTCCAAAATCTGAACATTTTTTTGAAAAACGTTTTTTTGGTCCAAAACATGACAAAAATGTAATACTATACTATGTAGTACGTCCTACTATACTATGTCGTCCATAATGTGACCATTTTTGTAAGAAAAAAAATTGGTCCAAAATTTGACAAAAACGACATACTATACTATGTCGTCCAAAATCTGAACATTTTTTTGAAAAACGTTTTTTTGGTCCAAAACATGACAAAAACGTAGTACTATACTATGTAGTACGTCCTACTATACTATGTCGTCCATAATGTGACCATTTTTGGAAGAAAAAAAATTGGTCCAAAATTTGACAAAAACGACATACTATTATACTATGTCGTCCAAAATCTGAACATTTTTTTGAAAACATTTTTTGGGTACAAAACATGACAAAAACTTAGTACTATACTATGTAGTACGTCATACTATACTATGTCTTCCAAAATGTGACCATATTTGGAAGAAAAAAAATTGGTCCAAAATTTGACAAAAACGACATACTATACTATGTCGTCCAAAATCTGAACATTTTTTTGAAAAACGTTTTTTTGGTCTAAAACATGACAAAAACGTAGTACTATACTATGTAGTACGTCCTACTATACTATGTCGTCCATAATGTGACCATTTTTGGAAGAAAAAAAATTGGTCCAAAATTTGACAAAAACGACATACTATACTATGTCGTCCAAAATCTGAACATTTTTTTGAAAAACGTTTTTTTGGTCCAAAACATGACAAAAACATAGTACTATACTATGTAGTACGTCCTACTATACTATGTAGTCCATAATGTGACCATTTTTGGAAGAAAAAAAATTGGTCCAAAATTTGACAAAAACGACATACTATACTATGTCGTCCAAAATCTGAACATTTTTTTGAAAAACGTTTTTTTTGTCCAAAACATGACAAAAACGTAGAACGATACTATGTAGTACCTCATACTATACTATGTCTTCCAAAATGTGACCATATTTGGAAGAAAAAAAATTGGTCCAAAATTTGACAAAAACGACATACTATACTATGTCGTCCAAAATCTGAACATTTTTTTGAAAACGTTTTTTTGGTCCAAAACATGACAAAAACGTAGTACTATACTATGTAGTACGTCCTACTATACTATGTCGTCCATAATGTGACCATATTTGGAAGAAATAAAATTGGTCCAAAATTTGACAAAAACGACATACTATACTATGTCGTCCAAAATCTGAACATTTTTTTGAAAAACGTTTTTTTGGTCCAAAACATGAGAAAAACGTAGTACAATACTATGTAGTACGTCCTACTATACTATGTCGTCCATAATGTGACCATTTTTGGAAGAAAAAAAATTGGTCCAAAATTTGACAAAAACGACATACTATACTATGTCGTCCAAAACCTGAACATTTAAAAAAAAAAAACGTTTTTTTGGTCCAAAACAGGACAAAAACGTAGTACTATACTATGTAGTACGTCCTACTATACTATGTCGTCCATAATGTGACCATTTTTGGAAGAAAAAAAATTGGTCCAAAATTTGACAAAAACGACATACTATACTATGTCGTCCAAAATCTGAAATTTTTTTTGAAAAACGTTTTTTTGGTCCAAAACATGACAAAAACGTAGTACTATACTATGTAGTACGTCCTACTATACTATGTCGTCCATAATGTGACCATTTTTGGAAGAAAAAAAATTGGTCCAAAATTTGACAAAAACGACATACTATACTATGTCGTCCAAAATCTGAACATTTTTTTGAAAACGTTTTTTTGGTCCAAAACATGACAAAAACGTAGTACTATACTATGTAGTACGTCCTACTATACTATGTCGTCCATAATGTGACCATATTTGGAAGAAAAAAAATTGGTCCAAAATTTGACAAAAACGACATACTATACTATGTCGTCCAAAATCTGAACATTTTTTTGAAAAACGTTTTTTTGGTCCAAAACATGACAAAAACGTAGTACTATACTATGTAGTACGTCCTACTATACTATGTCGTCCATAATGTGACCATTTTTGGAAGAAAAAAAATTGGTCCAAAATTTGACAAAAACGACATACTATACTATGTCGTCCAAAATCTGAACATTTTTTTGAAAAACGTTTTTTTGGTCCAAAACATGACAAAAACGTAGTACTATACTATGTAGTACGTCCTACTATACTATGTCGTCCATAATGTGACCATTTTTGGAAGAAAAAAAATTGGTCCAAAATTTGACAAAAACGACATACTATACTATGTCGTCCAAAATCTGAAATTTTTTTTGAAAAACGTTTTTTTGGTCCAAAACATGACAAAAACGTAGTACTATACTATGTAGTACGTCCTACTATACTATGTCGTCCATAATGTGACCATTTTTGGAAGAAAAAAAATTGGTCCAAAATTTGACAAAAACGACATACTATACTATGTCGTCCAAAATCTGAACATTTTTTTGAAAACGTTTTTTTGGTCCAAAACATGACAAAAACGTAGTACTATACTATGTAGTACGTCCTACTATACTATGTCGTCCATAATGTGACCATATTTGGAAGAAAAAAAATTGGTCCAAAATTTGACAAAAACGACATACTATACTATGTCGTCCAAAATCTGAACATTTTTTTGAAAAACGTTTTTTTGGTCCAAAACATGACAAAAACGTAGTACTATACTATGTAGTACGTCCTACTATACTATGTCGTCCATAATGTGACCATTTTTGGAAGAAAAAAAATTGGTCCAAAATTTGACAAAAACGACATACTATACTATGTCGTCCAAAATCTGAACATTTTTTTGAAAAACGTTTTTTTGGTCCAAAACATGACAAAAACGTAGTACTATACTATGTAGTACGTCCTACTATACTATGTCGTCCATAATGTGACCATTTTTGGAAGAAAAAAAATTGGTCCAAAATTTGACAAAAACGACATACTATACTATGTCATCCAAAATCTGAACATTTTTTTGAAAACGTTCTTTTGGTCCAAAACAGGACAAAAACGTAGTACTATACTATGTAGTACGTCCTACAATACTATGTCGTCCATAATGTGACCATTTTTGGAAGAAAAAAAATTGGTCCAAAATTTGACAAAAACGACATACTATACTATGTCGTCCAAAATCTGAACATTTTTTTGAAAAACGTTTTTTTGGTCCAAAACATGACCAAAACGTAGTACTATACTGTGTAGTACGTCCTACTATACTATGTCGTCCATAATGTGACCATTTTTGGAAGAAAAAAAATTGGTACAAAATTTGACAAAAACGACATACTATACTATGTCGTCCAAAATCTGAACATTTTTTTGAAAACGTTTTTTTGGTCCAAAACATGACAAAAACGTAGTACTATACTATGTAGTACGTCCTACTATACTATGTCGTCCATAATGTGACCATATTTGGAAGAAATAAAATTGGTCCAAAATTTGACAAAAACGACATACTATACTATGTCGTCCAAAATCTGAACATTTTTTTGAAAAACGTTTTTTTGGTCCAAAACATGAGAAAAACGTAGTACAATACTATGTAGTACGTCCTACTATACTATTTCGTCCATAATGTGACCATTTTTGGAAGAAAAAAAATTGGTCCAAAATTTGACAAAAACGACATACTATACTATGTCGTCCAAAACCTGAACATTTTAAAAAAAAAACGTTTTTTTGGTCCAAAACAGGACAAAAACGTAGTACTATACTATGTAGTACGTCCTACTATACTATGTCGTCCATAATGTGACCATTTTTGGAAGAAAAAAAATTGGTCCAAAATTTGACAAAAACGACATACTATACTATGTCGTCCAAAATCTGAAATTTTTTTTGAAAAACGTTTTTTTGGTCCAAAACATGACAAAAACGTAGTACTATACTATGTAGTACGTCCTACTATACTATGTCGTCCATAATGTGACCATTTTTGGAAGAAAAAAAATTGGTCCAAAATTTGACAAAAACGACATACTATACTATGTCGTCCAAAATCTGAACATTTTTTTGAAAACGTTTTTTTGGTCCAAAACATGACAAAAACGTAGTACTATACTATGTAGTACGTCCTACTATACTATGTCGTCCATAATGTGACCATATTTGGAAGAAAAAAAATTGGTCCAAAATTTGACAAAAACGACATACTATACTATGTCGTCCAAAATCTGAACATTTTTTTGAAAAACGTTTTTTTGGTCCAAAACATGACAAAAACGTAGTACTATACTATGTAGTACGTCCTACTATACTATGTCGTCCATAATGTGATCATTTTTGGAAGAAAAAAAATTGGTCCAAAATTTGACAAAAACGACATACTATACTATGTCGTCCAAAATCTGAACATTTTTTTGAAAAACGTTTTTTTGGTCCAAAACATGACAAAAACGTAGTACTATACTATGTAGTACGTCCTACTATACTATGTCGTCCATAATGTGACCATTTTTGGAAGAAAAAAAATTGGTCCAAAATTTGACAAAAACGACATACTATACTATGTCATCCAAAATCTGAACATTTTTTTGAAAACGTTCTTTTGGATCAAAACAGGACAAAAACGTAGTACTATACTATGTAGTACGTCCTACAATACTATGTCGTCCATAATGTGACCATTTTTGGAAGAAAAAAAATTGGTCCAAAATTTGACAAAAACGACATACTATACTATGTCGTCCAAAATCTGAACATTTTTTTGAAAAACGTTTTTTTGGTCCAAAACATGACCAAAACGTAGTACTATACTGTGTAGTACGTCCTACTATACTATGTCGTCCATAATGTGACCATTTTTGGAAGAAAAAAAATTGGTACAAAATTTGACAAAAACGACATACTATACTATGTCGTCCAAAATCTGAACATTTTTTTGAAAACGTTTTTTTGGTCCAAAACATGACAAAAACGTAGTACTATACTATGTAGTACGTCATACTATACTATGTCTTCCAAAATGTGACCGTATTTGGAAGAAAAAAAATTGGTCCAAAATTTGACAAAAACGACATACTATACTATGTCGTCCAAAATCTGAAAAACTTTTTTTGAAAAACATTTTTTGGTCCAAAACATGACAAAAACGTAGTACTCTACTATGTAGTACGTCCTACTATACTATGTCGTCCATAATGTGACCATTTTTGGAAGAAAAAAAATTGGTCCAAAATTTGACAAAAACGACATACTATACTATGTCGTCCAAAATCTGAACATTTTTTTTGAAAAACGTTTTTTTGGTCCAAAACATGACAAAAACGTAGTACTATACTATGTAGTACGTCCTACTATACTATGTCGTCCATAATGTGACCATTTTTGGAAGAAAAAAAATTGGTCCAAAATTTGACAAAAACGACATACTATACAATGTCGTCCAAAATCTGAACATTTTTTTGAAAACGTTTTTATGGTCCAAAACATGACAAAAACGTAGTACTATACTATGTAGTACGTCCTACTATACTATGTCGTCCATAATGTGACCATATTTGGAAGAAATAAAATTGGTCCAAAATTTGACCAAAAAGTCATACTATACTACGCCGTCCACAATGTAAGAAATAGACAACACCTCAAATGTCTCACAGTGGCTCAATTGGCAAAACGCTGGCAAAACGCTGGCTTTCAAAGCCTAAGGTTGTGGGTTCAATTCCTGGCTTTGTCAAATCTGTGTGACATTAAAAGAAAAAGCCATAATATGCTTTTTTAAACAACATGAAAAGCTTTTACCAAGCAAAGATTTGAACCCACGACCTATACCTGCAAAATTTGACAAAAATGACATACTATACTATGTTTTCCAAAATCTGAATTCTTTTTTTGAAAAACTTTGTTTTGGTCCAAAACATGACAAAAACGTAGTACTATACCATGTAGTACGTCCTACAATACTATGTCGTCCATAATGTGACCATTTTTGGAAGAAAAAAAATTGGTCCAAAATTTGACAAAAACGACATACTATACTATGTCGTCCAAAATCTGAACATTTTTAAAAAAAAACGTTTTTTTGGTCCAAAACAGGACAAAAACATAGTACTATACTTTGTAGTACGTCCTACAATACTATGTCGTCCATAATGTGACCATTTTTGGAAGAAAAAAAATTGGTCCAAAATTTGACAAAAACGACATACTATACTATGTCGTCCAAAATCTGAACATTTTTTTGAAAAACGTTTTTTTGGTCCAAAACATGACAAAAACGTAGTACTATACTATGTAGTACGTCCTACTATACTATGTCGTCCAAAATCTGAACATTTTTTTGAAAAACGTTTTTTTGGTCCAAAACATGACAAAAACGTAGTACTATACTATGTAGTACGTCCTAAAATACTATGTCGTCCATAATGTGACCATTTTTGGAAGAAAAAAAATTGGTCCAAAATTTGACAAAAACGACATACTATACTATGTCGTCCAAAATCTGAATTTTTTTTTGAAAAACGTTTTTTGGTCCAAAACATGACAAAAACGTAGTACTATACTATGTAGTACGTCCTACTATACTATGTCGTCCATAATGTGACCATTTTTGGAAGAAAAAAAATTGGTCCAAAATTTGACAAAAACGACATACTATACTATGTCGTCCAAAATCTGAACATTTTTTTGAAAAACGTTTTTTTGGTCCAAAACATGACAAAAATGTAATACTATACTATGTAGTACGTCCTACTATACTATGTCGTCCATAATGTGACCATTTTTGGAAGAAAAAAAATTGGTCCAAAATTTGACAAAAACGACATACTATACTATGTCGTCCAAAATCTGAACATTTTTTTGAAAAACGTTTTTTTGGTCCAAAACATGACAAAAACGTAGTACTATACTATGTAGTACGTCCTAAAATACTATGTCGTCCATAATGTGACCATTTTTGGAAGAAAAAAAATTGGTCCAAAATTTGACAAAAACGACATACTATACTATGTCGTCCAAAATCTGAATTTTTTTTTGAAAAACGTTTTTTGGTCCAAAACATGACAAAAACGTAGTACTATACTATGTAGTACGTCCTACTATACTATGTCGTCCATAATGTGACCATTTTTGGAAGAAAAAAAATTGGTCCAAAATTTGACAAAAACGACATACTATACTATGTCGTCCAAAATCTGAACATTTTTTTGAAAAACGTTTTTTTGGTCCAAAACATGACAAAAATGTAATACTATACTATGTAGTACGTCCTACTATACTATGTCGTCCATAATGTGACCATTTTTGGAAGAAAAAAAATTGGTCCAAAATTTGACAAAAACGACATACTATACTATGTCGTCCAAAATCTGAACATTTTTTTGAAAAACGTTTTTTTGGTCCAAAACATGACAAAAACGTAGTACTATACTATGTAGTACGTCCTACTATACTATGTCGTCCATAATGTGACCATTTTTGGAAGAAAAAAAATTGGTCCAAAATTTGACAAAAACGACATACTATTATACTATGTCGTCCAAAATCTGAACATTTTTTTGAAAACATTTTTTGGGTCCAAAACATGACAAAAACTTAGTACTATACTATGTAGTACGTCATACTATACTATGTCTTCCAAAATGTGACCATATTTGGAAGAAAAAAAATTGGTCCAAAATTTGACAAAAACGACATACTATACTATGTCGTCCAAAATATGAACATTTTTTTGAAAAACGTTTTTTTGGTCCAAAACATGACAAAAACGTAGTACTATACTATGTAGTACGTCCTACTATACTATGTCGTCCAAAATCTGAACATTTTTTTGAAAAACGTTTTTTTGGTCCAAAACATGACAAAAACGTAGTACTATACTATGTAGTACGTCCTACAATACTATGTCGTCCATAATGTGACCATTTTTGGAAGAAAAAAAATTGGTCCAAAATTTGACAAAAACGACATACTATACTATGTCGTCCAAAATCTGAACATTTTTTTGAAAAACGTTTTTTTGGTCCAAAACATGACAAAAATGTAATACTATACTATGTAGTACGTCCTACTATACTATGTCGTCCATAATGTGACCATTTTTGGAAGAAAAAAAATTGGTCCAAAATTTGACAAAAACGACATACTATACTATGTCGTCCAAAATCTGAACATTTTTTTGAAAAACGTTTTTTTGGTCCAAAACATGACAAAAACGTAGTACTATACTATGTAGTACGTCCTACTATACTATGTCGTCCATAATGTGACCATTTTTGGAAGAAAAAAAATTGGTCCAAAATTTGACAAAAACGACATACTATTATACTATGTCGTCCAAAATCTGAACATTTTTTTGAAAACATTTTTTGGGTACAAAACATGACAAAAACTTAGTACTATACTATGTAGTACGTCATACTATACTATGTCTTCCAAAATGTGACCATATTTGGAAGAAAAAAAATTGGTCCAAAATTTGACAAAAACGACATACTATACTATGTCGTCCAAAATCTGAACATTTTTTTGAAAAACGTTTTTTTGGTCTAAAACATGACAAAAACGTAGTACTATACTATGTAGTACGTCCTACTATACTATGTCGTCCATAATGTGACCATTTTTGGAAGAAAAAAAATTGGTCCAAAATTTGACAAAAACGACATACTATACTATGTCGTCCAAAATCTGAACATTTTTTTGAAAAACGTTTTTTTGGTCCAAAACATGACAAAAACATAGTACTATACTATGTAGTACGTCCTACTATACTATGTAGTCCATAATGTGACCATTTTTGGAAGAAAAAAAATTGGTCCAAAATTTGACAAAAACGACATACTATACTATGTCGTCCAAAATCTGAACATTTTTTTGAAAAACGTTTTTTTTTGTCCAAAACATGACAAAAACGTAGAACGATACTATGTAGTACCTCATACTATACTATGTCTTCCAAAATGTGACCATATTTGGAAGAAAAAAAATTGGTCCAAAATTTGACAAAAACGACATACTATACTATGTCGTCCAAAATCAGAAAATTTTTTTGAAAACGTTTTTTTGGTCCAAAACATGACAAAAACGTAGTACTATACTATGTAGTACGTCCTACTATACTATGTCGTCCATAATGTGACCATATTTGGAAGAAATAAAATTGGTCCAAAATTTGACAAAAACGACATACTATATACTATGTCGTCCAAAATCTGAACATTTTTTTGAAAAACGTTTTTTTTGGTCCAAAACATGAGAAAAACGTAGTACTATACTATGTAGTACGTCCTACTATACTATGTCGTCCATAATGTGACCATTTTTGGAAGAAAAAAAATTGGTCCAAAATTTGACAAAAACGACATACTATACTATGTCGTCCAAAACCTGAACATTTTAAAAAAAAAACGTTTTTTTGGTCCAAAACAGGACAAAAACGTAGTACTATACTATGTAGTACGTCCTACTATACTATGTCGTCCATAATGTGACCATTTTTGGAAGAAAAAAAATTGGTCCAAAATTTGACAAAAACGACATACTATACTATGTCGTCCAAAATCTGAAATTTTTTTTGAAAAACGTTTTTTTGGTCCAAAACATGACAAAAACGTAGTACTATACTATGTAGTACGTCCTACTATACTATGTCGTCCATAATGTGACCATTTTTGGAAGAAAAAAAATTGGTCCAAAATTTGACAAAAACGACATACTATACTATGTCATCCAAAATCTGAACATTTTTTTGAAAACGTTCTTTTGGTCCAAAACAGGACAAAAACGTAATACTATACTATGTACTACGTCCTACAATACTATGTCGTCCATAATGTGACCATTTTTGGAAGAAAAAAAATTGGTCCAAAATTTGACAAAAACGACATACTATACTATGTCGTCCAAAATCTGAACATTTTTTTGAAAAACGTTTTTTTGGTCCAAAACATGACAAAAACGTAGTACTATACTATGTAGTACGTCCTACAATACTATGTCGTCCATAATGTGACCATTTTTGGAAGAAAAAAAATTGGTCCAAAATTTGACAAATACAACATACTATACTATGTCGTCCGAAATCTGGAAATTTTTTTGAAAAACGTTTTTTTGGTCCAAAACATGACCAAAACGTAGTACTATACTGTGTAGTACGTCCTACTATACTATGTCGTCCATAATGTGACCATTTTTGGAAGAAAAAAAATTGGTACAAAATTTGACAAAAACGACATACTATACTATGTCGTCCAAAATCTGAACATTTTTTTGAAAACGTTTTTTTGGTCCAAAACATGACAAAAACGTAGTACTATACTATGTAGTACGTCATACTATACTATGTCTTCCAAAATGTGACCGTATTTGGAAGAAAAAAAATTGGTCCAAAATTTGACAAAAACGACATACTATACTATGTCGTCCAAAATCTGAAAAACTTTTTTTGAAAAACATTTTTTGGTCCAAAACATGACAAAAACGTAGTACTCTACTATGTAGTACGTCCTACTATACTATGTCGTCCATAATGTGACCATTTTTGGAAGAAAAAAAATTGGTCCAAAATTTGACAAAAACGACATACTATACTATGTCGTCCAAAATCTGAACATTTTTTTTGAAAAACGTTTTTTTGGTCCAAAACATGACAAAAACGTAGTACTATACTATGTAGTACGTCCTACTATACTATGTCGTCCATAATGTGACCATTTTTGGAAGAAAAAAAATTGGTCCAAAATTTGACAAAAACCGCATACTATACAATGTCGTCCAAAATCTGAACATTTTTTTGAAAACGTTTTTATGGTCCAAAACATGACAAAAACGTAGTACTATACTATGTAGTACGTCCTACTATACTATGTCGTCCATAATGTGACCATATTTGGAAGAAATAAAATTGGTCCAAAATTTGACCAAAAAGTCATACTATACTACGCCGTCCACAATGTAAGAAATAGACAACACCTCAAATGTCTCACAGTGGCTCAATTGGCAAAACGCTGGCAAAACGCTGGCAAAACGCTGGCTTTCAAAGCCTAAGGTTGTGGGTTCAATTCCTGGCTTTGTCAAATCTGTGTGACATTAAAAGAAAAAGCCATAATATGGTTTTTTAAACAACATGAAAAGCTTTTACCAAGCAAAGATTTGAACCCACGACCTATACCTGCAAAATTTGACAAAAATGACATACTATACTATGTTTTCCAAAATCTGAATTCTTTTTTTGAAAAACTTTGTTTTGGTCCAAAACATGACAAAAACGTAGTACTATACCATGTAGTACGTCCTACAATACTATGTCGTCCATAATGTGACAATTTTTGGAAGAAAAAAAATTGGTCCAAAATTTGACAAAAACGACATACTATACTATGTCGTCCAAAATCTGAACATTTTTTTGAAAACGTTTTTTTGGTCCAAAACATGACAAAAACGTAGTACTATACTATGTAGTACGTCCTACTATACTATGTCTTCCAAAATGTGACCATATTTGGAAGAAAAAAAATTGGTCCAAAATTTGACAAAAACGACATACTATACTATGTCGTCCAAAATCTGAACATTTTTTTGAAAAACGTTTTTTTGGTCCAAAACATGACAAAAACGTAGTACTATACTATGTAGTACGTCCTACTATACTATGTCGTCCATAATGTGACCATTTTTGGAAGAAATAAAATTGGTCCAAAATTTGACCAAAAAGTCATACTATACTACGTGTCCACAATGTAAGAAATAGACAACACCTCAAAGTTTATGTCACACATTGGCTCAATTGGCAAAATGCTGGCAAAATGCTGGCTTTTGAAGCCTAAGGTTGTGGGTTCAATTCCTGGCTTTGTCAAATCTGTGTGACATTAAAAGAAAAAGCCATAATATGCTTTTTTAAACAACATGAAAAGCTTTTACCAAGCAAAGATTTGAACCCACGACCTATACCTGCAAAATTTGACAAAAATGACATACTATACTATGTTTTCCAAAATCTGAATTCTTTTTTTGAAAAACGTTTTTTTGGTCCAAAACATGACAAAAACGTAGTACTATACTATGTAGTACGTCCTACTATACTATGTCGTCCATAATGTGACCATTTTTGGAAGAAAAAAAATTGGTCCAAAATTTGACAAAAACGACATACTATACTATGTCGTCCAAAATCTAAACATTTTTTTGAAAAACGTTTTTTTGGTCCAAAACATGACAAAAATGTAATACTATACTATGTAGTACGTCCTACTATACTATGTCGTCCATAATGTGACCATTTTTGGAAGAAAAAAAATTGGTCCAAAATTTGACAAAAACGACATACTATACTATGTCGTCCAAATTCTGAACATTTTTTTGAAAAACGTTTTTTTGGTCCAAAACATGACAAAAACGTAGTACTATACTATGTAGTACGTCCTACTATACTATGTCGTCCATAATGTGACCATTTTTGGAAGAAAAAAAATTGGTCCAAAATTTGACAAAAACGACATACTATACTATGTTGTCCAAAATCTGAACATTTTTTTGAAAAACGTTTTTTTGGTCCAAAACATGAGAAAAACGTAGTACTATACTATGTAGTACGTCCTACTATACTATGTCGTCCATAATGTGACCATATTTGGAAGAAATAAAATTGGTCCAAAATTTGACCAAAAAGTCATACTATACTACGCCGTCCACAATGTAAGAAATAGACAACACCTCAAAGTTTATGTTACACAGTGGCTCAATTGGCAAAACGCTGGCAAAACGCTGGCTTTCGTAGCCTAAGGTTGTGGGTTCAATTCTTGGCTTTATCAAATCTGTGTGATGTTATAAGAAAAAGCCATAATATGCTTTTTTAAACAACATGAAAAGCTTTTACCAAGCAAAGATTTGAACCCACGACCTATACCTGCAAAATTTGACAAAAACGACATACTATACTATGTTTTCCAAAATCTGATTTTTTTTTTGAAAAACTTTGTTTTGGTCCAAAACATGACAAAAACGTAGTACTATACTATGTAGTACGTCCTACTATACTATGTCGTCCATAATGTGACCATTTTTGGAAGAAAAAAAATTGGTCCAAAATTTGACAAAAATGACAAACTATACTATGTCGTCCAAAATCTGAATTTTTTTTTGAAAAACTTTGTTTTGGTCCAAAACATGACAAAAACGTAGTACTATACTATGTAGTACGTCCTACTATACTATGTCGTCCATAATGTGACAATTTTTGGAAGAAAAAAAATTGGTCCAAAATTTGACAAAAACGACATACTATACTATGTTGTCCAAAATCTGAACATTTTTTTGAAAAACGTTTTTTTGGTCCAAAACATGAGAAAAACGTAGTACTATACTATGTAGTACGTCCTACTATACTATGTCGTCCATAATGTGACCATTTTTGGAAGAAAAAAAATTGGTTCAAAATTTGACAAAAACGACATACTATACTATGTCGTCCAAAATCTGAACATTTTTTTGACAAACGTTTTTTTGGTCCAAAACATGACAAAAACGTAGTACTATACTATGTAGTACGTCCTACTATACTATGTCGTCCAAAATCTGAATTTTTTTTTGAAAAACGTTTTTTTTGTCCAAAACATGACAAAAACGTAGTACTATACTATGTAGTACGTCCTACTATACTATGTCGTCCATAATGTGACCATTTTTGGAAGAAAAAAAATTGGTCCAAAATTTGACAAAAACGACATACTATACTATGTCGTCCAAAATCTGAATTTTTTTTTGAAAAACGTTTTTTTGGTCCAAAACATGACAAAAACGTAGTACTATACTATGTAGTACGTCCTACTATACTATGTCGTCCATAATGTGACCATTTTTGGAAGAAAAAAAAAATTGGTCCAAAATTTGACAAAAACGACATACTATACTATGTCGTCCAAAATCTGATTTTTTTTTTGAAAAACTTTGTTTTGGTCCAAAACATGACAAAAACGTAGTACTATACTATGTAGTACGTCCTACTATACTATGTCTTCCAAAATGTGACCATATTTGGAAGAAAAAAAATTGGTCCAAAATTTGACAAAAACGACATACTATACTATGTCGTCCAAAATCTGAACATTTTTTTGAAAAACGTTTTTTTGGTCCAAAACATGACAAAAACGTAGTACAATACTATGTAGTACGTCATACTATACTATGTCTTCCAAAATGTGACCATATTTGGAAGAAAAAAAATTGGTCCAAAATTTGACAAAAACGACATACTATACTATGTCGTCCAAAATCTGAATTTTTTTTTAAAAACGTTTTTTTGGTCCAAAACATGACAAAGACGTAGTACTATACTATGTAGTATGTCCTACTATACTATGTCGTCTATAATGTGACCATTTTTGGAAGAAAAAAAATTGGTCCAAAATTTGACAAAAACGACATACTATACTATGTCGTCCAAAATCTGAATTTTTTTTTGAAAAACTTTTTTTGGTCCAAAACATGACAAAAACGTAGTACTATACTATGTAGTACGTCCTACTATACTATGTCGTCCATAATGTGACCATTTTTGGAAGAAAAAAAATTGGTCCAAAATTTGACAAAAACGACATGTCGTCCAAAATCTGAACATTTTTTTGAAAAACGTTTTTTTGGTCCAAAACATGACAAAACGTAGTACTATACTATGTAGTACGTCCTACTATACAATGTCGTCCATAATGTGACCATTTTTGGAAGAAAAAAAATTTGTCCAAAATTTGACAAAAACGACATACTATACGATGTTTTCCAAAATCTGATTTTTTTTTTGAAAAACTTTGTTTTGGTCAAAAACATGACAAAAACGTAGTACTATACTATGTAGTACCTCATACTATACTATGTCTTCCAAAATGTGACCATATTTGGAAGAAAAAAAATTGGTCCAAAATTTGACAAAAACGACATACTATACTATGTCGTCCAAAATCTGAACATTTTTTTGAAAAACGTTTTTTTGGTCCAAAACATGACAAAAACGTAGTACTATACTATGTAGTACGTCCTACTATACTATGTCGTCCATAATGTGACCATTTTTGGAAGAAAAAAAATTGGTCCAAAATTTGACAAAAACGACATACTATACGATGTTTTCCAAAATCTGATTTATTTTTTGAAAAACTTTGTTTTGGTCCAAAACATGACAAAAACGTAGTACTATACTATGTAGTACGTCCTACTATACTATGTCTTCCAAAATGTGACCATATTTGGAAGAAAAAAAATTGGTCCAAAATTTGACAAAAACGACATACTATACTATGTCGTCCAAAATCTGAACATTTTTTTGAAAAACTTTTTTTGGTCCAAAACATGACAAAAACGTAGTACTATACTATGTAGTACGTCATACTATACTATGTCTTCCAAAATGTGACCATATTTGGAAGAAAAAAAATTGGTCCAAAATTTGACAAAAACGACATACTATACTATGTCGTCCAAAATCTGAATTTTTTTTTTAAAAACTTTTTTTGGTCCAAAACATGACAAAAACGTAGTACTATACTATGTAGTACGTCCTACTATACTATGTCGTCTATAATGTGACCATTTTTGGAAGAAAAAAAATTGGTCCAAAATTTGACAAAAACGACATACTATACTATGTCGTCCAAAATCTGAACATTTTTTTTAAAAACGTTTTTTTGGTCCAAAACATGACAAAAACGTAGTACTATACTATGTAGTACGTCCTACTATACTATGTCTTCCAAAATGTGACCATATTTGGAAGAAAAAAAATTGGTCCAAAATTTGACAAAAACGACATACTCTACTATGTCGTCCAAAATCTGAACATTTTTTTGAAAAACGTTTTTTTGGTCCAAAACATGACAAAAAACGTAGTACTATACCATGTAGTACGTCCTACTATACTATGTCGTCCATAATGTGACCATATTTGGAAGAAAAAAAATTGGTCCAAAATTTGACAAAAACGACATACTATACTATGTCGTCCAAAATCTGAAAACATTTTTGAAAACGTCTTTTTGGTCCAAAACATGACAAAAACGTAGTACGATACTATGTAGTACCTCATACTATACTATGTCTTCCAAAATGTGACCATATTTGGAAGAAAAAAAATTGGTCCAAAATTTGACAAAAACGACATACTATACCATGTCGTCCAAAATCTGAACATTTTTTTGAAAAACGTTTTTTTGGTCCAAAACATGACAAAAAACGTAGTACTATACCATGTAGTACGTCCTACTATACTATGTCGTCCATAATGTGACCATTTTTGGAAGAAAAAAAATTTGTCAAAAATTTGACAAAAACGACATACTATACTATGTTTTCCAAAATCTGATTTTTTTTTTTGAAAAACTTTGTTTTGGTCCAAAACATGACAAAAACGTAGTACTATACTATGTAGTACGTCCTACTATACTATGTCTTCCAAAATGTGACCATATTTGGAAGAAAAAAAATTGGTCCAAAATTTGACAAAAACGACATACTATACTATGTCGTCCAAAATCTGAACATTTTTTTGAAAAACTTTTTTTGGTCCAAAACATGACAAAAACGTAGTACAATACTATGTAGTACGTCATACTGTACTATGTCTTCCAAAATGTGACCATATTTGGAAGAAAAAAAATTGGTCCAAAATTTGACAAAAACGACATACTATACTATGTCGTCCAAAATCTGAATTTTTTTTTTAAAAACTTTTTTTGGTCCAAAACATGACAAAAACGTAGTACTATACTATGTAGTACGTCCTACTATACTATGTCGTCTATAATGTGACCATTTTTAGAAGAAAAAAAATTGGTCCAAAATTTGACAAAAACGACATACTATACTATGTCGTCCAAAATCTGAACATTTTTTTTGAAAAACGTTTTTTTGGTCCAAAACATGACAAAAACGTAGTACTATACTATGTAGTACGTACTACTATACTATGTCTTCCAAAATGTGACCATATTTGGAAGAAAAAAAATTGGTCCAAAATTTGACAAAAACGACATACTCTACTATGTCGTCCAAAATCTGAAAAAAAATTTGAAAACGTTTTTTTGGTCCAAAACATGACAAAAACGTAGTACGATACTATGTAGTACCTCATACTATACTATGTCTTCCAAAATGTGACCATATTTGGAAGAAAAAAAATTGGTCCAAAATTTGACAAAAACGACATACTATACTATGTCGTCCAAAATCTGAACATTTTTTTTGAAAAACGTTTTTTTGGTCCAAAACATGACAAAAAACGTAGTACTATACCATGTAGTACGTCCTACTATACTATGTCGTCCATAATGTGACCATTTTTGGAAGAAAAAAAATTTGTCCAAAATTTGACAAAAACGACATACTATACTATGTTTTCCAAAATCTGATTTTTTTTTTTGAAAAACTTTGTTTTGGTCCAAAACATGACAAAAACGTAGTACTATACTATGTAGTACGTCCTACTATACTATGTCTTCCAAAATGTGACCATATTTGGAAGAAAAAAAATTGGTCCAAAATTTGACAAAAACGACATACTATACTATGTTGTCCAAAATCTGAACAGTTTTTTTGAAAAACTTTTTTTGGTCCAAAACATGACAAAAACGTAGTACAATACTATGTAGTACGTCATACTGTACTATGTCTTCCAAAATGTGACCATATTTGGAAGAAAAAAAATTGGTCCAAAATTTGACAAAAACGACATACTATACTATGTCGTCCAAAATCTGAATTTTTTTTTTAAAAACTTTTTTTGGTCCAAAACATGACAAAAACGTAGTACTATACTATGTAGTACGTCCTACTATACTATGTCGTCTATAATGTGACCATTTTTGGAAGAAAAAAAATTGGTCCAAAATTTGACAAAAACGACATACTATACTATGTCGTCCAAAATCTGAACATTTTTTTGAAAAACGTTTTTTTGGTCCAAAACATGACAAAAACGTAGTACTATACTATGTAGTACGTCCTACTATACTATGTCGTCCATAATGTGACAACATTTTTACAAAAAGTCATACTTTAGTATGTTGTCCAAAATTTGACAAAAAAGTCATACTTTAGTATGTCGTACACAATTTGGCAAAAATATCATAGGTTAGTATTTTGTCCAAAATTTGACCAAAAAGCCATACTTTAATATGTCGTCCAAATTTCACAAAAAAAGTCATACTTTAATATGTCTTCCTTAATTTGACAAGAAAGTCATACTTGAGTATGTCGTCCAAATATTTAACAAAAAAGTCATAGGTTAGTATGTCGTTCAAAATTAGACAAAAAAGTCATACTTTAGTATGTTGTTCAAAATTAGACAAAAAAAAAAGTTATACTTTTGTATGTCATCCTTAATTTTACAAAAAAGTCATACTTTAATATGTCATCCTTAATTTTACAAAAAAGTCATACTTTAATATGTCGTCCAAAATTAGACAAAAAAAAAAGTCATACTTTTGTATGTCATCCTTAATTTTACAAAAAAGTCATACTTTAATATGTCGTCCAAATTTGACAAAAAAGTCATACTTTAGTATGTTGTCCAACATTTTACAAAAATGTCATAGGTTAGTATGTCGTCCAAAAATGGACAAAAAAGTCATACTTTAGTATGTCGTACACAATTTGGCAAAAAAGTCATACTTTAGTATGTCGTACACAATTTGGCAAAAATATCATAGGTTAGTATTTTGTCCAAAATTTGACCAAAAAGCCATACTTTAATATGTCGTCCAAATTTCACAAAAAAAGTCATACTTTAATATGTCTTCCTTAATTTGACAAGAAAGTCATACTTGAGTATGTCGTCCAAATATTTAACAAAAAAGTCATAGGTTAGTATGTCGTTCAAAATTAGACAAAAAAGTCATACTTTAGTATGTTGTTCAAAATTAGACAAAAAAAAAAGTTATACTTTTGTATGTCATCCTTAATTTTACAAAAAAGTCATACTTTAATATGTCGTCCAAATTTGACAAAAAAGTCATACTTAAGTATGTCGTCCAAATTTGACAAAAATGTCATAGGTTAGTATGTCGTCCAAAAATGGACAAAAAAGTCATACTTTTGTATGTCATCAAATAGATAAGACTCTTTTATCTGACATGCACGGTTATTGGTTGTTTACACAAAATTGAACATTTAAATTAAAGACTTATCTCTATTTTTGAGTCATATTTTGCTGGAATTTAGTAGTTACCTCAACTGTATTGTACAGACAATATTATTTACTGTCTACTTTATTATGTAAATTGTACATCATAAAAACATTTTAAAATGAATCCTTAAAGTTAATATAGAAAATGTTCTTTAAAGTATTGAAAATAAAACTTATTTTGCAGCACTGTATATAAACAATATTATGTTTGATGATTAATATATAAGCAGCTTTCACTGTAGCTGGTTTAGGTGGAACTCTTTTTAGCTCCTGTACCTACTTAAAATTATTACATTACAAAGTATTTTAAACTCGTAGCCTGTAAAATTCCCTGTACTTTGTTACTTTCCTCCCCTGCGGACGTCCTGTGCTCTCGCAGTGTCAGCAGTGACATTGGCGCAGGTGAGGGTCAGACACTTCACTGTAGCCTGATATTCAAATGTGAGAGTTTGTGTGAGCTGTCGTTATCAGCACAGATCTGCTCTGATATCAGCCGCTCATGCGGGAAAACCAGCCTCTGTTTTTGGAACGGCTGCTGATCTCAGCTGATCTAAAACTCTGATTTGACTTAAACCTGCTGATCTGTGGAACGTGTGAAGTTCTCTCTCTTTTTACTATAGTGAAGGTGATGTTACATCATCAAGGAGAATGCATTTTCATTTATATTGCAGCTGCATTAAATTGTTGTGTAAAAGCTCAGCTTATGATACTTCATTAAAATACAGAATAGGGGAAAAGATATGACGGCTGAAATAAACTTGTGCATGATTCATGATTTAGGACAGAGGATAAATCTTTAGCTATAGGATGTAATCTGTTTAAAAAAATGTATTAGGGATCTCACATCACCACTTTCTCATGTCAGATACCAGTATCTCAAACTGGAGCATCTGCAGATACCAGTACGATACAGTCATTTTAGAGCGTTCAAATCATGAAGCTGTTAACAACACGTTTGTGCCATTTCAAAGACATAATTCTCCAACGTTATAACAAATATTCTTCTCCCATAAAGCAGAAATAACCAGCCCACAACATGACTCAGATTGCTGATTTTTATTTTGTTCTGTTTTACATTTCTGTCCGATGTCCGATCCAGTGATTTTGACCAGAATCGGACAAATACCGATACTGAGTATTGTATATTCTATTAGTAAGAGTGAGCAAAGCATGTGCAAACACTAGTGGTTTTATTTTATTGATTATTTAAAAAAAATAAAAAAAATAAAATAAAATCTTTAAAATTATATATAAATTGTGATTTCTAATATTTTATATTGCCATTTCTGTATCACCTAATATAATTATGAATAGGTAAAGCAGCCATGTCTAAGAGATAGTGATTAAATAAATAACAATTTCATTGTGTGCACATGTTATTTAATGGAATTGAAGCAAATTGTATTCATTTAATGATTATTTAATTTAATATTCAAGTTTCCGTGAATGACTGCAGATCTCCCTTAAATTTCAGTATTTTTTGTTTTTGCTTAATTCAATTCAATTCAATTAATTTATTGCCATGTCAACAAGTTGATAGGAATATGTCTTGGTACAACTCACAAACAAAAGTAACATGAAGGACAGACACCGTAAGTACAGAGAACAGACAATGAACAACAAACAACAGACAATAAACAATAACCAAGCAGCCAGTAAATTGTTGCGTGTGAGGGTCACATGGTGCAGCAGAGGCGAGAACTGTTGCCTTACGGCAAAACGACCTGAGTTCATGACCCCGTCCAACAGAGTGCGCTCTTATTAACATGTTAACATGTTCTCCCTGTGGGCGAGTGGGGTTTCTCCGGGTTTTCTGGTTTCCTCCTACAGTCCAAAAACATGCAGAGGTTGCTGACCCTGTGGTGCACTGTGCTTTTCACAGTGAATGAATGAATGATGTTATTTTTATTACTATGTATTGGCTCTGTTAATGGAGAAATGTGTATGTGAATGAGACCCTAACCCTACAAACAATTTCCTCTTTTCTGACTTTTAAAAATGCCTTGAAAACCCATCTCATAAGTCATCCTAGCCTATTATAGTACTCTTATATATATAGTTTTTATTCTTTCTTAATTTACACCATTAATTAATTGATTACCCTTAAGATAAGATAAGATAAGATAGTCCTTTTTTCGTCCCGCAGTGGGGAAATTTCCAGTGTTACAGCAGCAAGACAATAAAAAAGGATAATAAATAATAAACATGCATTACCAAAAAGAGATAGAATATATAAAGTACAATATATAAAGATATTAACACTGACTATAAAAATAGGTTTAAAAATAGAATTTAGAATGTACATTATAACCGGTCTGCAGAATATACACAGTATGCACATGGTATTTATAGTGTAAGGAAACAAGGTTGAGCTATTAAATAAGGATATTAAATAAGGATATGGATATATTGCATATTATCGATTGTTATGTATTATTTTGCTATATTACTTATTGATTATAATTCATTTTGATGACTATAGAGGAGGAGGGCCTAGTGTAAGCTATAAATGCACCTGTTTTATCTATTGTGTATCGCATTATATATTATGTATTTTTTTGTTGTTCAAATAAATAAACAAACAAACAAACAAATGGCAGATTGAAACAAATGGTGAACTCTACTCATCACTGGGGGAACTACGGTGGCCTTTGCACGTCAGAAAGGATGCATGAACTTTCACTCTTCACTCCTTCCTCTTTGTTGCTTTGTGCATCAGGTATTTGTAGGCTGAGCTATTCTCGTTTTTCTTTGTGTTGTAACACACCCTTGGGTCGGTTTGTCCATTAGCGCTCCTGGAGAAACATAGCTGCACAAGATGGTGTCCTCTGTAAAGCAAGGCCAATGCCTAAAGCACATACAAACGCTATTATTTATATGCTTTCTATTTAGAAAATGATTATACACAATCAATTTCTGCCAATAAACGCTCCTCAGTGGCTCCTGCATGTATTTACTGGATTTCCTGACTCTCTGTGTACGTTTTTATTTTTGTTCATTGGCAGCAAACACACCTCATCTGTACTGATTAGGAAAGATCACAGTAAACATCTGTTTTTAAATAAAATCATATCCTTTAATTTACAATTTTTTCACAATTTTGGAGTAGTGAACACTCACACTTAATACTGTGTGTAGCCTGACACACACACACACACACATTCTTGTACATGCTGCATACTGAGGACCAGCATTTCCACATTATAAATCAACATTACAAATATCTACTTCATGAATGACATCTATAAAGAACTACTGGTTGCAGCACCATAAAATGTCTGCAGGTGGAGCCCCACTATACTATGTCGTCCAAAATTTGAAAAAAAATTTGACCCAAAATTTTTGGTCCAAAATATGACTAAAACGTCATGTCGTCCAAAATTTGAAAAAAAAAATTGACCCAAAATGTTTGGTCCAAAATTTGACAAAAATGTCATACTATACTATGTCGTCCAAAATTTGAAGAAACAAAATTTGACCCAAATTTTTGGTCCAAAATTTGACAAAAACGTCAAACTAAACTGTCGTCCAAAATTTGAAGAAAAAAATTTGACCCAACATTTTTGGTCCAAAATTTGCCAAAACGTCAAACTATACTATGTTGTCCAAAATTAAAAAAAAAAATTTCACCCAAAATTTTTTGTCCAAAATTTGCCAAAACGTCAAACTATACTATGTTGTCCAAAATTTAAAAAAAAAATTTCACCCAAAATTTTTTGTCCAAAATTTGACAAAAACGTCAAACTATACTATGTCGTCCAAAATTTGAAGAAAAAAATTTGACCCAAAATTTTTGGTCCAACATTTGCCAAAACGTCAAACTATACTATGTCGTCCAAAATTTGAAGAAAAAAATTTCACCCAAAATTTTTGGTCCAAAATATGACTAAAACGTCATGTCGTCCAAAATTTGAAAAAAAAAATTGACCCAAAATGTTTGGTCCAAAATTTGACAAAAATGTCATACTATACTATGTCGTCCAAAATTTGAAGAAACAAAATTTGACCCAAATTTTTGGTCCAAAATTTGACAAAAACGTCAAACTAAACTGTCGTCCAAAATTTGAAGAAAAAAATTTGACCCAACATTTTTGGTCCAAAATTTGCCAAAACGTCAAACTATACTATGTTGTCCAAAATTAAAAAAAAAAATTTCACCCAAAATTTTTTGTCCAAAATTTGCCAAAACGTCAAACTATACTATGTTGTCCAAAATTTAAAAAAAAAATTTCACCCAAAATTTTTTGTCCAAAATTTGACAAAAACGTCAAACTATACTATGTCGTCCAAAATTTGAAGAAAAAAATTTGACCCAAAATTTTTGGTCCAACATTTGCCAAAACGTCAAACTATACTATGTCGTCCAAAATTTGAAGAAAAAAATTTCACCCAAAATGTTTTGTCCAAAATTTGACAAAAACGTCAAACATACTATGACGTCTTTATTTTTCGACAAATTGAGTATAGCATGTTATAGCAACCTAAGGAAGTGATTTCAATGAAAACAAAGTGAGGACAGGCCAAAATGTCCTCACTCCGTAAAAATGACCTCACTTTGTTGGTTAAAAACCCTCACTGGTCCTCAGTATGCCTCAAGTACAAGAACACACATACAAACAAGCACACACACACACAGCCTCATATACAGCACGTACAGGTGACAGGCACACAGGTACGTACTCACCGAGCATTTCACCTCCTCCCTCTTAAGTGTAAATCAGATAAGATTGTTGTTCTTCTTTCCCCATTTCACACAATCACAACGCTTCGACGACTAAGTGTCTTAAACTCTATCCATGAAAGAAAAAGTGTGAAATGTACACGTGTAGGTGAGTGCTGTTCAGTTCTGTCCTCCTCACAGATGGACTCTGTGTTTGCAGCTGAGGTGGTGTTGGTAGCGTTTGACAGAATACAAGAGGCCCAACAGTGAGAAAGAGTCATACGGCTGTCAGAGCGTGGATATGTCCTTTAAACGGAGGACATGTCATGGCAGTGATTCGTATCTACAAACCTCAGGGTTTGTGGTGCTGATTTGGAACTGGTGGCTTATTTACCTTCTGAGGCTGTTAGGTAGTACACTGTTTTCTGCTTTTAGCATTTGGCTTTTTTACGTAGAGAGAGGACACGGTAACACTTTACAAACAGCTTAAAAAGTAGAAAAAGGCTTTGATTGTCTTCGCGCAATTCTTTGTGAGGAGAAAGCTCCAGAAGCATTTTGACAAAATATAGTTTTTACACCTTACTCAATAAGGGTTGGGTCAATCGGGAGGTCTGAGGAAAGGGGCAGTTGGAGAAGGTGAGAGGTAGGACTGCAGATGGGTGAGGACGGAAAAGGCAAGACAACAGCAAAGTGAAATCTTAAGTGAAAAACATTGAGGAACCCTTTAAAATCCTCGTTCTCCAATAACAACTCCCTGATCTCACTTTGACCTGGACTCCAGCCGCAGGAAAAGCCCGATCCTCTTTTTCACCCCCTCTGGTTGTAGTGTCAGGTTGATCAGAATATTCAGCCGTAGAAGAAGAGTTTTTGGTTTTGTTTGGCCTTAACATTTGCTCACTGGACATGAACACATGGCAGAAACCAGAGGACTGTCCGTGGCGTTTCACACCTCCACCTGCCCTTGTGTCAGATAGGCCCTGAGCTGCTGGGCCGCACTGACGATCTTCCTCTGGTGTCCCAGCAGGTTCACCCCGAGATGCTGGACATCGCTGAAGGAGAAAGCAAACACATTCAGGGGAGTTTAGTTGAACAATTTTACAACTTTACAGGGCAATGCTGGTGGATCTAGTCCAAACAAAATTTGTATTAATAGTCATGTTAGTCATTCTTCTCAGAGGCGCAGCTTGTGAACAGGCAAGGCAGGCAACTGATTGGGGCCCTGAGCTGATAGGGGGCCCCCCGACACTCGGAGCCTGAGGGCTGTTTTTACTGAAATGTGCAGTGAGCAGCCGCCTCCCCGTCCCCCTTAACAACAATAACATCTCAGTAGTAAACCTCCCTAAAGGGGCCCCACCTCACTTTAACCTGTGTGAAGTTATCGTTCTGCAAGTTGGAAAATTAAGAGGATTATTTACAGTGTAATGCATTATTGTTCTATATATTTATATTGTTTTATAATGTGGGTTCTTTACAGTGTAATGTATTTTTTTTTACTAAGTTTATATAGTTTTTTAAAAAGCTATTTAGAGTATTTTATTGTTCTTTACATTTATATTTCACATACTTTTTAATTACAAGGTTTTTCCATGTTAATTCATTCATTAAAAAAAAATAAAAAATTTTTTTTATTAAAAAATATATATTTATATTTATAACATAATGGTGATGAACACTGGTTGGAAGGAAGGGCCCCCTGGGAATTTTTGCCTAGGGCCCCTACAGACTCTTGAATCACCTCTGCTTCTTCTCAGGACCAGGTCATACTTCCAATGTCCAGCACTCACTCCAGTTTGAGCCTGCATGGACAGAGGATGCTCCCTGTTGCAGTCCAGTTATTAGAACACTTTTGATTTGGTCAAAACAGAAAATAAAGTAGACGGTAACCATGGAAACTTCCTTGAGCTTTTGCAAGGACCTCCACGGTAACCCACACATGTACAAGTCAGCAGTCAAAGAATACAGAGACGCTTCTGGAAGTCAATGTGAGATTGAGTAAACATGGGGCCAATTCCTATTCCTATCTTAACCCTCAATCTCAACCCTTAATCGTAACTGACCCTCAAAACCAAGTGTTGAAGGTTATTTCGTCACTTAGAAATGGGACACCCCTTAAATGCAGATACGTCTTCAGACTGTAGGGGGCAGAATAACGCGAAAGCTGCGTCCAGTCTGTCAACTCCAAAAAAGAAGGAGAAGAAGAACACATTTACGTCAGGATTATTTATCACGATCCGTTTGTCAGTCAAGTTATTAGGTTGTCAGTTAGTTATAAGATGATACTCATACAAATATTCAGCTGACAGTTACCACACACCACGACTTATTGAAAAGTAAACCATAGCAAACCATCGCAAAAGATCGTAAAATAAAAATAAATGTTACGCAACAATGACGTCAGTAATCCATAATATGGGCCTAAACTAAGATAATACAATGGTTTTCATCATTTTTATATCTCTATTAACAAAGAAAATACTTCATTTGTAGCGTACTCGTTTGGCTGCTTTCGGCGCCATATTTGTTATGTTAAAACACGCAATGCATTCTGGGTAGCCCTTGCTCCCAAGGGTGGTCTAGGAAAATCTCAATATTGAGGGCGATACAGCCCTTAAACTTGCCCCTCAACTTAATTTTTTTCTGAGAATCGGGACAGCACTTGCACTAGAGGGGGCGCACATTTTTGAGATTGAGGGTTAAGATTGAGGGTTAAGCGAGGAATTGGAATTCACCCATGGAACGCTGTTGTTTGTGTCTGTAAGTATAACTGGAACCACAGGCAGCTCTCCATGAAGTATGACCTGGCCCTTAAATGTAGCCTTTTGCCAAGTATCCTTTTACTCTGTAGGAAACAAACATACAAAGAGCAATAACCTCGGTGTAACTGAAACAACCAACTATACTCACTCCATCGTGAGCTTGCTGACTCTGTCTAAAGTGTCCAGGTGTGCCCGATCAAACTCGTCCTGATATCTCTCCATCCTCAACGCCTTCAGCCAATCACTGACTGTCGCCACGGATGTTAAGTCTGTGGGGGTGGGGCTGAGCAGCGTCTGAGAACAGCTCCTGTAAGGTGGGGAAATGTCAAAAACACGAGACCATGAGAATGTACAAAAACAGCAGATTGTGTGTCACCTGCCACTTCTCTGATTTGTTTGTTAGTTTGCCAGAAGCCGCCGTCTCACCGGGTCGGCTCCACTTTCAGGGAGGCGGGGTGCCTGATGAGCCGATCCAACGAGGACAGGAGGGTGTTGAAGCTCGGACGGTCCCCTCGATCCGCCTGCCAGCACTGAAGCATCAGAGAGTGGAGGGCAGGGGGGCAGCTGTGAGGAGCCGGGAGACGGAACTGGTCGGCTACTGCCTTCATCACCTGTGAAAAGAGAAAGAACGAGAGAGACTTCAGGCACAATGTTTGTGTAATTACTTTACATAAAAGGTCACAGACCACTGGGTCTGTGAGAGTGAAAATTATGCAAATTCCAGCTGCCTGGCATTTTCAAACGCGTCTGTGGAATAACAAAGTGAGGGCAGTGATAAAAATAAACCCACTTAAAGGGATGGTTCACATATTTTGTCTGCCAGTGGGGGGACACAAAGAAAAACTGATTTTACCCACTGAACAAAAGGCTGAATAAATGCGATGCCTGCTGAAGTCTGTGTTATCTCACAACAATACGTTTGTTGCTTTATCTGGCACCATTTTTCCAACTGGAAAGCAGAGCATGTGGACACACTGTGTTGCATCATTTGGAAGCCACACTTTCTGTGAGGGCACACATTCATGTTTCAGGCTGTCTCCTGATGATGGCAGTGAGTTGGCAGCGTGTCTGTTGACGTTAGAGCCAAACTAATGTGTGTCAGTTCTTCTTTTCCTCAGCTCTTTTATACGTATGATCAATTCTGGCCTTAATGTCTATACCGAGGTATGGGAGTGTATCTGGGTGGGTTGGGCAGTTTTTAGTGTTTTGTTTGAATGATTCATTAATTGTTTGATTGATTTACTGATTGATTGATAGATTTCGTGAGTTCTAGTGTAGTTGAACTTGTGTTATAGTGGAGGCTTTGGGCCAATTCCAATTCCTATCTTAACCCTCAATCTTAACTGGTCCTCAAAACCAAGTGTTGAGGGTTATTTTGTCACTTAGAAATGGGACACCGCTTAAATGCAGATACGTCTTCAGACTGTAGGGGGCAGAACAACGCGAAAGCTGCGTCCAGTCTGTCAACTCCAAAAAAGAAGAAGAACGCATTTACGTCAGGATTATTTATCACGATCCGTTTGTCAGTCAAGTTATTAGGTTGTCAGTTAGTTATAAGATGATACTCATACAAATATTCAGCTGACAGTTACCACACACCACGACTTATTGAAAAGTAAACCATAGCAAACCATCGCTTGTCCGCACCGGCCGACTATTGACAAAAGATGGTAAAATAAAAATAAATGTTACTCAACAATGACGTCAGTAATCCATAATATGGGCCTAAACTAAGATAATACGATGGTTTTCATCATTTTTATATCTCTATGAACAAAGAAAATGCTTTTGGCGCCATCTTTGTTACGTCAATACACGCAATGCATTCTGGTTAGCCCTTGCCCCCAAGGGTGGTCTCGGAAAAACTTAATATTGAAGGCGATACAGCCCTTAAACTTGGCCCTCAACTTAATTTTTCTGAGAATCGGGACAGCACTTGCACTAGAGGGAGCGCGCATTTTTGAGATTGAGGGTTAAGCAAGGAATTGGAGTTCACCCTTTGAGTGCACGTACATCATTCATTGATTGTAACTTCCTCTCATCACTCACTTCTTGATTGCTCATATCCCAGTACGGGCGCTCTCCATATGACATCACTTCCCACATGAGTATGCCGAAGCTCCAGACGTCACTCGCCGAGCTGAACTTGCGATGCTGAAAAGCCTCCGGTGCTGTCCACCTCACAGGAACCTTAGTGCCCTGATGGAGGACAATGATGACAGAAGCGGTGAAGCAGTGACCAAAGAGAATGGAAAAAAAAAGAAAAAGGAAACAGTCCATCTCAGAACGTACCAGTGACGCAGTGTATGTCGGTATGTTTTGGTCCAGGCCCCTCATGAGTCGCGACAGGCCAAAGTCAGACACTTTACAGACCAGGTTTGAGTTCACCAAGATGTTTCTGGCTGCCATGTCTCGATGTACAAAGTTTCTCTCAGAGAGGTAACACATCCCTGCACCGACGCCTCTGAGCATCCCAACCAGCTGGAGGATGCTGAACTGACCCTCGTTATCCTGAATAATTGAACATGCAGAAACGAGAGTAAAACATGTGAGCAGTCACCAGAAACATGCAACAGATGAGGCACGTTGAGGAACGTATTGTTTTTCTCACCCTCAGGAACGCGTCCAGGGGCCCGTTCTCCATAAACTCTGTTATGATCCTCTCTGGGGGGCTGTGAGTGACCACGCCCTCAAGCTTCAGCACATTGGGGTGGTCAAACTGTCCGAGGACGCCCGCTTCGCTGAGGAACAACCCCCTCTCCCTGTCAGACGCCCCCCAGCGAAGCGTCTTCACTGCTACCAGCACCTCCCTGCGACCCATTGGACGGTAACGGCCTCGAGAAACCTCACCAAACTGAGCTGGTGTAAAGAAGCAGGTACAAGCAGATTAGACTGTGTCGAAAGACAACAACAAAAAGAGTGAAAAGGACGAGTGTCGGACCGACCTGAACCTATCACCTCCTCAATCTTGAGGTGGTTGGGATCAATCTCACGGGCAAACTCTTTGACGGCCTCACTGGGGTCTTCATAAGTGGATGGGTCCACGTAATACTTTACTCCTCCTGGAAATAAAAGGCTTTTTCATCTTCATCATGAACAACATATTAAAGGTGCCATATGTAAGAATGTGGCCAAAAACAGTTACTACATTCAAATGCAAAATACCGAGGTCTTTTAGGTTTCGTTTTCTGACGTAACTGGCAACCCGTGGTTGCTCGGCAGCTGAGAGTCTACGGACTGCAATGATTGGTAGACGGCGGTAGGTGGCGCCACATGACGCCAAAAGATGATTTCAAAAACATAAACATGATTTGCAGTCTGCAAAATATATTTTTTAATGCAAATATTTTGTCTGTACTGTTGTTGTTGGTGAGTTCAATTTGTTATATGAACATTATTCCTGAGTCTCTGTGACATATTAGGAGGATTTTATGGCCAGTTGATTTAGATTTATTACATAATGCACCTTTAACTATTATTATACATGTTATACTCTTAGCTCAGTGAACTAAACAGTCGATTATTCTTCTTAAAAAACAAAGTATGTTCCATTCAGTCAGAATAATGTTGACAAAGGTAAAATAGAGATTAGCTTCTACTGGAAAAAGACTTTATGATACATCATCAAATATTTGGTTAAAGGAACAAATGAAACCCAAACGTGGTTAGTCATACAGCTTAGTTATGCCCTGTCTCTTAGTTATTTAAAGTAAAATTCTGCTTTAACATTAATGATTGATTTGACTAATAAATTAAATATACCCGTGCTCTCACCTCGGTTACTGATGTATCTCTGCAGCCGGTCACTGTACGGACTCTCTCTCCTTTTACTGTCACGCAAATTAAAACAAATGTATGACCAATATTAAAAAACCTCTATATCCAATAAAATTAATTATTATTATTATTATGTAATTATCGTTACATGTCCTGATCTTTACTTATCACTTACCTACGAAATACCACCACAACCACGATGGCTGCCACAACAAGAAGAAACGCCGCCCCGCCCATCACCGACCCGACCAGCAGAGGGAGCCGATTCTGGATCTGGTGAGAATGTTCCTCTTCAGGGGGAGAGAAGGTGACCGGTTATTAAAAGTGTCTATCGTTTACAGCGACGCACTTTAAACCGAGAGTTAAACGAGTGCGGTACCCAGAGGCAGAGTGGTGAAGTAGATGGTGTTGCTGTAGGGGCCGTAGCCTCGTTCGTTCCGAGCTCTGATCTGGAAGCCGTAGATGGAGCCGGGAATCAGAGAGTTGATGGTGACGGTGTTGGTCTCAGTGTACACGCTCACTGCACTGTCCACATCTGAACCCTGAGGGACACGAGAAGAAGAAGAAGAAGGAGGACATTTGGTGACTCCTGCTGGACTGAGTTTCTCCGTGCAGCAGCTGCAGAGTTTGCACTGAGTTTACCTTGTCAAAGTATCTGAGCTGGTACTGCATGATGTCTCCATTAGGTCGATCCGGCTGAGGCCAAGACAGAGTGATGGAGTCTGGGGCTCGGCTCAGCTGGTGCATCATGGGAACTGAACTGGGAACTGTGGAGGGGGGGGGGGGGCAAAAATATACCTTTAAAAAGTATATTTTAATAGATATATATTGATTTCCAAGTGACAGCAACCACATGGGGGCAGTGTTACATAGTGTATTTACAGGGCATTTATAAGCAGTGGGATCGGGATTTAAAGTTCTACTCAGTCTTTATCAATTTCAAGGAGAATTTGTGTTGGTGATAATTGGCTTCTCAAAGCCCCCATTTCCCTTCACTCGTGTCTCTTTCTGTCCATCTTTCGTCTTCCCATTTCTCCTTTATCCCTCTCCTCCGCCACAGTGACCCTAACAGGATCTGACAGGATGTTTTAACCTTGAGCGACTCCTCTCCACAAAGCATGAGCAGAAAAGATGGAGCAAACAGGGACAGGGAAAGAGAGACAGAGAGAGAGAAAGAAAGAGAGAGGGAGAATAGACAGGGAGATAAACCGGACACAAACATCATCGTCCTCTTTCATCTCATCTCTGTTGTCTTGTCCTCACCTGACTGGCTTGTAGTGAAATTGATGCTTGTGTATCGAGGTGAGAAAGGACTCAACGCTGACACCTCGTTCATGGCCTGCACCTGTTGATAAGAAGAAGAACACACGGATGTGACATAAAAAGCTTTTGCCTATTATTTACGCCTCAGTGTTTGAGAGGTGAAGCCTGACGCGGGACAGCCGTGTCACTCAAACAACACCAGTGATATTCAACCACAATGAATAGGAAATAAGCAATAATTTAGTTGAGCTACACTTTGTTCAATAATACATGTTTATATTTGCTGATGTGGCCCTTTATAATCCAGCATAGAGGACCATGTTTCAGCATTTAGCCCAAACCTTTGCCACTAATCTTATTGCAAATCGACTTTCATAGAGAAAATAGTGGAATATTTCCTGCGCAAGCTGTGCAAGAGTGGTTTGCGTCAGTACCTGTATGAGATAAGTGACTCGGGTCAGCAGGTTGTTGAGCGTGACCTTGGTTTGTTTCAGGTTGGTCTGTGAGGGACTGAACGTCACGCCCTCCCCACACCAGGAGCACGCCGCCGGGTTGGTGAAGGTGGACGAAGGGCAGATGCGACAAACCAAGCCGTACCACACTTCGCCGCGGCCTCCCATGTCCAACGGAGGGCGCCACCTTATGGACACTCCGCCATCGTCACTCTCGTACTCCCAGGACAGAGAGACCGGAGCAGCTGGAGGAGCTGAGGAGAAAACAAGAGTGTGAGAGCGAGAGAGAGAGAGTGGGAGAGGTTTGACGAGCTTAATGTAAGCAGCTGACATTTTAATGGAACTATCTGCTAAAACATTTATGATATAAAAGAAGCTGCGTGCTGGCAAAGACATTTAATTAAGTAAAACTAATGCAGAGGATGTCAGAGATGTGGCAATTTAAAGGTCCACTGTAACTTCTAGGGTTGATTGGCAGAAATTTAATAAGTATCCCTAAGTACGTTTTTATTAGTGTATAATCTTTAAAGCCGGACTTTACCCCTTGATCCCAGGCAAACTGCACAGTTTGAAAAAATGCCAGGAAGTGGAGCTGTGAGTGAGGAGGTGGAGAACTCTCCTCGACTTTGAACAAGCGGGAGATGGTTTTTATATGGACACTACCGTTCAAAGATTTGGGGTCACTTAGAAATGTCCTTATTTTTGAAGGAATTATTATTATTATTTTTTCAATGAATATGACATTAAAGGTGCCACATGTAAGAATGTGGCCAAAAACGGTTACTCCATTCAAATTCAAAACACAGAGGTCTTTTAGGTTTCGTTTTCTCACGTAACTGGCAACCCGTGGTTGCTCGGCAGCTGAGACTCTACTGACTGCAATGATTGGTAGACGGCGGTAGGTGGCGCCACATGCCAAAACAAGATTTCAAAACATAAACATGATTTGCAGTCTGCAAAATATTTTTTTGATGCAAATATTGTGTCTGTACTGTTGTTGTTGGTGAGTTCAGTTTGTTATATGAACATTATTCCTGAGTCTCTGTGACATATTAGGAGGATTTTATGGCCAGTTGCTTTAGATTTATTACATAATGCACCTTTAAATTAATCAGAGATATACATTACTCATTGTTAATGTGGTAAACGACTATTCTAGCTGCAAATGTCTGCTTTTTAATGGAATATGTACATAGGTGTATGTCGGCCCATTTCCAGCAACCATCTCTCCAGTGTTCTAATGGTACATTGTGTTTGCTAATCGCGTTACAAGGCTATTGGATGACTAGAAAATCCTTGAAAACCCTTGTGCAATTATGTTAGCACAACTGATGAAAGCAAAGTTCTAAGGGCGAAAATCATTATTTCTAATCTTGTCATTGTCTTGACTATATTTTCTATTCATTTTGCAACTCTTTTGATGAATAAAAGTGTGAGTTTTAATGAAAAAAAAGCAGGGTATGCCATGCAGCCATTGGCATCATTCGAATGTTTGGCCAAAGAGACAAGAGAGGAACTTATGCCACTTTTCCACGACACAGTCCCAACAAAACGCGCCTCGGCACAGAACGGCATGGAACAGCACGGCATGCCATGTTTTCTTTCCTTTTCCATTAGCTATAGTACCTGGTACTTTTTTAAGTACCTGTTCTGACAAAGTTCCAAGCGAGCTGAGCCAATACTATGCGTGACGTCTTCAGACTGCACTGATCCACTGATTGGTCAGAGCGGCGTCGCAGGAAGAGTCATGAGATCTGTTCAATGGTGATCAAGGAAGTGTCTGATACCTAGTATTTAACAGAGGAGTCTGGTGTGTTTAGTAACAGCTAAATTGTGAGCGGCGTGCCGCATTACAAGCAGCCGTGCAGTGATGATGATGATGTTGAGGAGGTGCTATAGTAATGGAAAAACAACCAAACCGTGTAGAGTCGAGCCGTGCTGAGGCGAGTTGAGTCGTGCCGGGAACATGTAGTGGAAAAGCGGCAATATTTTTACCCAATTTGCAAAATTCAAATACACTACTCTGCCAAGATTTGGACCTGGATCAATAAATAACATTTCTAGATACCCATTGGATTTAAACATGGTTTAGGGGTATAGTAACGCTTTAGAATGTAGATTCCTTGGTTTTAATAGCATTGCAATAAGCGTTTCATGCATAATTTAAGTAAGGGCCTTGCTTTTCGGAGCCTGTCATGTTTCTACAGCAGTCAAAATGGACGAAGCAGCCAGAGTGGTTGCAATGCATTTTGTTGTTTTGAAGTGGAACCTCACTAAGTAAATAAAAATCAACATCATTTCTGACGTGTGAAGGTCACCATAGCAGTCTCACTTTTAAATGTTTCATATTCCAACGCACCTAATTTCAGGTACGTGTCAAAGACTGTACCACTGAGGCCCCTTCAACACTTTCCCAAAAACGCAAGCACAAACAAAACAAAGCAAACAATCACACAAAAAGCTCACTTGTGCAGGCAGACGAGTTGGCGTCATCGGCCGCCCGATGAAAGCCGCTGCGACATTCACACACACTCGATCCCTTCTGGCTGGTTCTGCTGTTGGAGGGACACGTCAAGCATGGAGCCGAGCCCATAACGGACTTGAAGTAGCCCACAGGACAGGCTGCAGAGACACACGAGGAGAAACAAAGAATTATGCTCAATTAAATAAAGTGATCACCAGTGAGTGAGTGTCCTAGTTCTACACCATGATGGAGTCAGCAGAGCTTCAGAGGCATAAAACACGGTCCATCTAAAACACACACATGCTGTACATATAAAACCATGTGTCACATCTACATAACGCTATTTTCAAAGACAATGGGATAAGAAAAAGTATCATAAAAAGAATCAAAACAAAAAACTACTGTGTCCACTATTCTGGTTTGTTCTGGCGCTGTCTACTATATCACAGCAGACGGAGTAAAAGCTCAACAACAGAGAGTGTTTTAGCTGGATTTAGATACATATAGATCTGTTGATATAGATGTGTAAAAATTAACGGTGTGTAAAGAAGAAAAGGTTCCGAGTCAATGAAGAGGAAACACAATAAGGACGTCATTAAAAAGCACAACTGTTGTCCCTCATTATCCTTCATATGATTCCAATTCCACATGATCTTTTGATCTCGGACACAAATACATCTTTCTCATGTGAACTGAACGGCACAAATAATAACAATCGTAAATATAAAAACAACATTCATTTACAGTAAACAGACAATCATTGACACTGTGTGTTTAGTGTTGACAGAGGAAATGGCTCACATTAGCAAATATAGAGCAGCAAATCTGCCAGTCGTCTCACACACGCACACACACACACACACACATGCACACACACACGACTGCTAACTGACAAACTGCTACCATTAGTACCTTGCAAAAATAGCCCTATTTGTTTTCTTGGCAACGGACAGATGAGAACATTAATACCACTCTCACATATGACGCTACCAACAGCAGCCAGGATTCTTAACATAGAAGAAGAACAAAAAAATGGAAACAGTTGGAAATTGAAACTAGCTCAGCCATAACCCAAAAAAAGAATTTTAGGAATGAGTATTTACAGAGGACTTTGGTACATTTTGCCACCTTGTGTTTAATGGTAACGTCAGTTTCTGGATGTTGTTTTTTTTTACCACGTGAATCAAACCCTTTATCACTGTCTGAGTCGTTATCATAATTATGGCCAATTATTTGAGCGAGAAAGTTCACTGTTGAGAATAATAACCTAAACTCTGAGGTCTCTTTCTGGGCTTTAAACTGCAATTTAATGTGCAACCGAAAAAAAAGAAAACCTGTGAGACGAATGTCATTGTTATATTGTTGCCATGTTATTTTTCTCATGTTCATGAAGGTTTCATTTAAAGCTCACATAGAGTGGTCCTGTTGCACATATATGTTAGTTATGGAGGTCTATTTACATACATTATCAAAATCTCTCTTTTCTGATGCTCTCCTCAGCCGCGATATTTCAGACTGAAATCTCACACCCAGAAGACAGACTGTGTTGTAAATGGCCAGCCAACGTAGAGCTTTCCCAACTGTCTTGTGATTGGCCAGTACTCAGAAGTGACATAATCAGCACACCAGCTCACAGAAGTGCAGCTCCCCCCTCTGGAACGGTGGATGCACTGCTACTCATTATCAAAACATTGTTTTAACAGTGTTTAAAAGTAGCTTCTTCACGACTCCCCGCCACAGTCCCTTTTATGACTTTGACCCGGAGTCAGACCCAGAGTCAGAAGACACTGTCGCTCGTAAAACACCTCCACAACGGACGTTATTCTTCTTCTGCGGTTCAATGTACGCAACCAGATGTGCCCGGACTAGTGCCCGGAGCAGGAGGATCTGCTGTTCAGGAGAACCGGTGTTTACGTAACCAGACCGGGTTTTTTCAGAGATCTCGCTGAGCCCGAGATTACAATAAAACACATCGTTCTCAGCAGTGGCTGAACTGTTTGTTTCGAAACATCAGGGCTCCGTAAACAAGGTAATGACGCAGATACACACTAAAAAACAGCGTTAATTGGAACTTCCGGTCTAGGTCCGCTTTAAAATGTGTTTCTTCGCTATGTTGAAAAGATACAGATAATTTCATGATACGTCTAAGAAGCAGAAAAAAAGATAACACGTTATCTTCGCCGATTTTCACAGAATTGTGAGTAGTTGAGTGGATTAGGAACAATATGAACACATGAAAGATGATTAACACTGACTCAACCACCGAAGAGCACAAAACTACTAACACCTCCAAGTTAAGTGATACATCACTGCTTCACGATCGCCAGAGCATCAGCAAACCTCAATACAAGCTGTGTTACAAAACATTTCAGTTTCAACAAAATCAGATCAATCCGTCCAGATCCAACACACACACACACACACACACACGCACACACACGCACAAAATGTCATTTGAACCTGCAGGCTGTTATCCTGAACCGATGTGCTTTACTGAAGAAAAGCTGTGAAATGTGCCAATTGTTAATGTCAACAGCAGAACGGCAGAGCGTGAAGGTCAAAGTGACACACACTTCACTTCAGCCTGTCACCTGCCAGACCCTCAAGTTCCCGTCCTGAGCAGGACGACGAGGAAATTGTGAGTATTTGCCTCTGGGTCTGAGTCTGCGGCCATTTTCACACTGTGTGTTTAAAGCAGTGTCAACCAAAGGTTGCGTTGTTCAAAATGAGGTCCCTTTGTCTGCAAGCTAAACGTGTAGAACATGTATATTCTATGTGTAAATGGCACACCTGATGAGTGCTCTCTCTCTGAGGTGGAGGATGAGAGTGATCAAAGAGTGAACCCAAGACTTTATTTATATATAATCTTGTCAGGGATTCAATTTCACCTGCTGAGTGTGTGTGGAGTGAATGCATGTGTGTTGGGGGAGCGGCGTAGATGGCAAAGATGGAAAGAATACTGTTCACAGGTAAAAGGCTTTTTGTGTTTCTCACTTGTCTCCGAGAGCGGACTTTCCTTTCAAACAAGTGTGAAGTTGAGGGAAAAGGAGACAGACAAAAGTAAGAAAGCCAGAGATCAGAGGGATCTAGAATAAACTAGATTAAGAACATGAAGACGGATGACCCTGAGACAGCTGCAAGACGAACAAAGAGATTATGTAAAGCGGTGCACAATGACGGGTAAAACAGAGGGAAATATCCATCTTCCTCCACACAGTAAATAATTTCTGTACATTTACGGCAGAATTTCAACAGTATTAAGGTGTTTTTTTGTTTGTTTTTTAATAAACAGTGCTTTACTGTTAATATTACAGAACATCAGTGAAATTACAGCTCATTTACTGTTTTGTTTTTTTAACAGAACCCTAATGTATTCCTATTTTACAGCACTCTACCGTTAAAGTGTATTAGATAACAGTATCATGCATTGCCTGAGCTGCACATGTGAAGCTATTTACCTGCCATTCCTGATCCAGCTCCATCTTACCAATTATTTGGTGAGTAGCAACTTTATTTTATTGATTCATATTACATATAACATTATTGTTTGATTTGATTTGAATTATTGTTTTATTGTGTGTGATAGGGCAGATTCAAATAAAGGCAAGTTTATTTTCAAGATAATTATTGGATCACAAATTTAATACTGAAGAATATTTGCTTTGCTGTAAATTTGACTGTTTTTCCATCTTGCATTGTGCAATTGCCTGTTCATTTGTAGTAGGATTTTTTGACACATTTCTCTGATGTTGCAGATGCAGCAGATGTTTTCACCACTGCTACTTACAGGCTGGATTGAGAAACCTGGTGTCTTTGAGTGAGCCGTAACTCTGCTGCCAATGTTCTTGGACTTCAACACAGTGCAGTACTTTGACAGTGAGCTGACTTTCTTCTCGAAAACAAAAAGTATCTCGGAATGACTTGAAATTTACCATCATAATAGTCGACATCGCCCTGAACAAGGATCCGTTGAAAATATTTGCAAACCTCTTTAGGAATAATTTTCATGAATTTTTGAAAATCAGGAAATTATCCATTTGTCCTGATGCACTTTGACAGTGAGCTGACTTTCTTCTCGAAAACAAAAAGTATCTCGGAATGACTTGAAATTTACCATCATAATAGTCGGCATCGCCCTAAACAAGGATGCGTTGAAAATATTTGCAAAACTTTTAAGGAATAATTTTCATGAATTTTTGAAATTCAGGAAATGATAAATTTTCCCTGATGCACTTTGATAGTGAGCTGACTTTCTTCTCGAAAACAAAAAGTATCTCGGAATGACTTGAAATTTACCATCATAATAGTCACTATAGCCCTGAATAAGGATCCGTCGAAAATATTTGCAAATCTCTTAAGGAATAATTTAAATGAATTTTCGAAATTCTTGAAATGAACCATTTGCTCTAATGCACTTTGACAGTGAGCTGATTTTCTTCTCGAAAACAAAAAGTATCTCGGAATGACTTGAAATTCACCATCATAATAGTCGGTATCGCCCTGAACAAGGATTCCGTGGAAATATTTGCAAATCGCTTAAGGAATAATTTTAATGAATTTTTGAAAATCAGGAAATGATCCATTTGCCCTGATGCACTTTGACAGTGAGATGACTTTCTTCTCGAAAACAAAAAGTATCTCGGAATAACTTGAAATTTACCATCATAATAGTCGGCATCGCCCTGAACAAGGATCCGTCAAAAATATTTGCATATCTCTTAAGGAATAATTTTAATGAATTTTTGAAATTCAGGAAATGATAAATTTTCCCTGATGCACTTTGACAGTGAGCTGACTTTAGTCTCGAAAACAAAAAGTATCTCGGAATGACTTGAAATTTATCAACATAATAGTCGGCATCGCCCTGAACAAGGATGTGTTCAAAATATTTGCAAAGCTCTTAAGGAATAATTTTCATGATTTTTTGAAAATCAGGAAATGATCCATTTGCCCTGATGCACTTTGACAGTGAGCTGACTTTGTCTTTGAAAACAAAAAGTATTTCGGAATGACATGAAATTTACCATCATAATAGTCGGCATCGCCCTAAACAAGGATGCGTTGAAAATATTTGCAAAACTTTTAAGGAATAATTTTCATGAATTTTTGAAATTCAGGAAATGATAAATTTTCCCTGATGCACTTTGATAGTGAGCTGACTTTCTTCTCGAAAACAAAAAGTATCTCGGAATGACTTGAAATTTACCATCATAATAGTCACTATAGCCCTGAATAAGGATCCGTCGAAAATATTTGCAAATCTCTTAAGGAATAATTTAAATGAATTTTCGAAATTCTTGAAATGAACCATTTGCTCTAATGCACTTTGACAGTGAGCTGATTTTCTTCTCGAAAACAAAAAGTATCTCGGAATGACTTGAAATTCACCATCATAATAGTCGGTATCGCCCTGAACAAGGATTCCGTGGAAATATTTGCAAATCGCTTAAGGAATAATTTTAATGAATTTTTGAAAATCAGGAAATGATCCATTTGCCCTGATGCACTTTGACAGTGAGATGACTTTCTTCTCGAAAACAAAAAGTATCTCGGAATAACTTGAAATTTACCATCATAATAGTCGGCATCGCCCTGAACAAGGATCCGTCAAAAATATTTGCATATCTCTTAAGGAATAATTTTAATGAATTTTTGAAATTCAGGAAATGATAAATTTTCCCTGATGCACTTTGACAGTGAGCTGACTTTAGTCTCGAAAACAAAAAGTATCTCGGAATGACTTGAAATTTATCAACATAATAGTCGGCATCGCCCTGAACAAGGATGTGTTCAAAATATTTGCAAAGCTCTTAAGGAATAATTTTCATGATTTTTTGAAAATCAGGAAATGATCCATTTGCCCTGATGCACTTTGACAGTGAGCTGACTTTGTCTTTGAAAACAAAAAGTATTTCGGAATGACATGAAATTTACCATCATAATAGTCGTCATCGCCCTGAACAAGGATCTGTTGAAAATATTTGCAAACCTCTTAAGGAATAATTTTCATGAATTTTTGAAAATCAGGAAATGATCCATTTGCCCTGATGCACTTTGACAGTGAGCTGACTTTCTTCTCGAAAACAAAAAGTATCTCGGAATTACTTGAAATTTACCATCATAATAGTCGACATCGCCCTGAACAAGGATGCGTTCAAAATATTTGCAAAGCTCTTAAGGAATAATTTTAATGATTTTTTTTAAAATCAGGAAATAATCCATTTTACAGCAACATAGAGACAACCCACCTGCCAGTTCTTTACTGTTTTTTTTACAGGAACATCTCTAACAGTGCATCTTTAATGAAAGGGCTGCACATTATCAGACGTGTTCTCTTACAGCTCTGACACAAAACATGACTTTGCTGCAAAGTCTCTTAATGCTTCTTTTATGAGCTAAGGCAACAACTTAACCCCCTCCTCGTCTTCCTCTCATCCTCATAACCCATTTAAAGCAGCTCCTGCTTCATCTACAGTACGACCCCCTCTACCTCCAAAGATTCATTCAAGTACTTCAGGTATAGTTAAAGAGCGCTTTAGTGATAAAAAAACATTATATATTGTATATGCTATCAATGTTTACAGTTTAACAATTGTCCTCCCACTGTACAACAGAGAGGACAAAAGTATTTAATCTTGTTCTTGCGACATGATTTTAAGCTCTATTCTGTACACTTGTATCAAAGTGCAGCCAAAACACTGGCAAATCAATCAAACCCTGCTATTAAATAACACATTAAAATCAAAGCTTGATTAGAAATAAACACTTCAGAACACATTAGGGTGATATTATGTGTATTAACTTCTGCTGCCAATATTTTTGGGTTTAAAAAAAAACACCTTTGGGAAAAATGTATTTGACATAATGCAACAATGTAACATGCAATGGGTGGGGCTTAGTCTTACTATTTATATAGTCATTATGTATCTATATGGTTATTATATATCTATATAGTCATTATGTATCTATAGAGTTATTATGTATCTATATAGTCATTATGTATCTATAGAGTTATTATATATCTATATAGTCATTATGTATCTATAGAGTTATTATGTATCTATATAGTCATTATGTATCTATAGAGTTATTATGTATCTATATAGTCATTATGTATCTATATAGTTATTATGTATCTATATAGTCATTATGTATCTATAGAGTTATTATGTATCTATATAGTCATTATGTATCTATATAGTTATTATGTATATATATAGTCATTATGTATCTATATAGTTATTATGTATATATATAGTCATTATGTATCTATATAGTTATTATGTATATATATAGTCATTATGTATCTATATAGTTATTATGTATCTATATAGTTATTATGTATCTATAGAGTTATTATGTATCTATATAGTCATTATGTATCTATAGAGTTATTATATATCTATATAGTCATTATGTATAGAGTTATTATGTATCTATATAGTCATTATGTATCTATATAGTTATTATGTATATATATAGTCATTATGTATCTATAGAGTTATTATGTATCTATATAGTCATTATGTATCTATATAGTTATTATATATCTATATAGTCATTATGTATCTATAGAGTTATTATATATCTATATAGTCATTATGTATCTATAGAGTTATTATGTATCTATATAGTTATTATATATCTATATAGTCATTATGTATCTATATAGTTATTATGTATCTATATAGTCATTATGTATCTATAGAGTTATTATGTATCTATATAGTCATTATGTATCTATATAGTTATTATGTATCTATATAGTCATTATGTACAATATGAACAGATGTGAGTGAGTCATGCTCAGAGGAGCTGTTTATTATAGATGTTTCAACATGACCTTGATCACTGTTTCTATACAGTCTGATAAGAAGTGCCATTTTTAGCAATGGCAGATGAACATGTGAAACATGTAAAAAATGATAGATAATAATATTATTATATTATAATATTATAAGGTTACACTATATGCATGCAGATAAACTGTCAATGGGAGATAAACGAGTACAACTGAAAACAAATGAATGAATTTCTAGAAGGAAAAGGGAAGAAAAAAAAATCAGCGATGTGTTGAGTAATTTGAGGTTAACTGTATGTGGATCACTGACCCAATTTTCCTCTTTCTCTCCTTCTCTCCCTCTTTCATGCACTCATTCTCTCTTTTGGCTCCCAGCATAATCTCTCTCTCCTTCTTACTCTCTCTCTCTGATGCACACATAAGCACAGATGTGACCTCACAACAGACGAGGTGGACACACACACAAGGTTCAAGCTGTAAATGCTTTTTATATTTCGCGTTTTACAAGCATTGTGTGATTCAGCACAGCCTGGAAACACGGACGGACACTGCATCACGTGTGCTCTAATATTATATATACATATACACACATGTATATATATATATATATATATATATAATAAATGTTCAACCTTTACAGTAATAGAACCGTTCACAGACGTTTAATAGGAAAACACTTTAACCTGCAAGGGTTTTCTTGATCCGTGAAAATAAAAAACTACAATATGGGGCAATTTGGACGCTTAAATAACCCTTTTCCCTACAATTAAGGAGGTTATAAACTGCAAGTTGTTCTAATTGTAATTGGAGGGGTACTGGTATGTGTGTATAAACGCTGTTTTTCTTTCACATGGATGTTTGACTCAGACCATGCATAATTAAACTTAAAAAGAGATTTTGTGATTTTTCAGCGTGCGGACAACCCTCCTTTTGTTTCTCCCTCGTAAGCTGATTTTGTTCTGCACCTTCACATCTGAGGTTTGATGAGCACACGGTTCACCTTTTTCAGGACAAAATGACGTCGTCGTCGTGACACTGACAACAGATTCAAATCAAACTGTCGGTGCCATGATGACAAATATCATTTCCTCAGTTGTTCCTGTGTATTTTGTGAGGTGATGTAGTGGATTTTAGGCTAAATTGTTCATTGATCATACAGTAATGTGCTTAAGTCTCACCACACCACCAGCTTTGTTGTTTTTATGTCTGTTCAATACTCTCATCATTGCCATTTGGATTAGAATGACGTGGCTGAAAGTTGGTCTTATATATGAGCAAACTGGCAATAAGTTTAACTCATGTAACACGTGTACATATGTAATGCTCAAGCATTTATACAAATGTAAATAGAACATTTTTACAGCAGATATTTTAACATGTAATAGTAGGACAAACAGGTAGATCATACAGAAATAGACACAACACTTCTATTTTGTTAGTTTTTTTAAAAGTGCATCCACTTTTCCCAGTTTTCTGGGCGTGTTCCAGTGAAAATAGTTCTACTGTATTGTTATTTCAGCTAAAACAACACATCTAATGGTGGCCTAAGACTATTGCACATCACTGTACTCTCTCACTGTACGTGAACTTGGGGAACGGGACTCATGACACCAGTATTCCAAGAAACGCAGGATTGAAAAACCTCACGGCGAAAAAACAAAGCCGACTCTTTCACGACTCGCTGCTTGATAAACAGAAACTGATGTAATGCAGCTCAGATGCATTTGTCACCACTGCGCCGGCTGTGCCTCTGCAGCGAGGTCCAGCTGAAAATCAATACTGTATAATAAACACTGTTTTGATATTAGCTTGACCTTTATTAATTCAGATTTGAACGTATTTGTCCTCAGTGAGAATAAGTGGCCACGCGACATATCGTGGTGGGTGAATGTTATGGAAGACTGTATTCATTTTAAATTAATAAAAGGAAACTATTCATGCCATTTGGATGAAAATGTGCCTTTTTAGGCCTAGAGTCAAGTCAACCTCACACTTAAAAACAATATCACACTTGCATTTTTTACTTCATTTCCTCCCCAAATGTTCTTGTTTTGCACGATAATGTGCCTTGAGTCAGTCAGTGGAAGTGTGTGTGTGCTGAGAGTGAGCACACACACAGACACACTCTGGCTGACAAATCAGAACAATCTGACACGTTAAAGATTACACTGTCAGAACACAGTCACGTGACACACACACACATTCTTGTTCTTGCTGCATACTGAGGACCGGGTAAAAGTGCTGACAAAGTGAGGACCAGCATTTTCCACTTTATAAATCAACACAATTGCGAATATCTACTTCATGAATGACATCTATAAAGAACTACTGGGTGCAGTACCATAAAATGTCTGCAGGTGGAGCCCCAGAGCAAAAAGTGTGTGAAACACCAGGGCTGGAAAACGTTTTTTATTTTTTATTTTTTACCAAATTGAGGACCTCTGTTAAAAACAGAGTATAGCATGTTTACAACCCAAAGAAGTGATTTCAGTGAAAACAAAGTGAGGACCGGCTAAATGTCCTTACTTTGTAAAAAATGACCTCACTTTGCTGGTTAAAAGGCATCACTGGTCCTCAGTATGCTGCAAGTACAAAACACACACACACATTCTTGTACTTGCTGCATACTGAGGACTGGGTTGTTGACAAAGTGAGGACCAGCATTTCCACTTTATAAATCAACACAATTACACATATCCACTTTATGAATGACATATACAAAGAACTACTGGGTGCAGTACCATAAAATGTCTGCAGGCGGAGCCCCAGAGCAAAACGTGTGTGAAATACCAGGGCTGGAAAAACGGGTTTTTGTACCAAATTGAGGTCCTCTGTTAAAAAACAGAGTATAGCATGTTTACAACCTAAGGAAGTGATAAAAACAAAGTGAGGACCGGCTAAAATGTCCTCACTCCGTAAAAATGACCCCACCTTGTTGGTTAAAAACACTCACTGGTCCTCAGTATACCCCAAGTACAAGAACACACACACACACAAACACACACACGTAAAACTACAGACATGAGTCCAAATTAACCCAAAGTCTGTCAGTGTTTGGGCTCTCTTCACTAATCCGTGTCCCAAATCCTCTACAGTGGCTTAATATTTAAGTTGAATCAATCAGAGGGATGAGGCCTGTCTGAGGCTGACGTATGTCCCGGGTCAGACCACCTCACACAACTCAAAGGTCTGTTCCATGTTTGGCTGAACAGGTGTAATTGTGTCTCATGCTCAGCCATGTTTGCTGCCCGTGCTCTTCCGCCTCACCATTTCCCATCTGCGATGCAAATGTCAAAACGAGTAAAACATTTTTTCTGTAGTTTTGGCAAGTAAATAAATCACTGCTACGGTTTTTGCGAGTCTGAATGCTCTTCAGGTTTTTCGAAAAAGCTGGAAATGATCACACTGCGGTAAAATGTTCTTTTAGAATTGCTTGAGATAAACAGATTTATGAATAACTGAGTAATAATCTTTTTAATGCCTGCGTGCCACAAGCTTTTCAAGCGGTGCAGAGTCTGACTTTACAGGGAAACGGCATCACACTTTTCTTTTGTCACCAGTTCTTCTCAACTGTTGATATTTTGAATGATTCATTTCTGCTTGAGACACTGAAAAAGTCTAATCCAAGGTCTAATCTGTAAGTGGAAGAAAAACTGTGAGTGAAAAACAAAGATTATGTTTAAAGGCGCCATATGTAAGAATGTGAAAAGCGGTTACTTCATTCAAATTCAAAACATAGAGGTCTTTTAGGGTTCGTTTTTAGATGTAACTGGCAACCCGTGGTTGCTCGGCAGCTGAGACTCTACTGACTGCAATGATTGGTAGATGGCTGTAGGTGGCAAAACATAACTTCAAAACATAAACATGATTTGCAGTCTGCAAAATATGTTTTTTAATGCGCATATTTTGTCTGTACTGTTGTTGTTGGTGAGTTCAGTTTGTTATATGAACATTATTCCTGAGTCTCTGTGACATATTAGGAGGATTTTATGATTTATTACATAATGCACCTTTAAAGTTGTAAAACTCAACGCACTCATTCTACCTATTTATCATGAGCACATTTTTGGGGGTGTTATTAAATGTCCTTCAGGCTTAATCCAAACTAGAACAAAATGTACAACTGATAATAATGACAAAAGTTTCGGTGCTCCACTTTCCAACAGGAACAAAGAACGGCGACTGTTAATAATCCTTGACGACTGCATTTGCCCAGTTCACCATCTGCCTCTTTTCTCTTTATGAGCAGGGAGCCACTGTGGACAACAATGTAATGAGGCCAATCCAAATCATTATTCAGTGAAGTGATCAACAAAACCTAATCAAATGAAGGCTGGAACAAAAAGCCGGAGCAGCGTGGGCAGAAATGTGTTATATCATTCATACGCAGTCAGTGCAGAGAGCCTGTGCTGCTGCAGCAGCGGCGGAAGCGGTTTGGACGGAGCGATTTGTCAGTAAATATCAATCAAGTGCAGACAAACACAAGTGGTGGATGAAGTGCAGATGTAAAGCAAAAGAGCGTGAACACATTTCACGGCTGAGTTGGCAGAATTAGAGGACTAATTGCCCTGGAGATGGTTAGCATTCGAGGGCCCAACGTGTGAGGGAAGCGCTGAAATCCGGCGGTTGAATCCAGTGTTCTACTGCAGTTGTGGTTTTGTTCAGTGTCTTCAGACGTACTATAATATGTAGACACGCTGAAAAGCATTATCGGGCTTCAGAGTGAGATATTCACACATTCACACAAAGATAGTCATGTAACCACTTTTCCCTTCACACTGAATTTTTTTTTTTTTTTTTTTTGCTTGCTCAGTTCTTTGAGTCATTACTTGCATCCTCCGATCTTTCACTCTCTTATTTTCCCTCCCCCCTCTCTCTCCCCCCTGCGTTTTCTGTCACTTGTTCACAGACGAGTGGCCATTACATCGCCGTGACCTAAATGTGTCACATCCCTCTCACTACTGCTCTCTCGCTCTCTTCATCCTCATGCTTGCTCCCTTTATCCCCCCATCCATCTGGAAATCTTTCAATTAAAACATTTTTTTTTTACATTTTTTTTTACAAAAACATTTTTTTTAAAATATATATATATAATATATATATATATATATATTTTTTTTTTTTCCAAAAAAAAAATAAATTATAATAATAAAAAAATATATATATGTATATATATATTTTTTTATTATTATTATTATTTTTATTTTAAAAAAATAATATATATTATATATATATATTAAAAAAAAAAAAATTTCAAACAGTTGCACCCATTTTAAAAACTGGTTTTGCCTGGTTTTGTAAATGCTGACCATCGCAGGCTACTACGTGCTGCGTGTGCCTCTTATATTCCTCTCCTCCTGAAACTGACCCTACAGCGCCAGCGTCTCTTTGCATTTCCGACAAGCATTTCCATAAATCTCAGACAGCAGACAATTATGTGCACAGTGACGTCACTTACAAATGCACCACACGAAACAGAAAAGAAGATCTAACGTCTCTTGCTTTCTCGTCTCATCCTTGACCTGCGTGCGTGTGTTGCTCCTGGTTTTCCTTCTGTCTTTGGTTGTAAATCGGAGAGACAGCAGCTCCTTTAACTATTGATCCGCACGCTGCATAACCAGCGCACGGCATAACAAGAGAAAGATGACACAAGGTCAAGAGCGGAGCCAAGAATGAAAACATTAATCACGTCTTTGCGTCACGCACTGAAACGTCCTCCCGTGGTAAAACAAAAAAAACATGTAGATCATGGTTAGATTTACTGGAGACTAAATTACACACAGGTGTGAACGGTTGTTTTTGTCTCGTTTGTACGTTGACTTTGAGACAGACTGGTCCTCTGCCTCTGCTCCGAGATCACTGCTCAACCATTTTGTTGACACTTGTGCTCTTTAAGAGGCAATTTCAGAAATCAGATACAGCTCACGGGACAGCAAATCTACGACGAATAAAACGTACACAGTACAAACATGAGTGTATTGCACGACACAAACCGTGATGTACTGTTTGTTCAGTGAGGCAGAACTAATAGTAATTAGAACAGTGTTTCCCAAACCCTGGTCCTCAGGGAACACTGCCCTGCCATGTTTTACATGTTACCCTGTTCCAAAAACACCTGATTCAGATGAAACATTACATTTTTGAAACAAAATTGATGAAAGTTGAAACATAACATTTTTGGGGGAAAATTTACAAAAGTTGAAACATTCAATTTTTGGAAAAATATTTTTTTTTACAAAAATTTAAACATTAATTTAAAAAAAGACAAAAGTTGAAAAAAAAAAAATTTTAAATGTAAAAATTGAAAATTGAAAAATTATTTTTTTTGGAAAAAAATGACAAAAGTTGAAACATTCAATTTTTGAAATTTTTTTTTTTTACAAAAATTGAACATTAATTAAAAAAAGACAAAAGTTGAAAAAAAAAATTTGAAAAAATGTTTTGAACAAAAGTTGAAACATTAAATTTTTTGGAAAAAAATTGACAAAAGTTGAAACATCATTTTTTTTTTTTTTTTTAAGATTTGAACAAAAGTTTAACTACGGTAACATCTAAAACAAGGCAGGGCAGTGTTCCCTGACGACCAGGGTTGGGAAATGTTAATGTTAATTTCTCCAACTTATTCTTTGTTCCACTCTCTGCATTAGAGTATAGTGTAGATATATTTCATAGAATAAATGACTGTACATGTACACATGCCAACAATTAAGTGAAAGAAGCGACGAAGCCTCAACAAAACAAATCACGACTAATTTTTCAAGAACGGATCCCCGTTTTTTGAAAGCAGTTTTGTTCTTTGTTTTCTTTGTGGAGAAACAACTCGAGCAATAACTATTAAAACATTTAGACTGTGATAAAACTGGGAACATGGAGTGTGACAGATGCAGCACATTAAAACACTATAAAAGACGCTGTTAATTTCATTATGTCAAATGTGTTTAAAGGGCTTAATCCACAAGAGGCATTAACGTCAGGATATCCCTACAGGGACGTTAACTTAACCTTTTATTTGTCTATTACACTATCCCTCAACTTTATGAAAGTGTAATGTGACGTCTCTTTATACCATTAACACGTGGTTGATATAGTGTAGTTGCCGTGCATGACTGATTTAACACAGCGCACACATTATAGGATCCCTCTCTGTGGGAGTAAACGTGACCTGCACACTGTCAGTCGCACTCAGACTCACCCAGGCAGGCGGATCCATTCAGGTTTTGCTCGTAGCCTTCATCGCAGACACATCCTCCAACGGGCACCATCCACTCTCCTTCAGCGTTGCAGTGCATGCGAGGGGGCGTCCCTCCCTGCGCTTTACTGTGGGGGACACACATCCCAGTCACGGCCACCAAAGCTGTGGGCTCAGCCCCAGAGGGAGTCGCAGGGTAGGACGCCAAGTAGAGACTGGTTTCTGGACAGCGGCGGTAGAAGACGGACACACCCATGAGGGAAACACAAGCTCCACTGTCCACGATAGCCAAGACAAACCTGACAGACGATGAGGGTGGAGAGAGGTTAGACATTTGAGAGTAACATTCAGTGTACTCTACCGTTCAAAAGTTTGGGGTCACTTAGAAATGTCCTTATTTTTGAAGGAAAAGCACTGTTTTTCAATGAATATAACATTAAATGAATCAGAAATACACTCTATACATTGTTAAAGGTGCATTATGTAATAAATCTAAAGCAACTGGCCATAAAATCCTCCTAATATGTCACAGAGACTCAGGAATAATGTTCATATAACAAACTGAACTCACCAACAACAACAGTACAGACAAAATATTTGCATTAAAAAAAAAAAAATTGCAGACTGCAAATCATGTTTATGTTTTGAAATCATGTTTTGGCACGTGGCGCCACCTACCGCCGTCTACCAATCATTGCAGTCAGTAGAGTCTCAGCTGTCGCGCAAACACGGGTTACGTCAGAAAATGAAACCTTTAAGAACTCGGTATTTTGAATTTGAATGTAGTAACCGTTTTTGGCCACATTCTTACATATGGCACCTTTAAGGCTAATTAATTTGATCCTTTAAAAAAAAAAAAAAAAAAAAAGTATTTTGCAGACTGCAAATCATGTTTATGTTTTGAAATCATGTTTTGGCATGTGGCGCCACCTACCGCCGTCTACCAATCATTGCAGTCAGTAGGGTCTCGGTTGCCAGTTACGCCTGATCTACAATGGCGGAGAAAACTAAACCTAAAAGACTTCAGTATTTTGAATTTGAGTGTAGTAACTGTTTTTGGCCACATTCTTACATATGGCGCCTTTAATGTGGTAACGACTATTCTAGCTGCAAACATCGGGTTTTTAATGTACATAGGTGTATAGAGGCCCATTTCCAGTGTTCTAATGGTACATTGTGTTTGCTAATCGCGTTAGAAAGCTATTGGATAATTAGAAAACCCTTGTGCAATGATGTTAGCACAGCTGAAAACAGTTTTGCTGGTTCTTTTTTGAAGTTTGAAGGGCAAAATTATTATTATTTTGAATAGAAATCATTATTTCTAATCTTGTCAATGTCTTGACTATATTTTCTATCCATTTTGCAACTCTTTTGATGAATAAAAGTGTGACTTTAACGGAAAACAGAAAACACTTGTATAGGTGACCCCAAACTTTTGAACGCTAGTGTACCTTCAAGTGCAGTATATGGCGACACTTACCCGTTGCGGACGAGCGGGGCAAAGCTGAGTGTCTTAATGTTGATGCGGCTGTATCTGTTCGGTTGGTACTGGTGAGGTGAACTGGGCTCCACTTTTGAGAAACTTTTGTCGGCTGCGATGGTGTCGATTTTCACCCAGCCCTCCCTGGTTTCCTTCTCTTTGCCGGACGGCTGCAGCGAAGAGCGCAGGGCCGCCAAGTAAACAGAGAGGAAGAGGAAGGAAAAGATAATGAGTGGTCAAGAGAGAACACAATTACGTGGCGGAGGATGTGCGGTGGGACGTGGAAGAGAGTCGTAAACCGAGAAGTAAATTACAGACACTAAAATAAGTCGACGGAGGAACATGGATTGTGTTTAAGCAAGAAGGACAAAGTCAAGTTTTACAGGCCTGCTTTAGTGATGAGTGTAAATGTTGACTTGGATGTGCAGATTGAGCGTCACCTGTAGGGAGCCTGTTCAAATCCCCAGCTAAGATTTTGTGCATAGCTCTGCGACTCTCCTGCAATTCCTCATCAGGCTTTGATTTGCATACGTAACAAACATCTGACTTCCCCAGGGACAAATGCATTCAACTGTGCAAATAACAGATGCATCTCTCCCACTGTGCGACTGCAACACAGCGTACGTAGCTCCGGCAGCAAATCAGATCCAGCAGTTTAAAGGGGAAATAAGTAGTTTATAGTGCCATCTAGAGGAGAGGCTGAAATTTACAACAAAGACCTGCTGCTCTGCTCACCCCCTCCCTTCCCTGAGCGCTACGGTATCCTCAGCTGGTCAAATGTCGTCCTCGTCGTCTTTCTCCGTGTCAGCAGATGAGGTTCGTGAGGCGAGGGAGAGGGCGGAGCTACCACGGCCGTAGCAGACGAAGCGGAGAGAGAGGAGGCGGGACTTCAGCTACAAGTAAAGAGACGCTTGATTTGTTCTCTCGCGTTTGTCCTTACAGGCTCCGGTAGAAACATGGCGTCTCTCTGCTAACAGTGGCTATGCAACCACGGTCCGCGACCATGTTATTTTACATGACTTTTTGAAACACTACGAAAATTAAACAAAAACTATTATACAGCGACTAGACAATGCAGGAGCACATAATATGTATAAAAAAGTGGATTTTGGGTTATATAAACCCATAAATACTACACATGTACCTTTAACACATACATACGTAAAGTGTCAGAAAATACGGTTACACTTCACTTCACTGCCGCATGAGAATTTCCTGCAGTGAGTGTAAAATGGTCGCGTTTGTTTATTTTATTGTCATAAAGATGTAATTAGTGGGAGGGAAGTGTCATTTCTCGAGGCCGCGGCACATTTTTGCATTTTTTTGTAAATGCGAAGCATGTGCTTTTCCACCACTGTGGACTGAAGACCTCATCACTCTCTGCAGCTTTTCTTGGCAAGCGCAGTCAAAACCAAGGTGATTATACAATTACTCCAAGTCATGGGATGATGAGATGTTTTTGCTGTATTGGTGTAACATTAGCACAACAACAATTAAAATGGCATTTTTACGATGGTTAACGGTTCAGTGTGAAGGTCGTTTGCTTCAAGCAGTGACTGAACACAGCCGGGGAGTTTAGACCACATGAACCCCTAATTACAGATTAGCTGCTGAACATTTTTCATTTCAAACATATCTGTTTATTTGGCATATCTATGAGGACGCAGCGACGTCTTTATACACCGTGATAATCGACTACAAAACACACAATCACTCATAGGGCGATGGCTGATTACAGAATGATTGACTAAACATAAAACCTTACCATTAAAATGTAATAATAAAGTCACCGATGTGTGATCCAACTTTACAGAGACGATGCAAAAATGTTGGAGCGCAAACATATAATTGTAAATGTACAAAACATGTATATTATAGATACTTTATACTGTGTAAATTCAGATAATTAAATCAGTTTATTGATCATATTGACCTCATTGATGCTTATGCTATTTAGTCTGATGTTAGTAACATTTTATACTGTGTTGTTTTTGTGAAGTCTAATATGAAATGTGTTGGTTAGACGGCAGATATTAGCACTGGAAAAGAAAATGTTTTCACCATGGACACAGGTGTTAGTGATGACTCTGTTCAGTCACGACAGTGTGACAGTGACGGAACTGAGGAGGCTGAGGTCAATTATATAAACATGTGCTTTATCTACTGTGTTTAGATTTCGTGGCTAATTAAAAAAAAAACCTGACACGAGTTACTTTTGACTATTAGTTACACAGATTTCAGTAACACTGGCTATAACAGTCATTCACATTAAATGTGAATATGTATGTAAAAACTAGAGTGAGAGCTGCCACGTGTTTGAGTTCAGAGATATATCATTACATTAAACTCTTATGGCAGGTTGACCACATTATTCACCAATGATACTTTAGATTTTAGCAGCTTTAAAGGTGCATTATGTAATAAATCTAAAACAACTGGTCATAAAATCGTTATGTCACAGAGACTCAGGAATAATGTTCATATAACAAACTGAACTCACCAACAACAACAGTACAGACAAAATATTTGCATTAAAAAAATATATTTTGCAGACTGCAAATCATGTTTATGTTTTGAAATCATGTTTCAGTGTCAGTAGAGTCTCTGCTGCCGAGCAACCACGGGTTGCCAGTTAAGTCAAAAAATTAAACCTAAAAGACCTCGGTATTTTGAATTTGAATGCAGTAACTGTTTTTGGCCACATTCTTACATATGGTGCCTTTAACACTAGAACTACCAAGGGCAGTCATTTTTGAGGCTTTGTTGAAATTAAACATGAGACCATGGGTCCCTGACTTTTCCTAAATATGTGTATTTATTGTTTTAACATGTTAAATTATTAAAACAATAACGAGCAAAAGCACGTCTACCTTTAACTACCATAGCCGCCAATTTGTGTTATAAATCATGTAACATGTCTATTTTTGGATACTGAGCTCACCCCTTGAAGATGTCACCATAACTATTGCTAGCTTGGTTGTAAAACCAGCATAAATAAAACAACTAATTCACGACTTCAAGAAGAAAAATGAATGTCCAAGAGGCATTAGCTCTATTAGCTCAGAGCATGAATGAGCCTGAGTCTGATGGAGATGCAGCTTCAGGGATAGAACGGTCCGTCGGATCATCTGACGTCTTTTTTCTTGTTTCCTCATATTTCTTCACCTTTATTCACATTACACATCTATTTATTTTCAGTTTGTACTTTGATTCTTGAAATTATATGCAAAATAAGTAGTCAAAATGATTGCCCTTGGTAGTTCCAGTAGGTACATAATTCCCAGTAGTTAGAGTGTTAAAATTAAAAGTAATTTATATAACTACAGTAGATAAAGCTTATTTGTGCCAGACATATATTCTTATTCTACACTGTGCACTATAATTGTGTTTTAATTTATTCTCTTTTGTTATAGTTTATGTTATATGTGTATTTATTCTGGTTGGATCTCTTGTCTGAAATCTGTTAGAGTCTTAAAATGTGAATATTTGACAGAGTGATTTCAATGATCTTCCTGCTGTGCTACTGAGTTTTTGTTGCCATAATTTCTCCTTCTAATTATAATCATTTCCAGCAGACTGTATTGGACACAAAGTGATGTACAGGCATTGTTAGACATGACGCCTCCGGTGTCGTCGTTGTCGTCGTGTCTCACCTCAGCGACCAGTGTCCTCTCCAGCTCTCTCTGGGAGTCGGCCTGTTTGAAGTAGAGGGTGAGCGTCTCCCGGCAGGTGGGCGACGGCGATCGCAGGCTGCCGCAGTCACGCACCGAGAAGCGCAACGTGACAAACACCCGCGGAGCCGAGTGCCGGACCAGGAAAGGCGTAGCCAACCAGTTGTCCTGCAGGCGGGGATTCTGGTTGACATTGCAGACCTCGAAGGTCCGTATGAGCTTCCCTCGGTCGTCCAGGACACTGACCTCATCCCACTGAGAGACACGAATAATAACATGGTTGTGTAAAGTTAACATTGCTGATAGATGAAGTGATGCTAGGTAGAATCAGCCTTTATTAACTGTGGTAAAAAAGAAAAAAAAATCACAAAATGTAGATTTAGGGTGAATTCCAATTCCTCGCTTAACCCTCAATCTCAAAAATGTGCGCTCCCTCTAGTGCAAGTGCTGTCCAGATCCTCAGAAAAATTAAGTTGAGGGGCAAGTTTAAGGGCTGTATCGTCACCCTTGGGAGCAAGTAGCTACCCAGAATGCATTGCGTGTTTCTGCCGAAAGCAGCAAAACGAGAACGCTACAAATTAAGTATTTTCTTTGTTAATGGAGATATAAAAATGATGAAAACCATTGTATTATCTTAGTTTAGGCCCATATTATGGATTACTGACGTCATTGTTGTGTAACATTTATTTTTATTTTACGATCTTTTGTCAATAGTCGGCCGGTGCGGACAAGCGATGGTTTGCTATGGTTTACTTTTCAATAAGTCGTGGTGTGTGGTAACTGTCAGCTGAATATTTGTATGAGTATCATCTTATAACTAACTGACAACCTAATAACTTGACTGACAAACGGATCGTAATAAATAATCCTGACGTAAATGTGTTCTTCTTCTTCTTCTTTTTTGGAGTTGACAGACTGGACGCAGCTTTCGCGTTATTCTGCCCCCTACAGTCTGAAGACGTATCTGCATTTAAGGGGTGTCCCATTTCTAAGTGACAAAATAACCCTCAACACTTGGTTTTGAGGGCCAGTTAAGATTAAGGGTTGAGATAGGAATTGGCCCTTAGACTGGCTTGATTTAAACATTGAAACATTTCACCTCTCATCCAGTCAGTCACCTTCCGCTAACTACAGAAGCTTCACAGATACCATCTGAAAAGTTCTTATAAAATCATATAAAATAAAATGGTTTCTTACAAGGTAAATATTGCTGGTGTTTTCTAAGATCACACCCTGTTTGAAACCTTCCCTTTGGCTCTGATAAACCACTCGCTGCCTGCTGCTGAATCCACAAGGGGAAGCCTGTCCTACATTGCCAGTGATATAGGTCACCTCTATGTCCTCTGTACTCCATAGATTTTCCACCGTCTGATTACAGAAACAGTGATTATGAAACCAGGACATTAAATAAACCGTTTGAGCGTTTCAATTAATTTACGGCAACATTTCAAACTGTTGCTGATTCTGACTGTTTGCTGCCAGTGTCCGTTGGCAAGTCGGCAAGATTACTGATCCATGAAGGATCGCCAAAGTCACTGAGTTATGTCTCTTGTAAAAAAAAACCCCAAGTACCAACCATTTTAGCAAATGAACTGGTGTTTGTGCCATTAAACAAAGCAGTTAGGGTTCATTCTCTGGGGATCATGAATAAGAGTGTGAAATATCATTGAAATGAATCCAAATTCTATTATGATTTCATTCTGGATCGTTCCGACCGTTTTCAAAATAAAATTTAAAAAAATGTCTGTGTGCAGGGACACATCAGAAGACATGATGAATTTGTCATTCAAGGCCTCCACAGTCACAGCCACAATTCAGTTTCCCTCCACTGTCGTAGATATCACAGACAATTATATAAATGCTTCCGTGTGCTCTCATAGAGTTGCACATGTGTTGATCCCTGGTGGAGAAAAGTACACAACACGGGCGACAAAAAATATGAATAAGAATCTGTCCGATGAGTCTAAATGTAAATTTGGCACCGGGGTTGGGTTTCAAAAATGATACAGTGCAGTGGCTCCGAGGAAGAAAGGGCTCTGCTTTAAACTCATGTAGCTCTGAGTGACAAGCAGGGCCTTTTCTGTTGTAACACAGAGGAATTATGTATTAGGCCTCATCATCATTATTCTCCCTGCAACAAAGAGAAGAGGACAAAAGGTCCTGACACCCTATCAGAGTGCGTTTGG